>NW_017731825.1:1008864-1024628 GCF_001890085.2 Hipposideros armiger
GAGAGAGAGAGAGAGAGAGAGAGAGAGAGAGAGAGAGAGAGAGAGCAGTCTGTTTCCCCTAGCCCTGTTTTGTTTTCTCTAATTGGTCCTGGGGGAGGCGAGAAAATTGGACAGAGGCTGGGCCGGGCGAGCTGGGCTGCCTTTAATTGGCTCCTTTTTTTTAACTGGAGGGGAATCAAACAGGAGAGCGAGCGACAAAGGGTGGGAGAGCGAGAGACCGAACGCGGAGACGCTAGGAGGAGGGAGGAAGAAGGGAGGGAGGGAAGGAGGGAAGGAGGGAGGCGGGGGGAGCGCGGAATGAAAAGCTCGGAGTGGGGGGAAAGCAGCACAGCGAAGCCCAAGTTGCGGAGCGATTGGAGCGCTTCCGCGACCCGGAGCCCAGCGGCCGCGGCGCCCGGGATCCCGGCCCGGCCCCGCCCGCTGGGGGCCCCTGCCGGCGGAGGCCGCCGGGCGGGGGCGGGGAAAATCAACTTGGGGCGCCACGCAGCTCCGCTCTTGGGAGAGCACCGCGCCGGGGAGCGCCACCTCGGCGGCCAGACGGCGCGAGCCGAGCGCGGCTAGCGGAATCCGCCAACGGCATCCGCGCTGCAGCCCCGGCCTTGGCGAGAGCGCGAATATTTCTCAAACGTCTCAAACTTTCCTCCTTTCCCCGCTTTTCGGGGTCTCTTTTGACTGGAATTGTTTTCCTGATTCCCGCGGGGCGCCCGGGCGCAATTCCTCCCCGGGGTTCCTCTGTGGCTGGGGTAACTTCGCGGACCCGGGGCCCCGTGGCTCTCACCCCTCGGCGAAGCCCAGCCCGCGCTGCTCTCCCGCTCAGGAGGGCCGGGACCCGGGCTCCTTCGCCTCCGGGAGGGCGCCCAGCCCGGCTCCCTTGCACCCGCCGCAGGACTGGAGACAGCGGATTAACCAGAGAGGAGCTGGGGCCTCTCCGCACCCGCTTCGCGGAGGGACGTCCTCTGGGCGGGGAAACAAGTTTATCAGTCGTCGGTGGCCTGTTGGATCCAAGCTCCACCGCCGACGCAGAGGGGTTCCTGCGCCCAGTATTCCGAGCTGAGAGCCCTGGGGACTTGGGGCGGCTCCACAACCGGGCTCCTCGGGCCGGGGCGCTGGCTGCTGCGCCGGGCGCGCGGAGGCACCCGGGGCCGGGCCAGCGCCCCCTGCGTCCCCACACGGGCAGCGGCGCCGGAGGAGAAGCCCGGGTCGCCGCCGCCGCCACCACCGCCTCCTCAGTCTGCGGGCCTCCGTCGCCGCTGCCGCCCCCTCCGTCGCCTCTCGGGGAAGGGGGAGACGCAGGAGGCATTGCGGGGCTCCGGCGGATGCGCCCCCCGCCGCCTTTTGGGCTGCGCCGCCTCGCGGGGATGAAGCACCGGCCGTGAAGATGGAGGTGACCTGCCTTCTACTTCTGGCGCTCATCCCCTTCCACTGCCGAGGACAAGGAGTCTACGGTAAGAGCCCGCGTCCGGCTCCACGCCGGCTTAGTACCGCGCGGAAACTTTGCAAGAGGCGCAAAGTGCGCGCTGCCGGGGTTCGGTGGGGACCCGGGCTCGCACTCTGGAGTGGATGCCCGGGTCTCCGCCCTTTTCCAGAGCGCGAGGAGATCTAGCTAGCGGCTTCGGAGCACGCAGACCGGTCGTAGGGTCTGGCGTGAAGCCGGTGATGCCAGGGGAAGGTACCCACTTTCTCAAACCCTGTCAGGGGCGACAGTGCCTTGGAACCCTAAAACCTAGTGGGCTCCGGAGACCCCGACAGACTCCATCCCAAGGGGCTGGGGCAGCGACTTGCACCGAAACCTGGTTCTACTCCGGCTCGGCCTCCGGAGTGGAAGCTGAGCGATGCGCGACCCGGAATTGCGCGCGGCTTGAGGACGAGCTGGCTGCCGGCACCGCGGCCGAGCCGCGGGCTCACCTTCCTCGCTCTCGCTGCGGCTTCGCTTCTTTTACTCAATTCTTGACAGCCGGGGCGGATGCCAGCATCCCCTGAATCCGGCGCCCAAAACCCCGCCAGCATCCCTTTTCGGACCTCTTCTGAGCCAGTTCTTCCTGTCTTTGGTTCCCAGCTACAAAATCTCAGCCCCACCTTCCTTCTCCATGTGTGCACACGCAGAAACATTCAGCCACCGTCCCCCAAAACCGCTGCACGCACCCACCGGTTACATGTCTAAACTCTGCCTCCTGACTCGCAGCTTTGCTCCCGCGTCCCCACGTCTCGCTCTCAGGCGCCAAAGGGACTCTGGTCACCCCTTCTCCCTTCTTTCCCGTGGGTTTTCCCTGGGAAAGGTTACAAGAGCAGGCATCATCCCTCTCAGGGACTCTCCCTCCGAGTTCTAGCAGCCCCCAATGCCCGGACCCCACAGCACAAAAAGTCAGTCTCAGGGCCCAGTGGCCCTTACTTCGCCTTCTCCTGACTACAGGGCGGTCTGTGCAGGCCACTTTTTAACGATGTGCAGCTGAAGTGGGGAAGGTTTTTTCTTTCTCAGGGGAGGGCCTAGTTATTCACCTTTACATCAGGGAAGAGAGTTTGACCTGTTCTATTGGTGAGGGTCAGAAGCATTGTCCCCCGCCGCCACCCTACCCCTGGCTGCCAGCCTCAGGTACAGATGCTAAATGCTTCTCTCTGGGGGTGCCTCACAGGAGGGAGGGGTGTCCTGAGGGGTTTCTGGGAGGTGAAAAGCTCCTGGCCCTATACAGCTATCTTGGGCTTAATTCCCTGGGGAGGCTGGCCCAGGCATCTGGCCAAACTCTGCTTCTTAATTAGTTTGTGTGTCTCTTACTGCCTGGCCCTTCCCATAGGCCAGAAAAGGAAAAAAGGCGGAAGAATGCAGCAAGGACTGAGAGAGGCTGGGCTGTGGGGAAGAGGCCGCTGAGTGGGTCCCAGAGGCCTCAGCCTCCCCAGGGCAGGGGAGGACACCAGGGATGTGGGGGGGGGTCCATCTGCTTTCTTCTTTCTTCCCAAGGTTTCCCGACAGCCTCACTGTCTCCTTAAGAGGTGGCCTAAAGAGGGACTTCACTGAGGCCTTTATTTCTTTGTCACTACACTTCAGGGGCTCTGGAGAGTGACAGAGAGACCTCCTGTTTGCTGCTGTCCTCCACCCTATCCTCCCTTGGAGTGCCCTTGGGTAGATTTGGCAAACCCATCTCCTGGCCATCCCTCTCCTCCATCCCCTCCACCCTTTCCAAACTTCTCCAGGGCTGCACAGAGCCTATCTGGAGGAAGCTCCTTTGAACCTAGCCTGGAAACCCCAGCAATGAGTGCAGGGGTTGGGGAAGAGGTACAGTGGTCTCTGCAGACCTGGATTTCAGAGTACTTCGGGGCCAGAATTTAGTCATTGGCTTATCTGCCCCCCTCATTTCTTGGTATTGTCTCCCCTCTCTTATATGCCTGGGTTCAAGCTGCTCTCAGCGCGAATCAAGGTGAGTTGTATGCACTGGGGCCAACTCCAGAGTCTTGGGTGACCTTTCCACCTGCCCTTGGAAAGTGTGGCTCCAGGGAAGACTGGGGCCTAAGGGGAATTGCTGGGTGGAAAGTCTTCATCCAGGTGGATGGAGAGAGAGGAAGATATACTATGAGGAGAAGGATGGTAAGAAGTGGCTGCTGAGTTTCTTGTGATGGTAGACGCTTTGGCCAGATACAGCAGAAGGGAGAACACTTGTAGGGCTGGGTCTGGGGTAGCAAGTAGTATGGAGAGCTGGTTTCCTGCGTCCCACTTTTTCTCTATGCCCCAAGCAGATGAAGCAACTTGAGAAGGAGCAGAGTGTAGGGGTGAGGAATGGTCACTCGTGTCCATTATTATATGCCAGCACCCAGCATGGTGCCTGGCACACAACAGCTCAGCAAATATTTGTTGCATGGAGGAAGGGCCATTGTTGGGGGAGTTTGAGGAAATGCTTCTTGAAATTCTTTCCAAGAAGTCTGTCTAGAATGGTTTGCAGCAGGGTAGTCAGGCATTCTTTGGGGGTCTCTGCTTAGGGAGAGCCCCCGAGTCTTAGACTGGTGGCCGTAGGGAACCTCAGAGAGGAGGAAAGAGAAGAGGTTGGAAGACTAGTGTTGTCTTGGCAGTGAGGAGGGAGGTAGGTTTGACTCAAGACACAAAAGAAAAAAGTGTGCCCTGGGCTGGGAAGCCTAGCCCCTTCCCCTCTGCCCCCAGGCCTGTGTGGCAGGGGGAGGGGCAGATTAACATGCAGGCTGATTTGAAGAGAGGGAGGAAGAGCAGGATGTGTAAAGCAAACCCATCAGAATCTGGTCTGAGCCTCTGCTGAGTCTCTGCTGAGGCTGGTAGGAGGCAGGTGCCCGGCTTCTCTCTGAGGTTCCTCTTGCTGGCTTTGAGCTGACCTGTCTGCAATAGGTCTGGGGAAGTGCTCTCAGTCTGGCCAGGTGGCTTCACTCTTCTTTGGGGCACAGATGTCACAGCAGCCACTAGACCAGATGGTCTATTTGGAGCGGGTTCCTCCCCGCCTCCCAGTCTCCTGGCCCAGTTTGTTGTGCTCCTGGAGGGATCCTGTAATCTGCTTTCTAGCGGGCCAGGGGGTGGGCTGGCCCCAGAGGCCTAGCTCTGGGGCAAAGGCAGCAGCCGGTGAAGGAGGAGGAGTATCCTGTGTGAGAGTAGCATCGGAGGACACCCCACCTTCCTCCTGGCGTCCTCAGCTCCTCCCGTAGCCACGGACTTCCAGCCAGGGCCAGGTCGACGGGATCCTTCCCCCTTACAAAAACACAACAAACCCCTGGATTATTTAATATGCAGGAGTGGGAATTGACATTATCCTTAAGACAGGTTGTTTGCAACTTACTGGTGGAAGTCAAAATATTTCACCAAAGGTGTCATCAGAAACTACTATCCTATGCTAATTTTTGTGGGAACATGAAGACAGATGTTGAATAATTTGACAAGAGCAACATAGCTTACAGAATTATCACCAAGTCAGGGTTTTTTTTCCCTCCTCTGAGGGGTGCGGAGAAGGAATTTCAGGAAGCGTGTCTCCCAGTGCCGTCTTCTGGGTATTGATCTAGGTGTGGACACTCTTGGGATTTTCACTGGAGTTTCTTCCCCGTGCCTCGAACCTGCCTATCCACATCTGACTCTGCCCTGGAGAAGGCATCGCATCAGAAAACTGTGGTCCCCTAAGAGCTGACAGAAGGCTTAGGGTTTTCAAAATGTCCTCAAGAAGGTCCATGCCTCTGTCCCGCCTTCCTTCTCAGTTGTGGAAACTGCATTAGGAAGAGAGAGAGGACCGTGTGTCCCCCAAATCTAGGCTGTT
Organism: Hipposideros armiger; assembly: GCF_001890085.2. NCBI lineage: Eukaryota > Metazoa > Chordata > Mammalia > Chiroptera > Hipposideridae > Hipposideros > Hipposideros armiger. The sequence goes on from NW_017731825.1 coordinate 1,014,117, forward strand.
GTGTTTGCTTTGCCACCTCTTTTCTCAATGATGTTGGCCCCTGAGCCTGCCTGAGGGCTCCCCTGGTGTCAGGCCAGAGAGCACCCCCTTAAGGTCGAGATCTGCATGATGTCCCCTCCGATGCTACAGGCTGGGAATCTGTGTGTCCTGGCTGGCTGGGGTTCTTGGGGTGGTGGGGGTGGCGGTTAGAGAGGATTTTATTAGTCAGGAAGGCACCCATGAGGGGGTGGGCTGGGGCCATGATAAGGGCCTGCTTGTAATTGGCCAGGCTTGGCTGTGGGCTGCTGGGGCCGGGTGGCAAAGCCTCATTTAAAGCCTGGTATTAGCTCTGCTTTGCTGGAACATGGAGGGACGGGCGGGGGGGCTCCATAGGGAGAATGGAGGGAGCTAATCACAGCAGCCAAGGCTGGCAAATGAATGATGCAGGAAATCAATACTGGGGTGGGGGTGGGGGGGCGGGAGTGGAAATCGGGCTGTGGTAGCAGCCCTGACTTCTCTGGCTGCCCAGGAGGCACAGGCAGACCTGGGAAGAGTGAGACAGAGGCAGGAGTGTGGTGCCCCCGCTTCACATCCTGTCCTCATCACCCCCCATTCTGCCTTCCTCCCCCCACCCGCTTCTGCCTTGCGTTTCCTTGTGGCTGGACTCAGGGAGACTGGGCCAAGAGATGCCTCGCCCAGCAAAGACGAGACCTGGGAGATGGAACTTAAGGCTTCTCAGTCCTGCAAGAACCCTGCCCTATCCCTACCTGCCTCCCGACACCTGAGCCTGACTAGGCCCCAGGTGCAGGGGTATGTGCCTAGGGATGCTGCCCTGTGCAGCTGGCACTGCCACTCCAGATGTAGCCAGCAGGGGGCGGGCTTGGCCACCACATTGCTTATTGCTTTTCCTGGACTCGCTTGGCCTCAACTGTGGTGGGATGAGACTTGCTCTAAGTCCTCAGCTTGGGGCCCACAGGGGCTCCTTAGGCCTTCTCAAGCTCCAGGCCTCCCTTCAGCTATCATGTTTCCCCTCCCAGTGTCCCAGGGCATTCCCCTGTAGTCAAAGCCACATTTCCTAAGTCCCCGAGGCCAGAGGAGAGCCCTAAGGTGGGGCTCAGCCCGCGGGTTCCTACCCAGATGGGGCTGTGTGCAGAGCAGGGGCTCATGCCCTGGCAGAGCTGCCTCTTCGTGAACCTGGGATGTGCTCCCTCTCCTGCATCTCCCCCCCTGTCATCTGAAGACCCTGCTTTGCAGGCAGGCATCTGCCAGTGGCAGATACTAGGTACCAAGGGGCCCCTATTGCATTTAAATGCTGATATGGGAGGCAAGAGCAATGCCTAACTCAGTGGCCCTGAGATCTGATCTCCAGGAGTCTTCTGATTCGGGGGCAGGAAAGCGGTATGGTGCACCCCTGACAGTTCATTAAATATCTACTGAGTAATTCTCTTGAGCAAGGCCCTGTTCTGAGAAGTGACAGGGCCACTGAGGTGACTAAGATGAGGTTCTGCCCTCAAGAAAAGGGGGAGGGGAATCACGGACCAGGTCGTGGTTCCAGGAAGACCTTGATAAATGCCGTGTGGCAAGGGCAGATACAGGGCTGTGGGAATTCCAAGATGGAGGAAATTACTTCCAAGGTCTTGTGGAGGAAGGGACACTTGAACTGGCCTTGACAAAGAGAAGTCAGGACTGAGCAGGGCATCCCAGGTGGAGGCAAAGGCACGGAGGATAAAAAGCCTGGTGTGTGCAGGGAGTACTGAGTCACTCAGCTGGGCTGGAGCATAGGTTGAAAGGGAATAGGGGTAGTTAGAGTTGGAACAGTAAAGGAATAATAATAAATATTGCTGATGTTTACTCCCCGAGCTGAGATCACAAATATGCAGTCTTCTTTCATCCTCACCACGACCCCTTGAGAGAGTCATTCAGAGCCCATTTTACTGATGAGTAAACTGAGGGCTCAGAAAGATGAAGTTACTTGTCCAAGTGGCAGAGCTGGGCTTAAACCCAGTTCTACTGATAGCAAAGCCTGTGCTTGGTGGGAGTCAGCTGGAATCCTGAGTTTGGAGAAGCTGTTGGGAGGGCATTGAGCAGCGAAATGTGTTGTGTTTCAGGACTGGTACCCATGCAGCTGTGTGCTTGAGGAGGCAAGGGTCAGGAGGAGGAAGACCGGTCAGGAGGAGGAAGACCGGTCAGGAGGTCCTGCAGTTGTCCGGGGAAGCCATAGTGAGAACTTGATCCAGGGTGGTGGCCGGGAAAATGGACAGGAGGGACTGGGTACAAGAACTGCAGTCATGCAACAAACATATGAGTGAAGGCTCTGTGTGGAGCACTTGAGATATTGGGAGATAAACAAGCTCTTGCGCTCTTAGAGTTTACGTTCAAATTGAAGGGAGACAGTCAATAAGCAAGTCAATGGATAAGTCTATAATACATCCTGTGGTGATGAGGTCTATGAAAAAGGATAAAGTACCCAAAGGGACAAAGAATGGTGGACTGTGGTTCAAGTTCATGTACAGTGATCGGGGGACTCCTTGTGTAGGTGCCACCAGAACAGAGACCTGAAGATGCCAAGGGAGGAGGGAGAAAGCCCAGTGGGTATCTCCAGGAAATATATTCTAGGCAGGAGAATATTCAGTGCAAAGGCCTTAGGGTAGAAGCCTGCCTGGCCTCTTTAACCACAAAGAGGAGCCAGTATGGCTGGAGCAGAATGAGTCATGGGGTGGGGAATAGGAGGCGGGGTTTGAGGGTTATTGGGGCCAGATTATGCAGCCTTGAAGACTATGCAAAGGACTTCGGCTTTTATTCTGAGTGAGGTGAGGAGCCTGGGAGGGTTTTGATTAGAGGAGGGACATGCACTGATACTTTTTTAATAGAATCCCTCTGGCTGCCATGTAGAGAATAGACTGTAGGGGATTGGGTGTGGGGGAAGGGAACCAGTTAGAGACTCCTGCAAAGGGCTAGAAAGGAGACTGTAATCCTTAGGTCTTAAAAGGACTTCAGGGAGGACTCAGGCAAGGGATAGGAACTGAAAATGACTTTGAGGTTTGGCACTGGGAGACTTGACACACCATGGCATCAAGGTAGAGCAAAGGGGACTGAAGTCAGACAGGTCTGGGGCAGCAGAGTGAAATAGTTCTGAGCCTGGACTTCTGGTAAGAAACCTTGGTCTGAACCCCAGCTCTGCCTGCACCAGCTGTGACAGACTGACTTCCGTCTGCCTTTTTTTTTTTTTTTTGAAAGGTGTTTTTATTTTCTAAAGATTTTATTGGGGACTTGGGGAAGGGGAAGAGCCAAGTTGTTGTCCTTCAGTCTTAGTTGTGGAGGGCGCAGCTAGCTCAGCTCCAAGTCCAGTCGCCATCTGGCCTCCCGTCGGTCAGCTCATGGTCACTCAGCTCAAGGTGCCGTGTTCAATCTTAGTTGTGGGTGGGCATAGCCCACCACCCGATATGGGAGTTGAACCGGAAACCTTGTTGTTAGGAGCACATGCTCTCACCAGCTGAGCCATCGTGCCACCTGTTGGCAGCTCAGCGGCAGCTCACCTCAGGCGCAGCTCACTGGCCCATGTGGAAATCGAACCGCTGACCCTGTTGCTCAGAGCTCATGCTCTTAACCAACTGAGCCACTCCACTGGCCCCCATCTGCTTTTTAAGGCATGGCTTTTCCACTGGTCCGATGGAAATCATCATACCCGCTGCATGGGTTTGTGATGAGCGTGCCATGAGACCATGCCTGGGAAACCCTGAGCTCTATGCCTGGAGCTTAGCAAGGCCTCCATCAGGTTTTGTTTACATGACAATGCCAGTGTACTTTTTAACCTCCTGGGGTTCTGGTGTGGGATGTCTAGGAGAGATGTAGACTGGGCGGTGGACAGGAGTGGTGGTACTCAGGAGAGAGGTCTGCTCTGAAGAGGCAGACATGCACATCTGGATTTATGTGAATAGGATGATGTGGGTTGAAACCACGCAGTGGAATAACATTCTCAGGCAAGAGAGAATAGAATGAGAGAAGAGACTGGACTGAGACCAGTGCCCTGGGGGACAAAGAAGAGACAGAACAGGTGCCATCAGGGAGGTAGGAGGGGACCAGAGAGGGGACAGGGACTGGAGAGGCAGGGGAAAAGACAGAGTCCACAGAAGACGGGACATCTGAGGTGGGGGAGGAGACAGAGGAAGGGCCATCTGGGGACTGGGAGGCGGGTGGGGAGGCAGCTGCAGCACCAAGCGACTCCTTAAGATCCAGGGGGAGTGTCCTGGGGGTTTGCGGATTCTGATCAAGTGGGTCTGGGGCTAGGCCGAGATTCTGCATTTCTAACAAACTCTGGGGCGATGCCAGTGCTGATGCCAGTGCTGCGGACCAAAGGATCGGACTTTGAATGACAAGGTCACGCAGGAAGGAGGACTGGATGAAAATACACAGACTTGGGTTGGAGGGCCAGGTGGGCAGCTTGCTGCCTCCAAGGGACCCTGGCCCCACAGGCTCACCCCTCTGAGCCTCAGTTACCCTATCTGGAAGCCTGGTTCAGGCACGCCCGCCTCTTGGGGTTGCAGAGAAGCCGAGAGTGATAGCACGTTGTCAACTCTCAGGCGAACTGTGGGGGCTCTGTCTCACGAGAGCAGAGTGGGTGGCAGGCAGATGGTAGGGAGCCCCGGGTGTGGGTGGCGTGTGGAAGCCAGAGGTGCAGGCTGCGCCCCTGAGAAGTGTGGCAGGCCAAGGAGGGCCAGAACGGCTGTTCCCACTAGACAGCCTGGGCCGTCTGCGGGTAGGAAGCTGGGGCTGCAGGGGTGGGCGACCTCGGTGAGGAGGTGGTGACTTGGGCAGGCGTGAGGGCGCTGCTTGACTGGCTTTGGAGATTCCACCTCAGGCTTTTCTTGGTTCCTTTCCAGTTCCAGAAACTCAGCCGAGATAGATTTTGATTATCTGGAGGGTTGGAAGCTGTGTAGAGAAGTGGTTCTCAACCCCTGTGATGCCAGAACCACCTGGAGAGCTCTTCCAACAGCAGATGCCTGGCTCCGCCCCGGACCTCCTGAATCAGACACTCTGCAGGTGGCATCAAGGCAGCTGTGGTTGCAAAAGCTCTCCAGTTGATTCGCAGGCACAGCTGGTGTAGACAGTTCATCGAAATGAGTCAGGCCCAAACAGATGTCTTGCTTCTTCCCCTGGGCTTTCTGAGGGCACGTCTGGGTTTTCCAGGTCACTGCCCAAGCTTTGTTTCAACCAAGCTCATCCGGACCCTGGGGTCTTGAAAAAAATTAATAAATTTGTTTTTTTAAATGATGAGCAGGGAGACTTTCTATTTCAATAGTGCTAACTGGAAGGTCCAAGTCAGGAGTTTGGGAGACTGACCCCTCTCCCTGCTTCCAACCAGGGGATTTCCAGAACGGAACCTAGACAGACTGAAAGAATCTGCCCCAGAAATGCTGTTTACATTGATTGGAAATAGATAAATTCTGCCACCTTTTTGAAATGTGGCCCTTCTGTTTGTTCTCTTCCCTGTTTGGTTTAGAATCAAATGAACATTTCGTAACTGGACTACATTGTAGCCATTCAATGTAAACCAAGCAAATATTTTGTGAGTGCCCGTTAAGTGTCTGGAAGGGTGGTGGGTGCTGTGGCTGCAGAGGTGAAGGGCACCTGTGCCCTAGGAGCCAGCAGTGGGGCGGGCGGGCAGCTTTTTCCGGTGCCCTCATTTCTCAGATGGAGACGCGTAAGTGACTTGCCCAAGGCCCTACAGTTGGCAGGTAGTGGAGTCAGGATTTGAACTCAAGCCTGCCCAACGCCAAGTCTAGTGCCTGCCTACTGCTCCAAGTGGGAGGCTCCTGGCTGGTTTTTGTTCCCTGGGCTGTGCTGTGGAGGATGGGTTGGCTGATGGGGGCAGCAAGAGGACCCCAGTCCTCTATCAGTTAGGAATCTCATTGTGTTGCTAGAAACAAAGACCTGATGTCAGAGGCTCCAACAAATTGAAGCTGACTTTCTTAAGTCTAGAGGTAGGCTCTCCATGGCTGCTGTGGTGGCCACTGGTCACTAGAGACCCAGGCTCCTTTCAGCTTGGTGCTCTGCTGTTCTTGCAGTGATGGTTCTCACACTTTGTTAGAGTTACCTGGGGAGTGTTCAAAAATCGTAATGCCTTGGTCAAACCTCATACGGATTAAATTGGAATGTCTAGGAGTGGGAACCAGGCATTAGCATTTTTTAAAAAGATCCCCAGGTGATTCCAATATGCAGCAAAATGTGGGAACCCCTGCCTTGGAGCATTTTGCCTCAGCATCACCAAAGAGCTGCTAGGGCTCAGCCATCATGGCGCATTCCAGGTAGGAAGAAGGGAGGAACATTTATTTAAAAGGGAAGGCCTACCAGCTGAGTCAGCTTCCTTTAGAGTGTGTTTCCAGAAGTCCCCTCCCAATGACCTCTGCTTACATCTCATAGGCCATTCTTAGCTGCAAGGGAGGCTGAGGAGGATAGCCTTTTAGATGGGCACATTCTCGCCTTTGAGAATACCATGGTTCCATTCGAAAGAAGGGGAGAATGGATATGGGTAGGTAAGGAGCAGTATTTACCACAGATCCCCACAACAGGGTCAGTTGGTGTTCCTCGAGAGAGATTTAGGTGGAGATGAACATTGCTCTCCTACCCCTCTCTCCCCCTACTAACTCAGGTGGGAAGGGGGCTCTGATTACTCTGAGGATGCCCAAAAGGAACTTGAAGGAAGACTGAGACCCAGAGTAGGGAAGAGACTTGCTTGGGGTCACCCAAAAGCTCATGTGAGGGTCTCAGCTTCCTGTCTGCCAGTGCCCTCGTTCCCTCCTCCTCACCCCACACATCCTTCACACTTCCATGAGGTTGTTGATTTCTGCTGGTTGGTACCTCTCTCCTCTAGCAAGTGGCTCCTTTGAGTCCCAGCGGTGGGATAGCTATATTGACCTTCCTGATTTTGGGGAATAGAAACTGAGGGGCTATGCTAGAAGCCATGGGTCAGAGAGTACTATAGAGGCAATCAAGCTCATCTTTCTGCCTCTTGGCAGGTCCACACCCACATGAGACCAGGCAAGTCCACTGCTATTTGCTCAGTGTCTCTGGTCCTTCATTGTCGGGAAGTTCTTTTCATTGTCTGACTTTGTTTTAACTTGCTGTAACATAACCTCTTCTCAGAAAGATTCAGGAGCTGAGGCCTCTGAGCTGAACTTGAATATCTCCTTGGCCCTGAGGCTTCCCCTGTGTGATTCTTAAGAAATTCTTAATGAAGCACTTTTTCCCATCTCTGAGGGGGACATCAAGAGGGTAGAGGTGAGGAGAGAGCTGGATTCTGGTAGCCTTACCTACCTGGGTTTGGCTCTAGTGTCCTGGTAAAATGGTGACCTTGGGGAGGTCAGTTTACCTTCCAGCAAAATACATAAGCCCACAAGGCAAGCTGAAAAGCTGTGCTCTGGTCAGGCCTGGCTTTACTCTCCTTTCCGAAATAAGACAACAGGGTAGACACAGAGAAAGCCATGAGATGGACTCGAGGGTGTGGCAAGGAGTGAGCTCAGCTGCCAACCAGTGGTCTTAAGTGACCCAGAAGCAGATCTTTAAGATTCAGTGCAGAAAGAGACTGAAACCAGAGAAGGTAAGTGGCTTGTCAAGGTCACACAGCAATTAGATGCCAAAGCTGAAATTAAAAACCACGTCAAGGGACTCTACAGCTGGATCTTTCTCATTCTCTTATATCACCTGGCAGGCTCAGGAGAAGCCAGGACATGTCTGCATGGCATTTATAAGCTCATTTTATGTCCACATCTCTATCATTCTCCCCCTACCCCTATAAACCCCGCTTCTTATTCCCAGGCCTCAGTGAATCCAAAGTAACGAATCTGGGCTCATTCTGGGTCCAGGGCTCCTGTGAGATGTTAGAAGCCCTTAATGAAATGTCGGGGAGGTCCTGGGAGGCCCCCCCCCTGTGGGTGGAGGAGGCAGTTAGCTTAGTAGTGTGAGCTGGAGATTGCTGCTAGCCTCCGCCAGGTCCAGCTTCACTGCTGTACTGCCTGTGTGCCCCCTTAGAGTTACCATCACGTCAGCCAGCAGAAACACAGCCACTGTTTCCAGAAGGTTGCTCTGGGAATACCCAGCAGCCCTCGAACCTCCTCCCAGTGGCTCAGGTTGATTGATCAGATGGGTGGGATTTTGAGGTGTTGGGATTCAGGCAAGGAGATTTCCAAGGAAATGATAGGTGGAGGAAGGGGAGCGTGGCAGGGTGTGTGTGTGTGTGTGTGTGTGTGTGTGTGTGTGTGTGTGTGTGGTTGTGGGGCAATATGAGGGCCCTGAGTTGTGGCCACGTGAGAGATTGAATAGGGTACCCCATGGCGATCAGAACTGCCTTGGATTCTCGGTTTGGGTTCCCCAGAAGCAGACCCTGAGGTGAGGAGCCTAGTGCAGGTGAGGTGAGTGGGGGAAGCTCTGGTAGGGGAGGGGGAATGTGAGATAGAGAAGCAAAAGGAACCAAGAAAAGGTGCGTCGTCAAGCCCGTCACCACCATGTCTCTCTGGGGACCTCTGGGACGCTATGTAGAATACACACAGCGTTCTCCCACCATGGTGAGGGAGCTGGGGCAGGTACACGCCAGCTGCCATCTATCCTTGGTGGGAGCGCTGCTTCTGGGGGTGTTAATTTCTGGTGCTTATAGCCCACTGTGCACGCAGGCAGTGTGAGCTCTAGTCTCAGGAAGGGAGAAGCAGGCACTGGCAGGTGTGCCCTGCAGTGGCCAGGGGAGGGGAGGCAGGCAGAGGGCACCCCAGCCTGTGCTACATCCTGCCCAAGGCTTCCATCTTGCTTTTTCAGATCCAGCCTGTTTTGCTGAGCTCTTTGTTCTTAGGTCTTGTCTTCTGGGCTGCATGTATATAAGCCCTGATTCCAGACTGAAAACTCTTTCCTGCAGCCACCAGACCTGTGAGCTGCTTAATTACTTCCTTGGATTCTGTGACCAGACCTCCAGCCCGTGACCATTTCCCCCCAGAACTTCCTGGTAGAATCCAGACTCTCCCTGAAGCATTGAGGGGCCTCGCACCTGGGGAGGGCAGGGTTCGGGGGGTCACTGAGGACAAACCCAGAGTCTCTAGGGTCCTTTGGGCATTGTCATGAGAGGCATGATCATGGGCCCCCGACCTGCTGAATTCAAAGCTAAGAAAGCGGTGGGGACAATCTCGGAGACTAGAAGACCACTCCTTCTCACCGCAGGCAGGATTGTGTGGGTAGTAAGGTCGGCTGCATTCTGTCCCCTTTCCTCTACAGGAAAGAAACCTTCTCCTGTGGTTGATGACCTGATTAGCCTGCACCCCCGAATACCCCTGAGTCTTAAGGGTCCAGATCAGAGTGGCACATCCAACCTGTTGTGAATTTCTCTCAGTCTCTTCACTACCAACTGGGACCTGAGATTAATTAGTTAATTAATCCAATTTTTCTTGAGCTCCATCTATGTGCCCGACACTATTCTACCCTGTTTCCCCGAAAATAAGACCTAGCCAGAAAATAAGCCATAGCATGATTTTAGGTGCCAAAATATGGCAACTTGGCATACTGAATATTTTAAGCTGAAGGAGTTTGTGGAAAAGGCACCCTTCTCCCTGAAACAGGTCATAAAACCCTCATATGAGGGGTGCGTGCCCTCCATATCCTGGAGGAATCATGCTAGGGCTTCTTCTCTGGCTAGGTCTTATTTTCGGGGAAACACGGTAGGTGCTGAGGATATAGTAGAGAATAAGAAAAAGAGACAATCTAGAATCACAGGCTTGTAGAGTGACAGAGCCAGAAGAGATTTTAGGGCAGATCTCATCATTTGTCAGAAGAGAAACTTGAGGTTGAGAGAGGGCAAGAGAAGTCCTCAGGCCACACAGCAAACAGACAGCCCAGCTCGGAACCATGGAAGGTCAGAGGTGATGGGCTTAGAGATCACCTGGCCCTACATGCTCCGTTTTTAGAGGCAGAAACCGGTAGCTCGAGGCAAAGGGTCACACCAAGCTAGTGGCACCACTCTGCCTGCTAGTGAACAACCTTTCTCTTCTGTATCTCTCTCCCAAGCCAGATCCAGGCTCTAATTTACTGAGGGGATTGTGTGTGCGTGCATGTGTGTATGTGTGTGCATGTGTGCCCGCACGTGTGTGTGTATGTGTGTGTGGCTTCATGTGGGCTAGGGCAACGGGCAGGAGACATGCATCGCTGTCTCCTGATCAAGCCGTCCTGCCTTCTTCTGGTGCGGTCAGAGGCTGCAGTGAACTCTCCCCTCCCCTTCTGTGCCCCTCAGCTCCCCCATACAGCCATGACCCTAGGCACTGGCCACTGGCACAGAGGCCTTGGGCAGTGCCAGGAGGGCTTGGTACTGAGGGATGCCCTGATGTAATCAAAGCATTAACGCCCCAGTCTGGTTCATTCCCTCACTTTTTCGGGAGCTGGGGGAGCAGGGCCCCTGAGGCTGTCCAGGGTGAGGGTGGGCTGCATCCCCCCCACAGTCACCTCCCTCTCATTCTGTTAGAGCTGAGGCAGGTGTAAGGAGTGGCTCCTTCAGGTCCCCCT
>NW_017731825.1:1024943-1126101 GCF_001890085.2 Hipposideros armiger
CATGTAAATATACGTGGGCATGCTGTGCTGAAGGCATGTATGTGCACGATGATATTGCACACAAGAATGATGAATACATGAGTATGTGCAGGGGGCCATGCTTGAGTGTGTGTGTGGGAATACAGACCTCTTTGGGAGCTTCTCTGGGTCCACCTTTATCTCACTGTCCCTCTAGGAAGCCCCTGAACAACCTTGGTTCCCGGGCAGGAGGATAGGAATGAGCTGTCAGTCCGACGCTTATGTCCAGCCTGGCTTGTCACTGCCCCCCCCCATCCCTTCTTGGAGTCTTGAAGTGGAGGGCAGGGGCAGGCCGGAGCTGGCCTGAAGCTCCTGGCTAATTTTCCCGGCCTCCATCGATCCAGCAGCTTCTCCTGAGTCTATTAGCTGTCCGCGAGTGAAAATATCCCCCATCATGAGCCCTGACCTGAGACAGGGAGAAATCCATAGCAATTTGTTCAAACAGAGGGAAGCGTTTCCCTCTGATTTGTATTCCAATTTATTCCAGGCAGGAAAGGGGTCAGGGTGGGGGGTGCACCCTGGCACGCAGGAGCTGGGCCCAGGCACATCCCCCTGAGCACCCCCCATGCCAGCCAGGGTGGCAGCTGGTGCTCCCCATGGTTCCTGGCAGGGGTGCTGAGGAGGGGAGGGTGGGCCCCAGCAGGGGGATGGGAAGAGAGGCCCGCCAGTCTTCCCAGCAGGCCCTGCTTGGCTGGAGAGCTCAGTTGTGGATTTGGTTTTCACAAAATACAAAGCCGCCTGCTTGGAGCCTCTCTCCCAGGCACTGGGGCCTGTGCCAGGCGTGCGCTCACCCGCAGTGCCCATGCCAGGATGGGGGCGGGGCTGGGCTGGGCGTATGGACACAGTGGCCCCAGCTGGGCTGAGTGGCAGGGGGCCTATTCTTCTCTTGAAGGCCTCCCCAGCCAGCCTTGCAGGAACAGAGATGCTCAGGCTCAGAGGAGACCTGGCACCTTAAAACAACGTCTGTGCAGGGCGGGAGCCCCTCCCCAACAGAGCGCTAAGCGTGCCTCTGAGACACAGTGCTCATGCTTTGTTCCGGATTAGAGCAAATTGGGGCTCATTGGTGTCCTAACTAGGAAGTCTCTTTTGAGCTGACATTTATTAAATACTTACTATGTGCTGGGCACTGGGCTAGTGCTGCCAAGTACCCAGTCCTTGCATGGTCCAGTCTTCCTCATGTTTCCTCACTGAACCTCCCCCCAGCTTTCTGTATACTCCTATCACCTCCCTTACCCACCTCTGCTTAGTCTTTCTCCCTTCCTCCTGGGAATCACTTCTCCCTTCCACTCGAGGGTGGCTTTGATGACTGAGGGTCTCAGGACTGATAGGGGAACTCTGCAGCTCCTTTATCCAGAGGGACCCTATAAACAGGCTAGCTCTCTTTCTTCTGGGTCTTTCCTTTGGCCCTACCTCACCACCCCCTCCCTACCAGGGCCCCTGCCTTTGCAGAGGTGATGCCATGGCAACTGCAGAGGAGAATTCTGAGAAGGGTTAGCCAAGTGGTCTTGGACAAACCCCCACCCCCACTGCTTCCCTCCCGCATGCATCAGCACCCCCAGCAAGGGGAGTAAGCAGAGAAGTTCTTCACACTGAGGTGTCAGCGGCTAGCAGCTCTGAGGTCAGCTGTCGCACATGACTTGTCAGGCTCCATGACACCACCAAGATCTAATTTCAGAAGCAAGCAACTAAATATATCAAAGTCAATGAATAATCATCTTTCTCACTCAGCTGGGAGTGTAGGGAGGCAGTGTGGCCTGATGGATAGGAGCAGAGGCTTTTGAACTAGATCTGGGTTCAACTTCTGCCTCTGGCCCTCACTGGCTGTGTGACCTGGGGCGGGCTATGCTCTGAGCCTCCATTTCCCCATGCACACGATGGCGATGGCGATAATAACAGCCCCTTCCTCAGGGGGCTGTGGCGAAGAGGACATGGGGGAACTCAGGGAAAGTCATTCTTAGCCCAGTTCCTGGCACATGGGCAGTCAATGACCCAGTTGTTCAGAGGAGGACCTGCTAAGTGAGTGATTCCAGCCCCCTGGGTTTGGTCGAAGGAGCTGATAAGTCACAGAGGCTGCCACCAGGGAGGTGGCATGTGAGGCTCTGTGTACAGGCATGTGACATAATATTGGGGGAAAGACGAAGCAAGACCGAAAGCCTGGTCCAGGAGCTAAGGTGGCAGAATTCCAGTCCTCCTCCCATTTTCCCCTTGGAGAAGTTTATGGCAGGAAGGTTCCCTTTGCGCTACTTTATAGGTTGGGAGACAGGTGTGTTTGCAGCCCTTTGCTACCTACCACCCCTGTCAATGCCCATTCCAGACCTTACTTTCCTCCTAAGAGGCAGTCCTCCTCCCCCATCCTCAGCCCCTGGGAACCTCCTAATGGCAGTGACTTTTCTGTGCCTGGCTGTGATTGAACTCTGGTCCAATTGGCCTTTCCCACCCCCAAGTCCTGCACTTTTCTCCCCCAGCCTACTGGGTTTCAAGTTATTTGCAAGTTGTTCAGAGGCTCAGCATTATAATCAGATCCTACAGTGCATGCCACTTAGGTGGTTTCTAAAATTTTAGCCAAGAAAGGATAGAAGCCCTTCAGTGATGGGGAGAAAAACACTGAGAATACTTAAGCAGGGGGGCAGGTATGGCATTTCCTGATTTATAAATACACCTGATGCTAAAGAAAATATGTTCCCATACTTTATGCTTCCCGAATTGACACTTGAAAACTAAAGATAGTTCATCCATTTCAGGGACATTATGTGCTTTCCCTCCCAGGGGTGTTCACCTTTTGAAAGGGACACAGAGAATGAGCAAGTGACGATTTAATATGCTGGGTGTTGGTGAGTGTTAGGAAGAACACACAAAGCAGGGAAGGGGATTGGGAGTGATGGAGGTGGGGCAGGCGTGCTGTCTTCAATAGAGTGGTCAAGGGAAGGCCTCTTTACTAAGATTTACTAAGAGAGCTGAAGGAAGTGATGGTTTCCAGCGAGCTCTGGAAATCTGGGGAAGAGCAGTCCATCAGAGGGGGCTGCAAGTGCAAAGGCCCTGAGGTCGGTATGGGCTTGGCCTACATGAAGAGCAGTGTGGCCTCAGTGGGAGGAGGGCAGAAAACAAGGTGGGGGTGGGAGCAGATGACAGAAGTGTGGCGGGCTATTGAGAAAGCATTGGCTTTGACTCCAAGTGAGATGGGGCCACAGTAGGGTTTTGAGCAGAGGAAGGATGGGATCTCACTTTGGGTTATGAAGGCATCTCTCTGGCTGCTTGTGGAGAACAGACTACCAGGCAAGGGAAGAAGCAGGGTAGGCCTAGCAGAAGGCTGCTGTAATAATTCAGGCTGGAGATGATGGTGGTGACTAAGACGAGGGTGGTTGCATAGGGGTTGGACCAGTTTTGAGAGGGTCAAGCTGAGAGGGCTTGATGGTGGATTGGGTGTGGGGTATGGGAGAAGGAGAGAAGTCAGGGGTGGCTCCCAGGTTCCTGGCTGACACTTAGTCAGCAGAGGACAGTGTGTTTTCACTAATGGGTGAATGAGAAGTGGCTTCAGGCCTTGGGGGTGTTGGGGGTGGGGGTCATAAGGACTGTCCTCCCGAGGTCAATGGATGGAGAGAGGCATAAAGCTAACCAGGCCGTTACGTCTGTGCTTTCAGGTTTTTAAACTTCAGACCTTACCCTCCTCCTACCTCCTAAGCAGGGGAAAAGGCCCAGCGTGGAGGAACTACGCAGGGGCAATCGCAAGAGGTTTCATGCGGTCGGGTTGTGGCGCCCATAATCCTACCCCACAGCTTGGTAGGTGATGCCCAGGAACCCACCGTGGCCTGGGGTGAGGGGTCAGAGTGCTTCCTGGTGGTGGTGGACTCCCCAGAAATACTGTCCTTCGCTCCCCTGCCCTCTGTCCTGGGGTCTAAGGCCCTACCCACTCTCAAGCTGCAAGATTGATTTTGCTTTCAGGGTTGTTACTGTTATTATTATCCACTTAAACAACTTCATAGGGAAAAAAAAGGAACCCAGTGACTGTCAGACATTACTCGTCCGTTCTAAATTCCCTGCCCATACCTGTCAATATATTTTTACATAGTAGTAAACAGTGGTCTGTTCTGCTTTCTTGGCTGACTTTATCTCCTCCACACGTCTCCCGGTATTGACTGAGCCCTCAGACCTGTCACTTTAATGGCCGCAGGGCACCCCCTGCATCGACGCGCTGGAGTTTGGTCACCATTTCTCCATTTGCTGGGCGTTTGGGCAGATGCCAGTTTTCCTTTCTTCTAAATAGCCCTGCCATGAATATCCTTCTGTGAATTATTTTTTTTTCCTTTTGAAGCCTTTCCTTGGGGGCTAGTCCCCAAAGTGAGATTGCCTAATAGGTCATAGGATAGGAACAGCTTTATGGTTCTCAGTTTGCATGGCCAGGTCATGCTACAAAAAGTTTGAGCCAGACTGTGCACAGCCCAGCCACAGAGGACTTTATCATTTTATGTTCACTGGTTTAATAAGTGTATTATGGCCCCTGCTTCTTAACATCCAACGTTCACTTCCTGAAGCCACATGTAGGTCTTTCAGCACCTAATATACCTGATCTGTGCAGCACTTTACAGTTTACATGGTGCTTTCTGGTATGTCATTTCACTTAAGACACTGTGAGCCCAATACTGTTGTCCTCTTTTATATGACGAAATGGGATTTAGTCAAGTTCAGTGCTGGAGTGAGCCTCCAACCAGTTCTTGCAGGTTCGGTTGGAAAGGACTCCCACCCACCTGCCACCGTCCCTTTCTTTCTGAGGGGACGTTCATTTTAGCCCAAATCTAGTACATCAGCCCTGTTGTCTTCCTTGGCTCCCACAGCCAGGCCTGTGCCAGGCCCTAGGCTGTGCCCTGTATCTCCAAGTTAGGTCTCATCTCTGTGGGGCGTGGAGGAAGCCACTGGGCTTTGGGGTCTGGTGGGGCTTTGGGGGTTCTTTGCTTAAGCAAAGCCACTACTCCCTCTATTCCCTGGCCCAGGGCTGGCCCAGGCTCTGTGTTCTGAGTTGGGAGCCTGGACCTGGCAGCATGTCTCTGGTCCCACCCAGGAAGTGCCCCACCCCTAGTGTTGGTCGCAGGTACCCTGGAGCTTCACGTTCCTAGGGACAGGGTCACTTAGGGAACTGTCGGGGTCACGGCCACTCTCAGACTCGGGGTACCTTGTCATGATGGACACACCCTGAGGTATGAGTTTGGTTTTATTCTGCTCCCTTCTAACTATACTTATAGAATATCTACTAGGCAGCATGTGCTGTGCATGGTAGATCCCATTCTTATAACATTTAACACTCACAATAGGAAGTTCATTTATGCCCATTTTACAGTCGGGTAACTGAGACTCTAACTAGAGGGTTCAATGATTCGCTCCAGACCACACAGCAATTACTTCAGCAGCCTGGACAGGAAATCCATGCCCAGGGCTGTGTCTCCTCCAGCCCCAATTCTCCTCCCATGGCTTTGGGTCAGTAGGTATGCTTTGGCACATGGGGGCTTGGCCATATCTAGTCTGGCCTGCTGTCAGTGCCCAGGGCCAAATTAACTGCAGTGATGGGATCACCAGGGTCAGGAGAACTTGGTGGGGCTAGGTAGCTGGGACTCAGGACAATTTTACATGAGTAACTCCGGTCCTCACATCCCTGGGCAAAGCAGGCTCAGGTCCTGGGTTCCCGAAGCCTTCTCTGCCCTGATGGGTGGCAGCCTCTTTCTCCCACCATCATCCTGTATTTCTTCTGGGGCGAGCTCTCCTTCCAGCGATCACCTCCCTCAGCCCCCTTTGATGTTTTGCTCTCTTGGGATTATGGCTCTTGACATCCCCCCAGAGTAGACTTTCTCATTCAGTTGTACATTTTCCTTTTGCAGACCCTTGGCACAAGTTCCCAAAGGGTCCCAGGCTATGTTATCAAATGGAAAGGGAACTGAAATTTATTGAGCACCTACTAGATACTAGTCATTGAATTCTGTACCCAATGCACATTATCTTAGCTAATCCATACAACCCAGGAATTTTTTCACTAGAGCCTCAGATGTAGTTATTATTCTTATTTTGCAGTTGTAGAAACCGTGGCTTCAAGAGGTTTAATGACTTGCCCAAGGTTATGCAGTCTTTAGGTGAGAGAGAGAGAAAGAGGACCCTACCTCCTGCCATTCACGCCACCCCATCTGGGCAGCTCCTCAGACTAGCAGTTACAGCCTTGGATCAAGCAATGCCTGATTTGAGGCTCGTGCCTTTCTGCTCTCTTCCCGAGTGTCCTGCCTACAATGGTTATTGCTGCTGTTGGTCCCCTCACTGTTGAGAGGGTTTTTTTTTTTTAAATTAGGGAATTGGGGGAGGGGAACAGTGTTGGGGAATTGGGGAGGGGGACCAGCCAAGTTGTTGTTCTTCAATCTTAGTTGTGAAGGGTGCCAGTTGCCATCTGGCTGCCCGTTGGCAGCTCGTGACCTCTAAGCTCAAGGTGTTGTGTTACAATCTTAGTTGCGGGTGGGCACAGCCACCATCCCATGTGGGAGTCGAACCTGCAGCCTTGTTGTTAAGAGCGAGCATTCTATCCACTGAGCCATCCCGGTGGCAGCTCAGCTCAAGGTGCTGAGTTCAGTCTTAGTTGTGGGCGGGTGTAGCTAGCTCACCATCAAATAGGCAGTCTTGTTGTTAGGAGCATGTGCTCTCACCAGCTGAGCCATCCTGCCACCTGTTGGCAGCTCAGTGGCAGCTCAGCTTGGATGCAGCATCACTGGCCCATTTGGGAATCGAACCGGTGGCCCTGTTGCTCAGAGCTCGTGCTCTTAAGTTAATTCTCAACCAACTGAACCACTCAGCTGGCCCCGAGAGGTTGTTTTTTGTTTTTGTTTTTCTATCGTCTCATTGTTGAGAGTTTTGATCCCAGTGTTCTGGGGTCCAGCAGGGAGAAAATCACTTTATAGTTTTCCCCAGGGACCTCTGATTTCTCATTTACAGGACTTTCCCGGTGGCCTGTATCATATCCCAGAGTTCCAGACATGGCGTACAAATTAGACTTCTACTGATACTCTGACAACGAAGGGTCTGTGAGCAAAAGCTGGCACTCTCCAAAGCTGTGTGCCTTCTGATGAGGCCAGGATGTGGGTGCAGTGGTGCCGAACATTCCTAGGGACTGGGGCACAGATGGACTGGCCGCCACTCTCAACAGCGGAGGGCTGCCAGGAGTGCTAGGCTTTGCAAGTGGACCCGGGCCCTGTAAACAGTAGCAGGCTGAGCAAGCAGCAGCAGGCCATTCATCTGACTACGAGAGCTCAACTAGATTTTATGCTCCGTTGTGGTGATGGGATGGCAGCCTGTGCACGGATCCTTTCCGCTATAGCTATTCTCCATACTCAGGGACAGCACCCTCGTACTGGAGGTCAGAGACATATCCACTTGGGTTAGGGAGCGATTTTTGCAGCCAAAGGGGAGGTTGACTGAATGCGGATTTGGTTTGATGAGCAAAGAAGAGCTGGCAGTGAAGGGCAGACTTAATGTGGTCTGCAGCAAGGGGAGGGCAAAGGGTCTTTGGTGAGGGGGCTGGGCCTTATGTGGCTCTGCATCTTAGTGCAGAGGGCAGGACATTTCACATAATAGGTGCTCAGGAAATGTTACAGAAGGAATCAATGAATCAATGGCACATTAACAGGTGACCTTGAAAGTACTGGGAGGTCAGGGAGCGAGAGGGGGCCGGGGATGGAGAGGGAATCGGCCTAGACTGAGCCTGGTGACTTGAGAGGATGAGCAGGGGTAGACAGGACAGTGTGCTGTATGTCCCCTCTAGGTGACGGGCATGAAGGTGAGGCCAGAGGAGATGGTGCAGGGTGGGTGGGACTGTTTCAAATTGGTTTTCCCAGCAAAGAATTGGAGCCTCCCCCACATTTGGAGTTTTTCTGAGAAGTCACCTGGCCCACCCCTGGGTGGCGGTGAGCAGAGGACAGGCTTTTGCCAGCTCTGCAGCCAGCCCGGTCTGTGGGGAGGGCAGGGCAAAACCCCACTTCAGAGAGGACAGGGGTCATCCCTGTTTGATGGCCCACGGTCCACAGCAGAGGCACATAAGCATCATCCCTCGCAGAAGGATGAGCCAGCCAGGCGCCTGCCCTGAGAACCTCCTCCCAGACCCGGCCACCACTCTCTCAGCCCCTAATTAAAAGAGAAAAGCCTGTTAATATTTCAGCACTGTTAACCCCACTAAATTATTAAGTGTCCATTTGCATTACATGCATAAAAGGATCAATAAACATGTACGTACCAGGAGCTGGGAGGGTGAGGGAGGGGTAGTTTCTAAGGATGCTGCACGAGACTTGTCCACCAACGACTCAGAGATGGTCGTGTGCCCTGAGCCCCGCGTCCTTAACACTGCCAGCACTTGGGAACTGGAAATGCATGGAGCTGAGCACAAAAGCCATAGAGTCAGACAGACTCCCATCCAGCAGGGTGTCCTCGGACAACTTACTTAAACTTGCTGAGCCTCAGCTTCCTCATCTGACAAATGGAAACAGTAATAGCCTTGTTATAAGCAATAAAAAAGATGACAGATATAAAACACTCAATACAATGCTGGCACAATTGTTGTTGTATTTTGTATACACTGCTACATTATTATTCTCTTACTAAGGGGGGAGACCTGAGACATAACTGCAGCTCACAGCAACCCCTCCCTCTTGCTTTCTGCCTCTCAGCAGGACTTTATCCCAGCTCTCCTAGACTATATATATACTTGCCTAGTGGAGAGCCTGGGTGCCATCACTCCCTGTACGCCCAGCACCTAGCTCAGCACCTCACACTCACAAGCATGTGTTGGATGACTGTCTGATGGGAGCTGGGACCAGAACACAGATCCTGATTACATATTGCCTGGCCCAGAACACTCAGCAATGCTTGAAGGAGGTGGTTGGGGTGGTGGTACTTGCCCTGCCATCTTGCAACTGAGCAGATAGAACCAGCTCCAGGTGGGGAAGTCTGCAACCCCCACCCCTTCTCCTCGCTCCTTGTCCTTTCCCCCACTCTGCTCTGTTTGGAAGTTTCCCCAGCCTGCAGACACTTCCCCTGAAAGTCAGGAGCAGGAAAGAGAACGACAGCCCCCACTTGGCTACGATTAACCTTTTAAAATGCGGGGTGGGGAGGAAATCTGACAGAAAGTTGATGGGGCTTTAAATGCAGGCTTTCCGTGCATTTGCTGTCTGCCTGCCGTGTTTGGCTCTGTGTTCTACTGCTGCACCCTCATGCATTTGACAGCACCCCCCACCTTGGCTAGCAGCCAGGAGGAAATTCTTATGGGGGATGGGGGTCCTTGATGAAATTCCCTTTCTAGGTTCCAGTGAGAATTCTCTTTCTTCAGAAGCTCAGTGGGCAAGTTGGAATTTTGAGAGTGTGTGGCTTTGTCACTGAGCTTGCGGGGTGCTGACAGTCCCCAACCTCACCGATAATTCTGGGTGTCTAAGTTTTGGGGAAGAAAGGAGTGAGCTGGTAGGCCAGAAGCCTTCTTCCAGGGACTTGCTATTTCTGCCTCAGCTGTTCTCATGACAATGCTGCCCCATGGGTGACACCTCTCATGCCGCTTGACTATTCTCAGCGGAGGGACTGGGGGGAATGTGTTACTTGACTACACAGCCTTAGTTTTTTGGGTTTTTTTTTAGCTGAGCCATCCTGCTACCTATTGGCATTGGCAGCTTAGTGGCTGCTCATCTCGGGCTGGACTCGAACCGCTGTTGCTCAGAGCTCAAACTCTTGAGCGAGCTCTTAACCAACTGAGCCACTCAGCCAGCCCTTACAGCCTTAGTTTTATACTGAGCATTGGATCGGCGCTTCTCCACCTGTTTTACACAACACTTCTGTCTCTCAAGGTGTTAAGAGACACTCTCTGAAGAAAGGGCTTTATGGAAAGCACTGGATTTCATCAAGTTAACAGATGTGTTTACCACAGGACTTTTCAGAGCCTTTAATAATATTGTGTGCTGAGCCTCTCCGAGGAGAGAGAAGATGCAACGTCTTATTTGGCAGTGAACTATTGATGAACGTTGTCTGGCACACAGGTTGGGGGACACAGTTTTCCTTTTCCATGGGGGGGTTTGTTGATAGAGCTCAGTCTCATAGACCAGAAGCAAGAAACGTACTTGCTTCCAAAACCCTGCCCTGTTTTCTATCCACCAATGTGGCATCAAGCAGAGATGATCAAATCCCGCAGAGCCTCTGAAATTCCCAGGAGCTCCCCCATTACAAATACAAACTCTGAGGCCTGCCCCTGAAGAGTCAGAGGTGGTGGTCCCCCGCAGGCCTGGAAATCTGAGTTGTGACAGGCTCCCCTGGTGACACTAGGCTGGGGGAGGGGGGTGTCTGTGGATAACTGAGACAGTGAACTGAGTTGCAAGCTAGCAGGTGGAAGATGTGGGTTAGAGTCAGCTCTGCCACTGGCCTGTGTCAGTGAGTGACATGGACGTTTCCTTCTCCAGGCCTCAGTTTCCTTGTCTGCCAAAGGAGGCTAAACAGGACTTGCCCTGTCTGCCTCTCAGAGCTGAGGCGAGGCGCTTGGAAATACACAGTGTGCCCTGGGAATGTACCAACCCTCATCCTCTGTGGCAGATACGGCAGGATCCTGCCACGCAAAGGGCTTCAGGCCCCCGGGGAGGTGGCCTGAGAGGAATGCAGGATCATTTATAGAATAAAAACGCTGGCTGGCATGGATGCATGCTCACTGTGTACCAGACTCCGTTTTAAACACTTCACGGTGTTTACTTATTTATTCCTCACAAAACCCTGTGTTGCCACTGAGACAACTAAGGCTTAAGTAACTTGCTGAAAGACACAAAGTAACTTGCTGAAAGCTAAGGGTGTGGTCCAGTAAGAAGGGTGCTCAGTGGAGGACGCCATCCCTCTCAGGTTTTCCTACACAGCCCTCAGCATCTTGAACATATTCATGAAACATCCCTGGTAGTTCAACGTCAGCTTTGAGTGGCTCCACCCCTGGAATGCAGAGGGGGCCACAGAGGGTGTTCTCTCTTGCTTCTATGCAATCAATCATCTCAGGAGCTATCATTTAGTGAGAGAGAGAGAGAGCACACACTGTTTGGCCAGATATATTGTTTAAAACCCCACACCAGCCCCTGAAGAAGGCATTACTGTTCCCATTTTAGAAATGAAGAGACTGAGGCTCAGAGAGGTTAAGTAACTTGCCCAGTGTCACTCAGCTAGTGGGTAGCAGAGCCAGGGATTAAGCCCGGATTTCAGCTCCTTCCATCTCTCTAAAGCAGGTCTCTCCTCTGCCCTCTTCTTTGTCACATCCCCCTGCTTTAGTGTCGCCTTAGCACTTAGCACACTCTGAAACCATTCTGTTCATTTCTGTTTCCTTGTTTGCTATCCATCACCCCAGCAATGCTCTTTCAGAGCTGGTCCTTGTTTGCTTTTCATGACAGCCTCTTCAGCACCCAGCACAGTGGCAGGCTCGAAGCATTTGTTGTTTGACAGACTGAATGAAGGGATTATGTCAGGGTGCCTCTTGACACAGGCCCTGGTTTGGTTGCCTTTGGAATCAGAAGATGCTACTGCTGCCACTGCCTTCCTGGGGTGTATGGAGTAGGAGGCTAAAGTTAAGGGGGACAGAGCCCCTTTGGGGACCTGTGATGTGGTGGGATCTCTGTTGGTTCAGGGTCAGAAACACAGTTCCAGCCATTCCAGGGCTGAGCAGAGTGGGGGGCTGACTCATGTTAATGAGAGTCAGTGGGGGGTGATGGGAAAATTGAACTGCCAAGGCCAAGGGAGCCTGGGTACTTTGCTTCTAGCCAGCACTCGCTCCAGAAGGGAAATCTATACCTGGAAGAAGTCAGCCATGGGAAGCAGCTCATCAAGTAGGAGTCAGAGTAAAAGGAGGAGGGAATTGTAATAGTTAGTGACATCAAACGAAACAAGGTAACCTCAATAGGGAGTGTCATCAAAGGGATGCTCTTTTTTTTTTAATTGAAGTGTAACTTAGATACTGTAAAATCTTAAGCAAAAATTTGATACATTTTTACATGTGTATCCACCTATGTAACCACCCCTCAGATTAAGATGTAGATCATTTTCTTCCTCCCAGATGGGATCCCACCTTCTCTCCAGAAAGTTCTCTTGTGCCCTTCCCAGTAAAGAACCCCCCACCCCCACCCATGGGCAACCATTGTTTAGATATGGATTAGTATAAGATTGGTTTTTCCAGTTTTAAATTTCAAATACATAGAATCATACACTATAGGGCCAGCAGAGTGGCTCAGTTGGTTAAGAGCTCGCTCAAGAGTGAGCTCTGAGCAATAGCATTTCGATGACCGGCCCGAGCTGAGCTGCTGCTGAGCTGCCAACAGGCAGCAGGATGGCTCAGCAAAACAAACAAACAAACAAACAAAAACCATCATACACTATTTACTCATTTGTATCCGCGTTCTTTCACTTCACTTGTGCCTGTGAGGTTCAGTAGAGTTTCTGTGTCTATCAGTGGTTCATTTTTTCACTCTGTGTAATATTCCATTGTATGAATATACCAGAATTTATTTACTCGAGCTACCCTTGATGGACCTATGGGATGTTTCTTGTTTATACCTATAATGAATAAAGCTGCTATGAATATTCTATTGTTTGGTTGTCATAAGCACTCATTTCTAGTGGGTACATACTCAGGAGTGGAATTGCTGCCCACGACCACACACTTCAGTTGAGCTGGAGTAGGTACTGCCAAGATCTCTTCCAAAGTGGCTATGCCATTTTAGAGCTGGATAGCCTTAATATTAATGTCATCAAAAAGTGTTGGATAATCGTAATGATGTCATCACCCATGATGCCCACTCATAGCCCCATCTCCAGGGAGGAAACGCACCTGTCAGATGGCAAGAGGCCTTGTGTCTGCTGGCTGGGCCCCATCTTTTCTGACTTGTGCTGGCTGGGCCCTGAGAAAGGTTATCTCTCCAGCCCTTTCTCAATATTCCTTATCAATCACCAAAGCTTCTGTCATTACAACACTGCCTGGCTGTGCGTAAGCCACAGTGTCCAAGATTATAGCTTATCTTTCATTGGAGCCTGTTAAATCAATGTCTTCCTCGTTGAGAGATACTGCAGGTTTCTTGTGGACATCCATATAGCCTCCTGGTCTTATCAGCAACTGGCTTACACATCATGCATTGGTGGGTTGTTTCCCGATGAGATTTCCTGGGGACCCTGGCCACAGATGGCTATCTCTTCCATGTTATGGTAGTGTTCATGCATTTTCATTGCAGAGGGCAACAATGTCAGACCCATTCCGCAAATTCTAAGGTTCATCTTATGCAGGGACTGTGCACTGATTACATACATTGTTGAAAGTGTGAGTTGAAAAGAACTTAGAGGTAATCAAATCCACTCCCCCCATATAGATGGTGAAGCTGAGGCCCATGGAGGTCTGACTTGCCCAAGGTCACACAGCCTGCTGCCTGACAACTTATCTAGGTTCATTCCTCTGTGACAGCCAGGCAGGCAGGATGGACACCTGGACACTCAGACTCTGGGTTGGTGGCAGCTGCCACTGTTTGCAGAACCTGATGCTCTTTGGAGAGACTCTTATGGTCAAGAGTCACATGACCTGTGTCACATGACCTGCCTCCCATAACCTGCCTCCCACTTGCTTTCCCACGAGCTTCTCATCCAACACCAGGCTGCCTCTGTGGACCTTCTCAGTTATTGGTTCGTGTCTGTCCCATCAGCGTTGCTCGGAGAGAGTCCGTTAAGGCGCTACTTGTGGCACCTGTAGAACACATTGGAGTTCTGCAAAGCGCTTCTCATTTACCCAGTGTTATTGTCACATCCACCCTTGTGCGTTCTCAGGGTTCATGGCACTCTCTCCATTTTAGAGATGAGAAAACAAAGGCTTAATGATCACTGGTGGCTTACCCCCAGTAATCCATAATATATAATGTAGGACTCTGCCCTGTCCACTGGCAAGAAGCCCCCCTGTTTTTTTGAGGTCTGATTCAAAGTCTGCCTCTTCCACAGAGCCCCCTGTGAGTCTTCCTCCAGCGGATGGTGATGTTTCTGTCCCCTGACCTCCGAGGGACTTCTGTACCCCTCATAATGCTTAGCAACTTGACCATGGGATATTCTTGTAAATTCATTCATTCAACATCCACTTGAGCACCCACTGTATGTAAGACCTTATGCTGGGGATACCAAGGTGAAGTTCACAGCCTGGTAGGCAGAAAGGCGAGAACCCTGAATTTGATAGACACACAGATTGATGCTTTGATGTGCTGGGGGAGTGACTGATACAGAAGGAGGGAAGGTGCAGGTCAATCATGGCACACTTCCTGGAGGAAGTTACATAGTTTCTGTATGGGTTTTATCTTACCTCAGTGCACCTCTTTAGGACAAGGGCTCGGGGTTCACTCCCTGTGTCCCTTGTGCCCTGAATCAGCTCTCCCACCTCCACTCTTTATACCGTCATCTGTGAGCAGACAGGTGTGAACTTGAGGGCCTTGTCCTCCTACCCAGAACCCAAGCACTGGTAGGCTGGAGACTGGTTTGCCTTTAGGACAATGGGGCTTGACACTGAGGGAGAGGCTGTGAGTTCTTCCAGCTCGGTCATTTTCCCTTTGGGTTCCCCAGCCCTGGGCACTGTGAGGGAGGTCAAGGAGGGGACAGTTTCTTGAGAGCTTCCAGACTCCCTGTGAGAATTTCTGATCCTTGGAGGAGAGGCTGGCACAGGCTCAGGGAGCAATGAGGGGAAATGAACAGGCCTTTGGGTGAGGGGAATATGGAGTCTGTGGGGATGTGGGGAATCTTAGGCTATGCTCTCTAAAAGTAGAGCCTGGGATGCTTGAGGGTGGGTATGGTTCAGTGATTTGCTGAGAAAAGGCTCTCGGGAGAAACTAAGGGGATGAGGGAAGCAGCTGGGCAAAGCTGTGGTTCAGCTGACTTGGCCTTGGTCTGTTCCCTGGGGTAGGGCGTGGGGGCTGTGGAGCGTGAACAGCATCAGTCATCCCCTCTTGAGCCAAGGGGGCTGGGCATTTGCACTCATGTTGGCCAGTCATAGGGAGTGTGTGTGTATATTGGGGAAGAAGGTGACCTCCTAGGCATTTCTGGCCCAGGCAGCTCCCACTGGCCGAGGGCAATTCCCTGGGGAAGGTGAGCTCTGTGCTCATAGCAGCTGTCACACAGAGCAGATGAGGATGATGTACCGGCCAGATGCAGGAATCTCCGTGGAGCACAAGCAGCCTCCAGGATGGGGGCTGCTAAGACAGTGATGCTCGCTGAGTGATACCCACTCTATACAGATTACAAAGCCCCTTGCCCTCATCAGCTCACTCAAGAGCACAGACCTCTTGCAAGTGGGGTGCTATGGGGAGGAATTGCCCCTTTCCTGAGCTCCTGACCCCTTTGGTTCTGGCCTGGGGGCTCTGGGAAGAATCTTGCCTGAGCTCAATGGGGCCAGGTCTTTGAAGATGGCCTGGGGAGGTCCAGGCTGACCCTCCCCCACCCCCGCATACTCAGGAGGGAGCCTCAGACCCCCTCTGGCCCTGGTGCATCTTGTCTAACCTCCCCCCATTTTTGCCAGCTCCAGCCCAGGCCCAGATCGTGCACGCGGGCCAGGCATGTGTAGTGAAAGAGGACAACATCAGCGAGCGAGTCTACACCATCCGGGAGGGCGACACCCTCGTGCTGCAGTGCCTTGTCACCGGGCACCCTAGGCCCCAGGTAAGCTTTCATCCAGCCTGGACAGGCCCCTCCTGCCCTCACCCCCTCACTCCCCACCCCCACTCTGGGACAGAGCTTGAGAAGAGGCAGTAGGAGTTGGGAACTAGAGGTATCTAGCAACGAATAAACAGAAGACGGGAGACTGGGGCTGGGCAAATAGCTGGAAAGTGAACTCTGTGGGGAAGGGCTAGAGGCTGTGGGCCTAGTCACCTGAAAACATTGATGGCCAAGGGGACACACTGAATGTCACTTAGTTAATTCCTGGTATCTGTGGAGCAGACACATCCTCCTATGTACCTTCAGCCACTGTTTGAGGGTAGACTGTGTGCCAAGCACCATGCTAGCTGCTTTTTCCAGTGTTTTCTCTGTGGCTCCTCGCAACCATACTGTGAGGAAAGCATTACAGCTCCCATTTTATAGCAGAGGAAATTGAGGTTCAGGGAGGTTAAGTAAACTCCCAACATCACACAGTCCTTGTGAGGGAGGAGGCAGAATTTATTTATTTATTTATTTATTTATTTATTTATTTATTATTGTGAAATAAACAATTTTTAAATTAGTTTCAGCTGTACAACACAGTGCAATAGTTATACTTTTTACCCCCCCCCAATCTGCCGCCCCACTCTTCCCCCATATCATACATATCTATTACAATTCCCTTGACGCCACTCCCACACTATCCTTATACGTACCATGACTACATATGCATTCAATTATAGCTGACATACAATATTATACAACATCAGCTTCAGGTGTACAGTGCAGTGATCAAGCCTCTACCCCATCCATGATGTGGTCTCCCTAGCAAGACATGTGACCACCTGACAGCCTACAAAATATTTACAACATTATTAATTATATTCCTCAAACTGTTTTTCATATCCCTGTGGCAATATTGTAGTTAACTATTTATGCTGTCTAATCCCTTCCCCTTCTCCCTCATCCCCACCCCCTCCCAACTATCAGCCATCAGTTGTTCCTCTATATCTCTGAGACCACTTCTGTTTACTTTGCTCGTTCATTCAGTGTTTTAGATTCCACATATAAGTGAGATCATATGGTATTTGTCTTTCTCCGACTGACTTATTTCACTTAACATAATAGTCTGTAGATCCACCCATATCATTGCAAATGGTACGATTTAATTCTTCTTTATAGCAGAGTAATACTCCATTGTATAAATGTACTATGGTTTCTTAACCCAGTTGTCTACTGATGGGCATTTCGGTTGTTTTCAAGTCTTGGCTATTGTAAATAGCACTGCAATAAACATAGAAGTGCATATATTTTTTCGAATTAGCGACTTGGGTTTCTCTGAATAGATACCCAAGAGTGGAATTGCTGGGTCACATAGTAGTTCCATTTCCAGTTTTCTGAGATACCTCCATACTGATTTCCATAATGGCTGCACCAATCTGCAGTCCCACCAACAGTGCACCAGGGCTCCCTTTTCTCCACAACCTCACCAGCACTTGTTTGTTGATTTATTGATGATAGTCATTCTGACCGGAGTGAGGTGGTATCTCATTGTGGTTTTTATTTGCATTTCTCTAATGATTAATGAGGTTGAACATTTTTTCATATGTCTGTTGGCCATCTGTATGTCTTCTTTAGAGAAATGTGGAGGCAGAATTTGAATCCAGAACTATAGTTTAGCACACTTCCTCCCAGTGTACCCACCTTTGGGTTGGGGGCTCCAGGAATTACCAACAACATATCATATAATTTCTACTTTAGGAATCTTCTGGTAGGCAAGCCCTACTCTCTTGTGGTTAAAAGACTCAAAGCAATTAGAAAGCAACAGATGCTGAGTATCTGGAAATGCCAGGTAACTTTTGTCCCAGAGCCACGGGCAGGAAGGGTTGGCCAGTTGTCACTGAGAGCTGACAGGAGGAGTCAGGAGCAGTGGGCTGGGGGATGGGTGGAATTTGCTGGTGAGCTGCTGTGACCTTTAAGAGCAGCAGAAAAGGTTTCGATTGGATCCTAGGAAGGAGAGTGAAGTGCAAAATCCTTTTTGGGGGATAATTTTGGAAACAGAGATGGCTTTTGTAGGCTTGGCCTTGAGACAAGCAGATGGACAAGGAAACCCCTAAAGACTCTTTCAACCTGAAACTGTGATTGCTGCTTGCTCCTTCTCAAAGGTTTGTTTAGAAGTGAAATCAATGCTGCCAGTCTTCAGGTTGGTGTTCGTGTCAGGTGTGACTGTTAGGGATGGTTCTCCGTAACGCCAGGAAGGCAGCTAAGGCTGCACTGGCCATCTGTGTGTGTCCCCTTGCGCATCACACGTGTGAGTCATCTGTAGCTGTGGCTATATGTGCATGCTTCTGTTTTTCCATTTCCATCTGTGGTTTCATTGTTTTTCCTGCTACCTAGGCTTAAACCCTCATATTTAACTCTGTCCCATCTCATTCCTCACATCTAGCCCGACTTTGAGGCTTTTCTTTTTATGTCTCTTGCTGGGCCTCCTCCTCTATTCCTCATTACCCCTCTAGGTCAGACCTTCAGTCCTGTTCCTTGGACCACTGCAGTAGGCTCTAATTCTCCCAAATCTCCCCCTTCCAATCTATTCATGCCTGCACCATGCTCCCAGAATTCTCAGCCTCCAACCTGCTATATCATATCACTCCCCTGCTCTGAAACCTTCTATGGGTCCCCATTAACTACCAGACCCAGTTCAGGCTCCTGGTGGAATTGAAGACCTCTCACCATCTACCCCCACCTGCCTCCCTTGTCTGGCCTCCCACTGCCATCCTCCTCACACCCTGGTTCAACTTGCCCAAGTACATCCTGCTCATCTCTGCTTTAACCACTGCTGCTCACCTCTCCTGAAATGCCTCCCAGCTCCCTTTCCCCTCATTGTATTACAACAAATAATTGTTGAGTACCTGCTATGTGCCAAGCACTGTAATGGGGCCTGAGGATACGGCTACAGTTCCTATTGCCACGGAGCACCCAGTCTCATAGGGGAGCAGCAGCATTTCATGGTCCATTTTGTGGTCAGGATGGAGGACTGAGTGGGCGTGGAGTTCTCCACTCCAGATATCAAGAGAGAGAGACTCCCTAGGGCCCAAATGAAGAAGGAATCTATAGCGATGGTATAGATTCTATAGCAGAAATGGAAGAACCTGGTCCTTGGAGGCACATATACTTACCTCAAGGGTAGTAGCATGAATGCACACACGGAGGGGATATGAGTTGAGGCCACAGGGCCGTCTATGGTTAGGAGCTGGAACTGGACTCTCTATCTGAAGCTGGAAGCTTGACAAGAGCGGCGCCCCCTATAAATGGGGACCAGAAGACCTCTGTCCCACAGCCCAGAGTCACAGCAGGGAGCCGACTCTCTGCTTCAGGGTGTGGGTGCAAACAGAGTCACCTGTGAGAGAGCATGAGCCTAAACCTATCTGTGTCTTGCTCTAATCCAAGCGGTGAGGAAACCCTAAGCTGAGAAACTAACATAAAAACTGTTTGGAACCTGTGAAACCATGTATTTTGAACATAGGCAACCACAAAACTACACCACAGACAGGCCTGTCAGGGCCCAAGTGGGACTTACGTGGAAGATAATCCCCACTGATTGCAATTATAAGCCTGTGGAACGAACATTTTAAACCCACTTAAAAATACAGTGCCAGAAATGTTAATCCATAGACTCAAATAATTGAACAATTAATATCTGAGAAAACGGAGATCATAGAACAATTTGAAAGGATCTTTAAAATACGTATGTTTAAAATGTTTAGACATCGTGGAAGGAATAGCTCATAGAAGGAATAGAATCTGTAAGACAGGAGATTATAAAACCTGATCCGTTAGATACGGAAAAAAGCAAATAGAAATCCTAGGGGGAAAAAAAAGAGTCTTTTGAAAAACTTGGCCTTTATACCGTAGAGATAGCTGAAGAGAAAATTCATTATTTGGATGATAGAGTTGAGGAAATCAGCCATAATGCAGTCTGGAGAGGACAAAGAGATGGAAATGCGAAAAGGAAGCTGGGAGACAAGGAGGGTAGAATGAGAAGTTACAACTTAGCTATAAACTTAGACGTTTTAGAAGAAGGGACTAGAGAAAACTGAGAGGAAGTAATGTTTAAAGAGATAAAGGCTGAGCGTTTTGTAGAATTGAAGAAAGGTATGAACCCTTAGATGGATAAAGCAAACTATGTCTTAAGCAGTATGTAAATAAACCCCAGCTAAGCAAATCATGTTAAAATCACAAAAGTCAAGTACAAAAAGAAAAATATTTTCATGGCTTTGTTCTCTCTCCAAAGCATGCTTCGTTATAAGTATCAATTGCCTGAAACTACCTGTAGCCTTCTCCAAGTTTTGTAGCCTCTAGGTCTATCAGGGTAGAATTGAGGGTAGTGAAAGGATAAGAGTAGAAACGTTATGGCCTGCAGTGGTCCCTCCCTGCATGAGAAGGTTGCCCTTTCACCTACTTCTCCCAGCCTGTTCTTTTTATGACCTGTGGCCTGACCTGTTCACCAGGATCAGGGCCCTTGTCCTGTCTCAGTAATAAACAATCATACTCAACTTTAAGATGGAAGCTTCCCTACCGCATCCTCCAAGCCTTAGGACAAAGTAACCTAGAACTGATCAGTTTTTCTTAAACCTCTGGTACTTTGGTTTTTTTAGACATTTTATTGGGGAACAGTGTGTTTTTCCAGGACCCATCAGCTCCAAGTCAAGTAGTTGTCTTCAATCTAGTTGTAGAGGGCGCAGCTCCTTGGCCCATGTGGGAATCGAACTGGCAACCTTGGTGCTATGAACCTGAACTCTAACCACCTGAGCTAACCGGCCACCCCAACCTCTGGTACTTTGAATAGTAGCTCGTTTCTTGTGTGGTCCTTGATAGTGTCCCATAATCTAAGACAATGTTAATAAATATAGACATTTGTTGAATGACTAATATATACCAGACACCACACTTAGGTTCTTTACATACTTTGTTTCTAAACCTCACAATGACCCTGAAAAGTGGGTACTATACTATGTAATAGTTATAGTTATCAATTGCCGCATAACAAATGCTCCATAACTTAGGGGCTTAAAACAACAAACACCTATTATCTCATGGTCCCTGTGGGACAGGAATCCCAGAGTGGCTGAGCTGGTTGGCTCTGGCTCAGGGCCTCTCACAAGGCTATACTCAACTGAAGACTGACTGGGGCTGGAGGAGCCCCTTCTAGGCTCACTTTCATGGCTGTTGACCAGGGGCTTCCCTTCCTCCTCTGTGCACCTATCCATTAGGGCTTCTCATGACATGGCAGCTGGCTTTCTCCAGAGCAAGTGACGGGAGAAAGCAACCAAGATGGAAATCATAGTCTTTTATAATCTGACCTTGGAAGTGACATACCATCACTCCTGCCAGGTTCTACTGGCAGGGATGGTTCTACAGACCATCCCTGGTACGAAGTGGGAGGGGACTACAGAAAAGTGGGAATACCAACCAGGAGGCAGGGATCACGTGGGACCATCTTGGAGGCTGGCTACCACATAGACCTCTTGCACAAATGAGTAACCTTATTCTCCCAGGTACTAAGTATACATTAATTTAATCCTCCCAGTAACCGTAGGGAGTGGGGGGTTAATATTCTCCATTTTACAGTTGAGGAAAGGAAGGCAGGGAAGGTTGGGTAACTTGTCCACAAATCCGTGCTCTCAAACACTGCACTATACTGCTTTCTTTAAAACCCCATCCATCTGATCCCCGATTCCCCAGGCTCTTTGCTGAGGCGTCATACCCCTCCTGTGCCTACAAGACTGTTTGAGTTAGTTTCCTAGGCCTGTGTATTTCCCTAGCACGCTTGTGGAAAACCATGGGGGCTGGAGGGGAGGCACACAGCAGGGCGTTCAGCGGCCTCTGACTCTGCCGCCCCTCCCCCCATCCCCCAACGGCCGGACCCAGGTGCGGTGGACCAAGACTGCTGGCAGCGCATCAGACAAGTTCCAGGAGACATCGGTGTTCAACGAGACGCTGCGCATTGAGCGCATTGCGCGCACGCAGGGCGGCCGCTACTACTGCAAGGCTGAGAATGGTGTGGGTGTGCCCGCCATCAAGTCCATCCGCGTGGATGTGCAGTGTGAGTCGGGGCCCTCCCTGTCCTGCTCCGGGCCTCAGGCTGGGAAGGAGAAGTGGGGGTGGGGTGCGGTGGAGAAGAGGCACCTTCGTGGAGAAGAGACTTTCTCTGCTAGAGAGGGGCATCTCTGCTGTTCCCCCGATGTGTACTACCCCATACCCCTCACACATTTCCATCTGTAATCCCATATGCACCTTGCAACATCCCTGTAAAGTAGTCAGGGAAAGCAGTACAGTTTGCATTATACCCATTCCACAGATGAAGAAACTGAGGTACCAAGGACTCCTGACTTGCTCACAGCCATAGGTCTCTTCACTGTGGGCCAATACCCTTCCCACGGTACCTCATGCCTCTGTTTTTGTCTCAGGGAAGCTCTGAAACTTCCTTACCTGACAACATGCAGGACTAAGCACCCCTCAGTCCTGCCTACTGCTTGAATGGAAAGCCCCCAGTCCCTACCTGCCATCCATGGATATCCCTTAAGCCCAAGAGGCTGTCTCCCTGCTTGCCACCTGCCTCTGTGCCCATCCAGGCTGAACCAGGTACCCAGAAGCAGTGGGGCCAGGCCCAGTGGCCTGTCTGGTACCATCTTAACGAATCTAACTATTAAATATGCCCCATGCCTCCCAAGTGGGACCCAATAGAGTGGTGAGCAATGGAACCCCAGACCCTCTCTTCTGTACCCCATCAGTCACCCAGGAGCCTGCCAAACCCTGGGGCTGAGGGTCATTTCCCTAGTTATTGGTGCTAGAAGAGGCTGGCAGGCATGGCCTGGACTTCACCAATGCCCCACCTCTGCCCAAGGCCTTGGTAATGACTTTTATCCAAGCGGGCTGTGGAAAGAGGACAGAATGGTGGGATGTGGGAACATCCGTTGTAGAATGTTAGAATGTGGAATAGTAATGCCTTTGGTTCACAACCCTGGCTGCACATTAGAATCTCCAGAGGATCTTTTTTAAAAATAGTGGTGTCTGGGTGCCACTTCCAGAGATTCTGATGGAATTAATTCGGGGTTTGGCTCCGACATTGGGATTTTTTTTCTTAAACGTTTTTTATTATTATTGAGGATTAACCTACATCCAATAGAGTGAGCTAATCTTAAATGTACAGTTTAATGAATTCTTACATGTGTATATGCATGTGTAAACACCTTTCAGTTCAAGAGACTTTTCAGGACCCTAGAAAGCTCCCTTATGACCCCTCCCAGTCAATAATCTCCTTAGAGGCAATCACTCTTCCGATTCCTGACACCATTAAAGAGCATTGCCAGGCATCAATATTAAAAAAGAAAATCTCCATATGATTCTATTGGGCAAACAGGGCTGAGAACCACCAATCTAGTCCAATTTACCAGTGAGGAAACAGAAACAGGCAGAGAGGGGACTTAGGCAGGTCACACTACAAATTAATAGCTAGCCTGGAATTTGAACCAGGGTTTCCCAGTTTCCAGTCTGCAGTTGCTTCCTCCACCCCATGATGGGAGAGTGAAGATAGACAACCCCATGCAGGTTCCTGGAGAGGGACTGCTGAGAAGTCATTAAGTTCAGTCCCCTGACTCTTAAGGTTGGCCAGGCTTGCAGGGCTGGGAGAATACCTAGCTCCCTGGAAGCATCCCTGAGGGTGGCTCAGTTCTTCCTGCCAGGAGCCCAATTCCCCGCCTTGGGGCCACCCAGTCCTGACGCTCCTGGGGCTGTGCCCTTGCAGACCTGGATGAGCCCGTGCTGACGGTGCACCAGACAGTGAGTGATGTTCGAGGCAACTTCTACCAGGAGAAGACGGTGTTCCTGCGCTGCACTGTCAACTCCAACCCGCCTGCTCGCTTCATCTGGAAGAGGGGCTCTGACACCCTGTCCCACAGCCAGGACAATGGGGTGGACATCTACGAGCCCCTCTACACCCAGGTCAGGATGGGCAGTCGCTGGCCTGGTGTCCTTGGGATTTATCCTACAGTCTTCCTCCTGCACCCATCAAGGGGGTGGGGCATGGGGGCTGAGGCCTTGCCATCTGGAGTTCTTGGGGCTGCCCTGACTTCAGCAGCTCTGTTCTGATGTCAGAAGCATGCATGCTGATTGGGCTTCAGACACCCTGGGGCAGACGAAATCGGGACAGAAAGCTCAGGGAACGGTGATGGGGACAGGAGAGTCCCCAAGGCAACATGTTCTTTGGGAACAGTGCCAGTTAGGAAAAGCACCCCCTAGAGGCAGGCAAGTCATCCCTGCCCACTGCTGGCTGGCAGAGTATTGGGAACCCATGGGCAGGCACAGGCAGAGAGATGATCCCACTTCCCATAGACCCCCTACAGTCCCAGGAAATGGTGATGAAGCCATCCTACCAGAGAGGGCTTTCAGAAGTGGCTTTCCTAGGTGGCTGTCAGAGTGTCACTTGTGGCATGGCCTTTGGAGCCAGCTCCATGTGTGTATGGGCTGTAAGACAGAGCAGGGTTCCCTCCTTACCCCTCCATTTCCCAAAGTGAAGTCTGGTTCTGGCCAGGGCAACCTCAGACCCAGAGAAGCCCAGGGTGCGGAGAGTACAGCATCTACTGAGGCTTGGGCTCCCTGTGGACAAATGGTGTGGAGGTCGAGAAAGACAGGAGTTAGAATCGTTATTTGCTTTAGCCTCTGGTGCTGGGTAAATATGTGAGGGGCCCCTGGAGACCCAAGCAGACCCCTCACAGCAGCGGTCCACTGTTGCCCAGGGGGAGACCAAGGTCCTGAAGCTGAAGAACCTTCGGCCCCAGGACTACGCCAGCTACACCTGCCAGGTGTCTGTACGCAACGTGTGCGGCATCCCGGACAAGGCCATCACCTTCCGGCTCACCAACACCACGGGTACAGGCACTTTCCCGCCCATACCTTTGCCCGCCTGAGCTGACTCCCCCACCAGGAGACAGTGCCTCACTCCACACAGGACTCTAGGCACATCACCGCTAGTGCGTCCCCTCTTCCCCTCTGCCTGCGTCCTGCTTTCTGCCCTTTCGTCTCCCGCCAGGTCTTCCCCAACCTCATGGTTTCCCTAGCTCCCTGTATCCCTCACATCCAGCCCTGCCTCATGATACCCTAAGACCCCACCTCCTTGTCGTCTTAGCACCACCAGCCCTGAAGCTGTCTGTGAACGAAACTCTGGTGGTAAACCCTGGGGAGAATGTGACGGTGCAGTGTCTGCTGACAGGCGGTGATCCCCTACCCCAGCTGCAGTGGTCCCATGGGCCAGGCCCTCTTCCCCTGGGGGCTCTGGCCCAGGGTGGCACCCTCAGCATCCCTTCAGTGCAGGCCCGGGACTCTGGCTACTACAACTGCACAGCCACCAACAATGTGGGCAACCCCGCCAAGAAGACCGTCAACCTGCTGGTGCGATGTACGTGGCTCTGGAGGGGTGGGAGGCAAGTCAGAGGCAGACAGGGTCCCTGTCCTCCAGGAGCTGCCAATGAAAGGGGAGAGGGGCCTGTCTGCTTCCCCTGGGTAGGTCAGATATGCTGATGAGGCATGTTCCAGCCACTTTTATTTCCCTGCAATTCAGGCATCTGCCAGCAGATGGCAGGACTAAAATTTACATATGAGTAGTTTTATTTACAGCTTACAGTCTACATATCCAAATATAACCTCAACAATCCAAGAGGTAGGAAGGGCTGGTGTTGATTACCTGCATTTTTTTTTTGAGATTGGGAAACTGAGGTTATAAAAAGCTAGATGTGGACTACCAGTCTTCAAGAGAAATTTCCTGCCCTTTTTTTTTTTTTTTGTACCCTGGTTTCTACATGATTCACTGAGTTAAAGTAAAACTAGCACACATTCATTTCCATATAACATATGTAAATATTTATTAGAAAAGCATTTCAGTGAGTCTGAAGATAATTATTACATGTTAAAATGATACAAAACTTGGAGCACAATCTAAAGAATTATACTTTCCTTACTAAATCTCAGCCTCAGTAGTTAGCAGTAGTTGCTCAATATGATCTTGATTTTGCTATTCTGCTTCATGGAGAAAACTTTAAATTATGAAGCTTTAGGATGTTTGTTTGTTTGTTTACTTTTTTATTGTATATATTTTAAAGATTCAGGCTGTTTCCTGCTCTATAGATTCTGCCAAATTTGATTGAGAGTCTTTTGAAGAAATGGGCTCTTTTGTTGTTGTTGTTCATCTTTCACTGACTAGTCTCTCTCTGACTTTCCACACAGTAAGAAGCTAGCTCTCTATGACATTTTACTTAATCAGAGTGAGAAAGAAAGTAGCAAGTTTGTGGCTATCTTATGACTATTTTTTCCTTCAATGGTACTATACCATCAGAAGATTATTTTTCTCCACTAGTTTTCATTCGGCCTTTAAAACCTGGGTTGATGAGATCTCAATTTACACCAAATACTTACGGTCACTTCTTGGGGTGACATACAGCCTGCTTTGTCCAGCCCAATCCTGGTTTATGGCTGTTGTACCAGTGTCCTATCCAATTAGCACCCAGTATTAAGAGTTCTGTCTAACTCTTGGATTACATCCATCAATATTCAGATTTTTTAAAAAAGCAAGACCTTTTTCTTTCTAAACTCTATTTTTATGTAATTACATGTAAAATGATTGCACTGGGCTTTCATTATAAAAATTACACACATTTGTTGCAAAGAGTCAAATCGCACAAAAGGGTAAAATGTGCAAATTAAAATTTCCCCCCAATTCCCCTCAGTCCCGCTTTCTAGATAGAACCACTATTACATTCTGGTGCATCCTCCCCAAATTTGTATTTTGCAAGTTCAAGGTTTAAAACAAGAATAAAAATAAAGTAGTACAGCGGTTAAGAGTACAGGCTCTGAATTAAACTGCCTGCCCCTAGGTTCCCTCCTTTGTAAAACGGGGACACTGAAGTGCCTCTCTACAGATGGTGGGATGAGTTAAGTGAGTAAACCTGCGTAAAGTGCTTGGAACAGTGCCTCTCACATAGTGTCTGTTCAGGCAGCAGTGACTCTAATGATTACTAAACCCACTTTTCCGCAGCGAGCTTTTCTGAACTTTTAAAAATGCATCTGAGCAAGCAGAACAAGTTCCAAAAATACAGTAGTTACCAACCTACAGGAGGGCCACTTTGAGGGAAGGAGCTGGCTCTGAATGGGGGTGGGACATAGATCCTGGCTTTGAGCCAGCCCCAGCCCCCCTTCCCTCCCCATCCACCTATAGCCATGAAGAACGCCACATTCCAGATCACCCCAGATGTGATCAAAGAGAGCGAGAATATACAGCTGGGCCAGGATCTGAAGCTGTCGTGCCATGTGGATGCAGTGCCCCAGGAGAAGGTGACCTATCAGTGGTTCAAGAACAGCAAGCCGGCACGCATGTCCAAGAGGCTACTGGTGACTCGAAACGACCCTGAGTTGCCTGCCGTCACGAGCAGCCTCGAGCTCATTGACCTGCACTTCAGCGACTACGGCACCTACCTGTGTGTGGCTTCCTTCCCAGGGGCACCTGTGCCCGACCTGAGCGTCGAGGTCAACATCTCCTCTGAGACAGGTGGGCAGCTGAAGGGGCACTGGGGAGGTGTGAGAGAGCTGGTGAGGCCCCCAGAGGGGAGGTGGGACAACAGCTTGGGAAAGGGAAGCCAGAATGGAGAGAGTACTATTTTTTTATGCCGTACAGATTTATTAAGCACCTACTATATGCCAGGTGCTGTGCTAGGTGCTGGGGTAGAGTGGTGAGCAAGATACGCTCTGCCCCCATTGAACTAAGTAGGAAGGCAAACACTTTTCAGATAGTCTCACAAATTTATATCACTGCAAACTGTGATGCATGAGAGTCAGGAAAGAGTTTCCTAACATAAATCTGAGGGAGGAGCAGGATTTTATGAGGCAAAGGAGAGCAAGGGAGGGTGGAGAAGGAAGGCAGGCCAAGGAATCAGCATGTGAAAAAGCACTGAGGCAGGCAAGTGCAGTGGGCCTTTTGGAGAGCTGAAGGAAAGAGAATGCGGCTGGAAGATTGGAGTGAGATGAGAGCGGAGAGGTCAGCAGGGGCCAGGTTATCCAGGGGGTTCGGGTTTCTATTCTAGTAATAAATAACAATGGCTAACATTTATTGAGTATTTACTATGTGTTCTGATGATTTTATATTTCCCTCACCCGCCTTCATGATTTACCTTATGGGATAGATGGCTGATATTCAATTTTTAGAGATGAAGAAACGGGCTCAGAGAGTTTTAAAAAACTTACCGAAGGTAACACAGCAGTAAGCGGTCGAGCTGGGATTGGAACCCAGGCAGTCTGATACAGAGCCTGCACTCAGCCATCTCTGAAGGGTTGACACTTTGAGAATGACAGGAGTTTGGAGGGGCTGCCTTTAGAGAGGGTCTCTAGAACCTCATGCTAGTCCCCAGCACTTTGCACTGAGGAGCTGGCTGCCTTAAGCCCAGCCTCTTTAACTCCGTGGGCCTCAGTTTCTCTTCTGTGAGACATTGAACCAGATGGCCTCAGAGGCCCCTTCCATCCTGACATTCTGCTCAGGGAGAGGCCAGGTGAAACTAGACGGGGTCAGAAAAGGCTTCCAGAAGGAGACTGACCTGAGCTGGGCTTTAGGAGTGGGC
This sequence comes from Hipposideros armiger, assembly GCF_001890085.2. Lineage (NCBI taxonomy): Eukaryota > Metazoa > Chordata > Mammalia > Chiroptera > Hipposideridae > Hipposideros > Hipposideros armiger. The sequence goes on from NW_017731825.1 coordinate 1,053,284, forward strand.
CAGGCCTCCATAGATTCCACAAACCTATTTCGCTAATCGCTGTGTACCAGGCCCTGGGTGAGGAGCAGGGGACCCAGACAAACGCCACAGGCCCATCCTCAGAGCCCACTGTCTAACCTGGGAGACATCTGTTAGGATAAAGCAGGAATTGGAAGGGCAAGCCTTAGATAGGACATAGTTGCTAAAGGCAGGTTCCCCAGAGCCTGGGGAACATGACAGAAGGAGTACCAGGCTGCCAGGAGATGCCAGGGAAGGTTCTCAGAGGAGCCATTCTCCATGTGAGCATTTGCTAGGGGGGATGACAAGCCCAGGAGAGGAGGGACAGGGAGGCCACCAAGGTATATGAGACTTGGTGTGTCCAGGGATTATGTTCCTTACAAGTGGATCCCACAGCTGAGACACAGGATGGGAGAGGGAAGATGAGGTTGGCAGGTGGCAGAAGCCAGAGCACAAGGGCCTTGTTTGCAGAGCCGAGTCTGGGCTTTACCCTGAGGGCACTGCAGCCTCAGGGGTGGGAGGAGATAGCCCATTGGCCTGTGGGGACTACGCAGAAGGGTTGGGGGCTGGGATGTTTTAGAAATGGGGTAATCAACAGAGGCACGGAGCCATTTCCTCCATTTGGCTCATAAGCCTGATGCCTAGGGCATGGAAGTTTTTTAAGGGCCCGTGGACCAGGGGTCAGCAAACTTTTGAGATGAAAGAGCCAATCCTGTCCCTCACAACAATTTAAAAATTATTCTACAGCCATAAAACAAACGAAATCACCATTATGTAAATAATATCCTTTAAAAATTTTATAAATGAAACTGTGATAGTTTTATTTTCATTTTCAATTTTACTTCAGAGCCACATATACATACCCAAAGAGCCACCGTTTGCCGACCCCTGGTTTAGACCTAGAAAAATAAATTAATTGGCTTCAAAATACAGAGAAAACTGCAAAATTAAAGCCAATAAGTATATAAATGTTTGTAGAGTATAAATTATACTAACTAGGTAACTGGACTTCAGTATGCCTTGTAGAGTTATTTGCAATTTATATTTAATGTGGGACATTTTAATTTGTTTGATGTGATGTGAGATGGGACCCATAGAAACCTTGAAAAGACCCTCCACTTGGGCAATGTGTTGGGTTGGATTAGGTTTGGCTATGACTAACAGAAAACCCCTAAATAAAATTGGCTTAAACAAGCTAGCCATATATTTCTTCTTCAGTGCCTGCTGGAATAGCTGCTCTCCTCTACCAAGTCCTCAGGGCCCCAGATTCCATCTTGTCTTGCTGTTCCACTATCCTTAGCATGTGCCACCTCGTCCACGATGACATTTCCAGCTGCAGTCATCCACCTGCATTCCAGCCAGCAGGAAGGAGGGAAAGAGCTGCATGGCCTCTCCCCTTTAAAGACGCTGATATTCTGTCAAATCCCAAAGGCCAGAATTGAGTCACAGGGCTACAGCCAGCCATAAGTCAGGCTGGGAGATAGTCTTTATTCTGGCTGTGTGCTCTGCTAAAGCCCAGATATTTTATTACTTTGGATGAAGGGGTAAGGATGTTGGGGGTACAGACTAGCCACCTGTGATAACACTCCATAAAGAGAAGAGGGGGCCTTTAAGTACAGCAGGGCCAGCAGGCAGGAGAGAGGGGGTTGAGGGAGGAGATATTTAGCAGAACTGTTCAAAAGGTAGGCTCCCCAAAACGTTGAGGTAAGGGGAAAGAAGGAATAGGCCAGGACGACGTCCGCTCCCTTTCCGAGCTGGGAGAGCCTGAGGTAGAGACCAGGAGGTGGAAAGGATTTGGGGAGGTGAGCTCTGCTTGGAGATGCTGAGAGATCCGTGGGAGGTCTGGAGTGGGAAGGGGAGGCTCCAGAGCGGAGGCTAGGGGGTAGCTCTAACCCCGCTCCTACCGCCCCCTCCCCAGTGCCGCCCACCATCAGCGTGCCCAAGGGCAGGGCCGTGGTGACCGTGCGCGAGGGCTCGCCCGCCGAGCTGCAGTGCGAGGTGCGCGGCAAGCCGCGGCCGCCCGTGCTGTGGTCCCGCGTGGACAAGGAGGCTGCGCTGCTGCCCTCCGGGCTGCCCTTGGAGGAGACCCCGGATGGGAAGCTGCGGCTGGAGCGCGTGAGCCGCGACATGAGTGGGACCTACCGCTGCCAGACGGCTCGCTATAATGGCTTCAATGTGCGCCCCCGAGAAGCCCAGGTGCAGCTGAACGTGCAGTGTGAGTCCCACCTCCCCACTCGGACTACCTCGCAAGCTGTCCCTCCCTGCTCTCAGTCAAGCCTGGCCCTTCTTCACCCCTTCACCCACCCCAGTCCAACCAAACCTCTCCACCTAATGTTGATACCTCTAAACCCTCTTCTACACCTTGACATATTTTTTTACAAATTGGGAAACTGAATCACAGAGAGGTTAAGTAACTTGTGTAAATTCTCACAGCTAATTAGAGGAGGGGCCGGGATTTGAACCTACAGCCATCTAGCTCCAGGGATCAGGTTCTAAACCCCGACGTTCTGTTGCTTTTCATTACATGGGAGCTGAAGGGGCCATTTGAGGCATGAATAGAGCCCAGGCTAGGAAGCATGGCTGGAAGGAATGGCTGGGAAGGGGTAGGTATCTACAGGTCGGGGAGGTATGAGTGTGGCTATTGCATGAGTATGTTGCGAGCGTGTATCCCCCCTGAGAACTTTTCCAAAGGGCACGGGAGTAGGGCCAGCGCGTCGCCTCCCCCGTGGGGCGGCTCCTCAGAAACCCCTGAGCCCAGCTGACCGCCGCCCCCGCCCCCAGTCCCGCCGGAAGTGGAGCCCAGCTCCCAGGATGTGCGCCAGGCTCTGGGCAGGCCTGTGCTCCTGCGCTGTTCGCTCCTCCGTGGCAGCCCCCAGCGCATCGCCTCGGCCGTGTGGCGCTTCAAAGGGCAGCTGCTGTCTCCGCCGCCATCCGTCCCCGTCGCCGCCGAGGCCCCCGACCACTCCGAGCTGCGCCTCGACGCCGTCACCCGCGACAGCAGCGGCAGCTACGAGTGCAGCGTCTCCAACGACGTGGGCTCGGCAGCCTGCCTCTTCCAGGTCTCGGGTGAGAATCCAGTGGGTCCCGCCCCACCGAATCACGCCCACTTGGGCCCACGCTCCGCCCCAACTCTTGCCCTGCCCACACCCGGCCTGGGCCCCGCCCCCTTCCTTCCTACGCCAGGTTTAGGCCCCTGCCTGTCCAAGACCCGCCCATGCCACCTGGATCTAGCAATGACCTCCTCTTGCAGCCCCGCCCACTCCACTCTTGCCCACTCTAGGTCTAGGCCTTCCCGTTTCAAGGCCCACCTATACCTGTCCTAAGCCCCGCCCTTTGTAGCTCTGCCTTTTTCCTTGGACTTAGCCCCACTCCTTTCAAGCTCCTCCTTCACTACTCCCCCTCTAGCCCGCGGGCACCACGTCTGGGCCCTTCCCTTTAAAGGCCCATCCAAACAGCGCATAGGCTCCGCCTACTTGTGGTATAGGCTCCGCCTCTTCCAGCCTTATCCAATCCCAGCTCTCCGCTTCCATCTGTTTCCACATTTCCCCTTTAGCCCCGCCTACACCAGGTTTAGACCCGCCCACTCAAGCCCTACGCACCACCCCATCTCAGGCGTCTAGTTTCAAGCCCCTCCTCCCTCGTCTTTGGCTCCAGAGACTGGGGATGTGGAACCTCCCGTTTTCCAGACCGCTGGCCCAGTGTGAGGGGCCTGAGCTGTAGGTTAGGGGAGCGAAGACGCCCCTCAATAGCTTCTCTGGGACCTTGTGGGTGGTGCTGGGACAGCCAGTACATATTTTCTGAGCTGTCTGTCGCCTTAGAGTTTCAGGCCACTCGGTGCCCAGAAATCCCTCTCAGTCCTATCTCCTCATCAAGTCATTCCCGGGTGGACTGTTTGGGGCTGCAGACAGGAGTGTGTGGGTCAGAAAGGGATGGAGGTCGTGGTGAGGCGCTCAGGAAACAGAGAGGGGCTGATGGGGTTGCCGACCCCCCGTCTCTCCTCCTTCCATTGGTAAGAGTCTGTTACTTGTCAGAGCTGGTGGCACCTCCCTGAGAAGAATTCCAGGCATGCCTGTACCCATTCCACTGCACTCTCAGCTGTCCCAACAGCCCCGGACTGACTGGATGTCCTTTTAGCTCTTGTTTGGATCCCTTCACTCAACGGCAGGGGGCTAGCACCACAGGTCACCGGCCACCTCCCCAGCCCTGCCAGCCAGAGGCCCCTGTGACATTTCCCACCTCCTTCCCCTCTCCCCTGTTCTCCCATACTTTCCCTGTCTCCCCACCTTTTTGGCCTCGCGCTATCCTTCCCCTCTGTCTTCTCTTCCTTATACCTCAATTTCTTGACCCTTCTTCCTGTCTTCCCCAATCCTCTTTCCGTGTCTTCTCTAATATCCTTCTGTCTTCCCAAATTTCTCTTTGCTCTTTCTTTTCCTTGGACTTTCCGCTCCATTCTCACCAACACCACATCTTGGAATTCCTAATCTCCCTTTTCTCCATCCCCCATTGTCCCTCCTACCCCACCCTCATTTTCCGCAATCTCTCCCCCCATCTCCTCTCCTCACATTATTCCCTTCTCTTTGTCTTCCCCATCGTCCCTCTCTGTTTACTCCATCCTCTCTGTGTCCCTCTCCCACACCTCCTATCTCTGTGTCTCTCCCCATCTCCGCCCCCCTCGGCCCCATGCCCCCCTCCCTGCCCTCTCAGCCAAAGCCTACAGCCCGGAGTTTTACTTCGACACCCCCAACCCCACCCGCAGCCACAAGCTGTCCAAGAACTACTCCTACGTGCTGCAGTGGACCCAGAGGGAGCCGGATACTGTCGACCCTGTGCTCAACTACAGACTCAGTGTCCGCCAGGTGGGCCAAGGGAGACGGGGGTCTGGATGCCAGCTGACCGTGGAGGTGCTCATTGAGCCAGGGGAAGGGGTTGGAGATGGGGCTGGGACACACTGACCCTTATAGACAACTCTTCACTGCCATAGGGAAAGTGTCCTGGACACAGCAGCAGGAGCTGGGAGGTGCTAGGGACCTGTCCCCTCTGGACCCATGCTCTGGGCACAGCCCTGAGAATTGGGCAGGGTTAGCGGAGGTGGGGGGGCAGAGCCAGCTCTGCTCATGAAATGCAGAGTCTTCTTTTACCTCAGAAGCTAGCAGCAGAAACTTAAGGCATGAGCTTAAAGTCTCACCCGCAGGGCCTCTAGAATGCAAGGCCAGAACCACTATGCTGGTCTCCTGTCCTGTCTAATTCCATGTGGTTCTGCCCAGCCCCGGGGACAGTTTGATGGAAGGGAAGAGTGTGACTCTAGTGCAGACTGCTTAAGCTAAAATCTAGCTCCGTATGAACTTGGGAAAGCTATATCTGTTTGGCCTCAGCTTCCACATCTATAAAATGAGGGTAAAATTATAATATTCTACTTCATAGGATCATTATTTTTGGAGGATTAAATGAGCTGATAATTGCAAAGCATTTACAACAGTGCCTAGCACTCATAAAGTGTTCAATAGCTGTTGCTGTCACTTATTATTAAGACAGCCCAAGCATGGAAGGGGTGATTGCTCTATCCCACAGATGAGGAAACTGAGGGCCTGGCTTCCTAGTCCTTTGCTCTTCCTGCTCCTTGACGCTGACCCCCCGAGTCATACCAGGGCCAGGGCATGGCCTGCTGAGCATATGGGAACTCCCTTTATCTACAGTTGAATCAGCACAATGCCATGGTGAAGGCCATCCCAGTGCGGCGTGTGGAGAAGGGGCAGCTGCTGGAGTACATTCTGTCTGACCTCCGTGTGCCCCACAGCTATGAGGTCCGCCTCACGCCCTATACCACCTATGGGGCTGGTGACATGGCCTCCCGCGTCATCCACTACACAGAGCGTAGGTGGTGGTGGGTGGTGGTGGTGGTGGGAAGGAGGGCCCACCTTATACCCAGGGGATCTGCTCCACCTTCCCCACATGGTTGCTGAGCCTGGGGCTCCCCACTATTCAATGTCCTGCTCTGTCACTGCAGGCCAGTCCCCTCTGGCCCCCAGTCTTGGCTCTGGGGACCCTGTCCTCTGGTTCTAAGTTCAGGCACCCTCTGCACAGCTCCACTCGATTCTGACTTGGTTTTCCTGTTTGCTTTCTCAGCCATCAATTCTCCCAGTCTATCAGGTGAGATACCCCCACCCACTTCTCCTTCCCCTTAGGGACATAGAAACTCCTCTGTGGGAGGAAAGGGCCCCAAGAGATATCAGAGAGACAATGGGGTAGAAGCAAGCAGTTGGAAGGAGAAGCAGAAGGGAACAGGGCTAGGCTTGGAGATATTTGCACCCAGGATTTATTCTGGTGCTTAAAGGTAGGGGGCAGGGGAGGAGTTGGGGGACATCTCTAACTCAGAGCCTTTTGTCCCCACTCAGCATTACTCACTGCCCTCAAAAGAAAGGCCAGGTTAATCTATAGCCCCTGTTCCCTGGGGCAGGAGTCCTTATTTTGAGATCCATAGGTCCCCAAAGAATTTGTGTATAGAATTCAGGGGCTCCATGAACCTGGAACACTTACTTAACTTTTCCTAACTTCTAGCAGAAATGTAATATCTCCTTGACTGATGAATGCAGGCAACCACCCACAGTAGTATAATTAGTACTTGTGACTTTGTCTCAGAAATCTGATGTTTTCACATCACCTTAAAGATGTTGCAGCTATCTCTAAATGTCATTTACATTCATTATTATTTCAAAACTACAGCAGTTATTAGACCTAACACTAGATCTTGTGATTTAATTAGATAATAAAGAAGACCACTTATATAACAAATTTGTTTAAAAATATTTGACAACTCTATTTCGGTATCATTGATTTCCTCTGTAATCCTTTGTGTTTTATTTTATGCATCTAAAATCATTATTCTGAGATGGGGCCCTTGAACTTCACTAGATGCCAGAGGGTCTGTGGTGGCACAAAATGGTTAAGAAGGCCTGTTCTGGGAACAATTTAGTCAGGGGTCCTGTTGCCTAGTTTCTCAAGCCCTGGAACCCTGGGCCCACTACTGGGATTCTTAGGAGCTGCCTCAGGTGGCCAGGGAGGGCAAAGCTGGACCAGAGGGCCTGAGGAGCCTGACCCTCTTTGTCTTGTCCCCAACCTCCCACCCCAATGCAGACAACACCTGCCACTTTGAGGATGAGAAGATCTGTGGCTACACCCAGGACCTGACAGACAACTTTGACTGGACACGGCAGAATGCCCTCACCCAGAACCCCAAGCGTTCTCCCAACACCGGTCCCCCAACTGATATCAGCGGCACCCCTGAGGGTGAGGACATGGCCTGCTGCTAGGAATGGAGGACTACTTCAGGGTTCTGGCCTCAGGGAGCCTCAGTCTAATGGAGAGACACGGCCCCTTCCTCAGGGAGCCCCAACCTGAGGGGAAACACAGCCCTGCCTCAGGGAGCCCCAGTCTGAGGGGAGACACAGCCCTGCCCTCAGGAAGCTGTCTGAGGGGGAGGCATAGCTCTGTCCTAACAGAATCAGGATGGAAAAGAACTTCAGTAGAGCTAAGAATTGGTAAAGGCTGGCCTAGACTCCCACGCTGTGAGGCAGGGAGGATGGGCTGGGTTGGGGTGAGGCACCCGGGTTCAGACACCCGAGCCTGAGGCAGAGAAGGAAAGAAGGGTGGTGGTGGTGGTGGTGGTGGTGGGAAGTGGGGAAAGAGGCCTGGGTGGGGCGAGGAAGAGGCTGTTGGTGTATCTTCCCCCTCCCCCCATCCCCCACAGGCTACTACATGTTCATAGAAACATCAAGGCCCCGGGAGCTAGGGGACCGTGCACGGTTGGTGAGTCCCCTGTATAATGCCAGCGCCAAGTTCTACTGCGTCTCCTTCTTCTACCACATGTATGGGAAGCACATCGGTGAGTCAAGGAACCAGTAGTCTTCCCCAGTGTGCGTGGGGGCTGCGAGGGGCGAGGGTGTCCACAGGAGGCCTGGCTGAATCAGAGATCCTTTAGGGGGTGATGGGCAGAATCTGGACAAGGAAGGAGGCCCAGAGCCAGCGTGTGTGAGATGATCAGGCTTCCTGAGTCTACAAAATAAAAGGGCTCCCGCAGGATGAGATGAGAATCTTGGAGGGGATGGAGAAAACAGCTAAGAGGTTGCATGTATTGAGTGCATGCCAGGTGCTAGGTGACATCCTGGGTGCTCTGCCTTGGTGGTCTCATTAGCCCTCACAACCACCAGTTAAGGGAGGTGTTACCATGTACATCAGAGAGATTAAGCATTTGCCCAAGACCACACAGCAACCCAAGTCTGTCTGACTCCCTCGAACCCTAACCCAGGGTTGGAAGGGTGCTGCTTTGTGAGCAGTGAGAGGAAGTCCTGCTTCCTAAGTGTGGATGTGAACCTAAGGAATGCCCTTTGGAAAGAGATGGCACTGGTAGGCATGTCACATTAATAATGAACTCATCAGGGCAGTCATCACTTCCAGAGCGCCTACTCTGTGCCAGGCATCAGGTGCTGCAGTAAAAGGGATGGACAAGTTCCCCATCCTCTTGGCACCTTTAGTCAAGTTGGAAAGACAGACATTAAACAACTAATTGCACCAGATAGGATTTAGTGGCCACTGTGACACGTGTCCGCACCAGAAGGACAGGGGCCAAGACAGCTGGTACAGGGACCGACTCTGGGGGCCTGGTTATGGAAGACTCGGCTGAGGAATTGACTATGTTTTAAATGTTTATTCATGTGTTTACTTATTTACTTATTTATGGGAAAGTTGTATATTTTGCATGGGTCAAAAGGTACAAAAGGTGCATGATGACTGTCCCCTCCCACCCGGGTCCTCCTTCTACCTACAGCCCCTCCCCAGAGGCAATCAATGTACTAGATTTGGGGGAAATTTTCCTGAAATACTTTATGCATATAGGAGAAGTACACATATATTCTATACCCCCCCCACTCCTCCCTGCACCCCATTTACACACACTGTTCTGAGCCTTGTTTAACCCTGAACCGTCCTTCTTGGTGACCATGCCTTCTCAGGCTGCATAGTAGAAGAAACGACTAAGTAAGTGTAGACCTAAGTGTAGGCTCATTATGCAAAATCTCCCCAGCTCACATGACGGGTCAGGCTGAACTGATGAACTGGAATGGGTGGGATGGAAAGTTCTGAACGTGCACACGGACTAATTCGCCCACGGCTGGGTCTGGACCTTGTAAGAAGCTTCCTTTGGGTTAGGTGGGTTGAGTGACCAGGACTGCCCGCCCTGCCCAGCCCTCTTGTTCCCATGTGGTGTCGTCCCCCCCACCCCCACCCCCCCGGAGTAGCCAATGCAAACCAATCCTGCTTTGTCCCAGCCGTTCGCAGTTGTAACACTGAAAGTTTCACATCCCAGGCAGACAAAGACAGTCGGTCACTTTATCCCCAGCTCAGGAGGGGACTGGGGACCCCGCTGCCAAGAGGAGCGTGCTGGATCCAGTAGGGCCCTGAGAAATCAGACCTTGCGAGCTGGGATGCCGGGGTATCTGGGAGCAGTCTGGGCTCCCCAGCTTGCTCAGTGGTGGAACAAACCACTTGAAATGAAAGCTTCCTGGGGGCAGATTTCATTCTACCCGAGGAAGACCCTGTAAGCATCAGCTCTTCCCAGCAAAGCAGTGGGCTGTCCTGTCCCGGACAGGACTGCCCAGCAGGGACACTATGGAGGAGACCCCTGTCCAGGGCATGCTACTCCCTTGCTCTGTCCTCTTCCATCACCATCTTCTCCAGGCCTCCCGCACCTGATCCCAACCCTCCCTGCTCCTCTGACCTCATTCCCTGCTGCTCTCCCTACCCTAGAGGGCTTTGCTCATGATGTTCCCCTGGCCTGGAACATTCTTCCCCTCCCTCATTCAGGTCGCCTCAGAAAGGGCTCTGGTAGGCCCATCTGAAATACCTCTCCAGTCCCTGCGTTATTTTCTTTATCATGCGTACCACCAAAAGAGCCTAAGCTCCAGGAGGACAGAGGTCTTTGTCTTACTCACTAATGTAGCTCTAGTGCCTAGAACAGTGCCTGACACATAGTGCTGCTCAATCAGATGATTGAATGAATGAATAAATAAACGAACGATAGGGAGACCTGGGCTTGATGAACTCTGAGGTAACTTCTAACCCTGAGATTTTGTGAAAGTCCTGATGACAGTTGTGAAAAGCTCATTCGCCATTTAATTATTGACAACTGATAGCAATTTGACGCAAACTTTCCCTCAAGGAATCAAATAGGGAGGAGAAGATATGAATTCTGGTAACTGCCACACCCCTGAGTAGAGAGTGGGCTGGGCTTGGGGAGCTGCAGTTTAAGGACTCAGAGTTCCCAGGAAACGTAGAGGACTCCCAGCTCAAGCCTAGGAAGACTTCTTGGAGGAGGTGATGTTTCAGAGAGGCCTTGAAGCACAGGATGGATTTAGCCAGGGGGACGTGGTAAGGAAGGGCATCTCAAGCAGTGGGAACAGCCTAAGCAAAAGCCCAGAGGCTGGAAAGCTGGAGTATGTCCAGGCTCCAGTGTGCAGTTCCATGTGGCTTTGGAGGAGGTGAAGATAGAGAAGAATGCAGTGAGCAGACCCATCCTTAAGGGAGACTGAAGGCCTTGGGCCCTGGCTGACCCCTCTGAGAGGTTGTCAGGAAGCCCCTGAGCAGGGGAGCTTATCGGGTGCTCAGGGAAGGGGGCAGAGATTCAATTTTTGTTTGAGCAATGAAAAAGGGTTTGCCCATTAGGGTCCTTGGGAAAGGGTGGTACAGGAGGAAGAAAAGGTATGGGGATTGAGGCTGGACCCCAGGGGGACAGGAACAGGGGCAGATCTCCAAGAGAGGAAGAGAGAGCAGTCCCTTTGGGGCTGGTGGGGAACCGGGAAGGCACTGGGTCTTGGGCCCTGCTGAAGCCAGTGTGTCACCTCCTGGCCCACTGGATGCTGGTTGCAGCCTTCTCACAGCCCCAACTTCTGGTGAGGGTCCTCCACCCCGGCCTGGGTCTGCTGTCGGGGAGGGGTTATTTCTTGCTGTCCTGGTCCCTCTTCTCCCCTCTCTCCCACCCTACCTGGCAGCTCTGGGCACCAGCTGTCCCCAGTCCTCATGTTTCACCTGGTCTTCTTGGTCCAAGCCAACTCCTTTGATCTCAGGCAGGCAGCATTTGGTGGCTCTCCCCCATAGGGGGTCTGTCTGTATGGCGTCACAGATGGTGTGGCTTTGTCTGTGGGCAGCGCCATGGAAATGCCAGCTACCAGGTGCCACCTAGGTTGATTCCTCTTCCCTCTGAGTCAGGTGTGTCATGTCACTGGGGGCTCGAGATGAGCTGGAAGAGCCAGGGAGGGGGCGTGACATTGCCTGGATGCTCTTAGCCAAGCCATGACCCCCTCCCTCTCCTCCAGTGCCCCTCATCACCTCCAGAACCCCGGGCCCGTGGCTGTGGGCAGATGGGCTCAGCACCCACAGACTAATGCCTCCAAAATTTCCCTTGCACTATTTTTACCCTGGTTATGTCACACTTATACTAATATCTTTCTTTAAATCAACTCATTCTTTTTTTCTTAGCTTTGTCCTAAGCATTAATATTAGTTAAATCGTGGGTTTGAAGGACTAGCTTTATTCATCTCTTAAAACACACGTATAAGTATTAAAAATTTTTTGTCCATTTCTGTACCTCCAGAAATTACCTCATATATATCCTGTACTGCCAGGGGTGTGCATTGCAAGTTTTGGAATCCTCCTGTGTGCTCAGACATAAGCCCCATCACCCCAGGACAACGCCCCTTTCTAGAGGGGAGAGGGCAGTGTGTGTGTGTGTGTGTGTGTGTGTGTGTGTGTGTGTGTGTGTGTGTGTGTGTNTGTGTGTGTGTGTGTGTGTGTGTGTGTGTGTGTGTGTGTGTGTGTGTTTTCTGGGGTGGGAGATTAGCTGATCAGGAAGGGAGGGAAGAAATTAAGGAAAATTTGCAAATTGTCCTGATGAACTGAAGTCCTGCTGCTGTCTCTGTGTTTCCCATGTCACCCCCCAACCCCCCACTCCCACCCCAGGATAATGGGACTTTGAACCAGCCTGTGATGGGGAGAAAGTCCCATGCAACAGGGACAGTGCTGTGGGCAGTGGTGAGAGGAGGGCCTAGTGAGTCGGGAAGGGTCAGGGCGTCCTTCTACAGACCTCACTGCCCCTCTCTCGTCACACCCACCGCAGGCTCCCTCAACCTCCTGGTGCGGTCCCGGAACAAGGGGGCCCTGGACACGCACGCCTGGTCCCTCAGTGGCAATAAGGGCAATGTGTGGCAGCAGGCCCATGTGCCCATCAACCCCAGCGGGCCTTTCCAGGTGAGTCTGCCAGGCCCAGAGGCTCCTCACAGGCTCTCCCAGCCCTTGGGCTGTTGCTCTGGCCAGGAAGCACTTCAGAAGGCTCCGTGCTTGTTCCTGGGAGCCCAGAGGAAAGCAGGCAGGGGGTGGGGGTGGGGATGGGGGGCTCCCAGGTATGCCAAGCCGAAGGGTGAAGGTCTGTCCAGCAGAACTGCCCTGATCCCTGCTTCTTCTCTCTGATCCCACGCCAGATTATTTTTGAGGGGGTTCGAGGCTCGGGCTACTTGGGGGATATCGCCATAGATGATGTCACACTGAAGAAGGGAGAATGTCCTCGGAAGCAGATGGATCCTAATAAAGGTGAAGACGAGAAGTGGGGGCAAATCTGTGGAGGGTTGTCTGGGTGGGCACCTGTGTCTGGGGAAGGACAGTGTTTGGGGGTTCAGGATGCTGGCTGATGGGCTGCAAGCTGGTGATTGTGTGAAGACTTGGGCCCCAGCTTGGCTCGGGCTCTGGGGCTTATGTAGGGACAGTGGGAAGACCAGATGCTGCTTCCATGAGCTTGCTGAGCTACTGACTTACCAGGGTGCCTCCTGTATCTGTGTCTGGGTACTCCTCTGTGTGGGGGTCCAGATGTGACATGTGCCCCCCCACCTGGGAACCAGGTGTTTGCAATAATAACAGCTAGAGTTTACTGAGTGGTTACTGTGTACCAGGCAAGATGCAAAAATCTGCATATGCATGAGCTCATTTAGCCCTCACAGCACTGCCCTGGGATAGCTCTTACTTTCAGACTCATCTTACAGATGAGGAAACTGAGGCCTGCTGAGGTCAAATGAATTGCTTCGTGTCTTAGTGAGCCACAGAGCCAGGATTCAGACCCTGGCAGGCTGAGTTAACTCCCACACCACACCACCTCACACCTGTGCTGAGTGTGTCCGTGTGCATAGAGGGCAGTGCCCACCTTCAGGTCCCCAGAGAGAGGGCCAGAGTAACGGGCCCTCCCACAGCCTGGTGCCTGCCTGCCACTCCCTGGCCCCGCCCAGCTGACCGGAGCCCTGGCCTGTCTCCCCTCTCTCTCCCATCGCAGTGGTGGTGATGCCCGGCAGTGGAGCCCGCCGCCAGCCCTGCCCGCAGCTCTGGGGGCCCGTGGCCATCTTTCTCTTGGCGTTGCAGAGATGATGAGAGCTACGTGGACCCCCACCCCGCCCCCGGCACACCAAAGTGTCTGCATCGTACCAAAGACTGACCCCCGCTAGCCGGGGTGCCCGGGGCAGGGCCAGCCCACCAGGGAGGGGGCCTGCGTTGGCTGCGAGGATGAGCAGTGAACAAGGACAGAGGCCTGGCACTGAGGCCCTGCAGACGGTCGTTCAACACATGCACACACTCACACACCCACACTCACACACACACAGAGATCTATTAAAGCACAAGTTTCTATCTGACCTGCCAGCACCTTCTTTACTGCAGAGACGGGACTCACCGGAATGGTGTCTGCCTCCCCAGGAACCTTGCTGCCACGTAGGCCTTGTCCTGGCTGCACCTGTGGTGTGTTTCTGCCCTTCCCCCACCCCTAATTTTAAGGCTGAGCTCCCGCCAGGTGGCTTTACCAGAAGGGAAACAGAAACGGGGGCCCTGCTCTTGGCTGGACTCTGGGACTCCCTGGGATGGGGAGCCATCAGAGGGGGCCAGGCGGGACTTTGTGAGCAACTCTGTTCCCAGGACAAGGGCCGAAAGGTGGAGACCCCAGGCCACCCAGATCCCCTGACCTGTACCTGGGATGTCGTATTCCCCCCTCACTGTGCCCCCTTTGAAGGGACCCAGCACCGGGTCTTGAGCCCTGAAGATTGACACCTTCCCCTTCCACCCCCAGCTCCCCTCCTGAAGCAGCTGGCTTCCTGAGAATACAGTCCCCACCCTAATCCACTGGCCTAACCTCAGCCCCCAGCTGCCTCTCTGAGGAGCCAAGGGAGTGAGTGGTGGCCAGGCCATTTTTTTGGAGCGAGGCTTGACTTGAAAGGGGCAGAGAAGTCGTGCTTTCACAATTTGGGGTTCCCATATAGAACACTGAACTTGAGAGTAGAATGGAACTTCCATTTCTTATGTACTTTGCATGAGGGGTACCCTGGATGGGACGGTGTGTGTAGGGAGGCTGCCCCTGCCCTCTCCACTGCGAAGCACCTTCTAGTTGGCTGTTCCCTTCCCACCCAGGGTCAGTGAAGGAGGAGGCGTTTGCAGAGCTGGGGTGAGGGGTGGGGCAGTCGCTGGTCCCCCTGTTCCTTGGGAGCTGAGACCATGCCCCCAGCTTTGAAAGGGTTCCCTGTCCTTGGGTTCGGGGTCAGGAGCCTGAGTTGGGCACGATGGGATCTAGACCTCTCAGCATCACCCCTGAACCCCCACCCAGCCGTCCATGGGAGAGAGGAGGCCCTTTTCAGAATGAGTCTTCTTGCATGTGTGCAAGAGGCTGCATGTCTGTGTGTGTATGTGTGCATATGTGTGGACACATTTGTGTCTATGTAGCACTGTGGGTACATCTCTGGGCAGGAGTGTGTGCAACTATGACCATGCGTGTGCAATGATACATATCTGTGAGGCTGGGTCTGCACCCTGTCCCTGTGAGTGCCTGTGTGTATGCACGTCCGTCTTCATGAGTGACAGGAATGCTTGTGGAGTGCTGGCCAAATACGCCACCTCCAGCCCTATTCTGTAGTCTCAAGCTGCCTTGCCACCACCTGAATTTCTACCTTTCATCCTCTATGGATGACAAAGAGCTTATAGATGACCCTATTGGAATGCAACAACCTTTGGAAAGGAGAGTCACTGGGCTTCTCCTGGCGCATTCGGTGGGGACAGCTGCAGAGACGAGACAGCACTGCCATGCCAGGAGGCAGGCAGGGAACCAAGGCAAACGCTGCCCATCTCACCGCTCTGCCAGGCCTGAGTTACCATCATCACCAACAGCTGGTGGGTGTCCGGGCCAAAGCTGGAGCAGGGCCTCCTCATACCCAACCAACCTGGCTGCCTTCCTGGCCCAGCCAAGGCCACTGCACGAAATGAGTGGCTACAGGCTCCCAGAACACACTTCCATCGCGCCTGCTGGGTATTGTTCCTTAATTGCCCCATCTGTGCAGGGTCTGTTGTCCCAACTAGACTGTGAGCTCCTCCTCAGCCTCCCAACCCTCTCCCCACCCCATCCCAACCTCATGCCTGGCACAAGTGGGCCTGTTCTGGAATTCATTCAGCAGGCTTTGCCCAGCTCTGGCTGCAGGATAGAACCACCAGAGCGTCTTTCAGAAAGCTGATGCTTGGGTCCCACCCCAGAGGTTCTGACTTAATTGGACTGGCATGCGGCCTGGCATCAGAAATGTTTAAAAGCTCCTGAGGAGAACCCAAGAGTGGGAACCACTGGCATATCACCTGCCAGGTGCTTCCTCTGTGGCCTCTCTGGGGTGGGGCTGGAGCCCCAGAGATGAATAGCCCCAAGCGCTTCCTCCTTGGGCTCCGTGGCACCCTAGGTCTACTCCTCTCAGGTGGCTTTGAATACACCTGTCCTCTGTGTTGGCTGCTCCAATATGGGGACCCCTGTTCACCTCCATATCCATAGAGTCTAGTGCAGAAAAGGTGTTTGGCATATGTCAGCTGAGCTGAACCACACATGTACGGCCCCTGAGTTTCTGGTCTGGAGAGAGGGGACCTGGTGACATGGACAGAGAATGCAAAGCGAGGGAGTGACAGGGAGCACGGCTGGAAGGAGGTTGCAATGGGGCAGGGGCAACCCTGACTTGAGGGTGGCTAGACCTGAGCTCACAAAGCATGCCTGAGGGAGACGCTGAGGTCCCTGGTCCTCGTGTGTGGAGGGTGAGGCTGGTACGTGTGTGTCTGCGTGCTGGCAGGACTACAGGGGATGTCGGTGTCTGTGTGCTAGCACTAACAGTGTGTGGTGTGAGTGCCTAGGGTGTGCCAGTCTGTGTGTGTGTGTGCAGAAATGAGTGTCTTTGTGTGTCCCTGGGTAACACGTGTGTGTGTGTGTGTGTGTGTGTGTCTGTGTCTGTGTCTGTGTCTGTGTATGCCGGTGAGTCAGCACCTCTGTATCAATGTCACCTGTGCTGTGTGTGTCTTGTGCACCAGTGGCTGTCAACATCTGTGTGTTGGTAGATGGCCCATGAATACCCCCAGCCCAGGGGAGACCAGGCTGGCTGGATCCAGTGCGTCTCCCCAGTGGCAGTCTCAGCTCTGGGTCATGGGGGCTGAGGCGTTTTGTGGCCTTAAAACTGAGAGTCCAGGGCCAGCTCTCAGGGTGTTAGGGTCCCTCCACCCCACCACCTCCAAGCTGGTGTCTGGAGGAGAGAGGACCTCCTGGGGCCAGGTGCCGTACAGGTGGGAAGAGGGGGCGTCTCAGCGTGGCTGCCCTGTCGCTGGGACCACAAGACAGCCACCTGGGGTGCCAAACTAAGCCTGCAAACCAAGTCCTCTCCTCCTGGGACCCTCCTCCCACCTTTGTCCTCTCTGGGACAGCCCTGACACCTCTTTCCCGTTCATCCTCCTTCCTCCCTGTGCTCTGTGAAAGCCCCTGGTTCAGGCTGTCAGTGCCAGGCTGGGCCTCAGAGGTCCATACTCCTCGTGGTGCAGTTGAGGAGGGTGAAGCCCAGTGTGGGGAAGGGACTGCAGGTCACATAGCTAGTTAGGGTGGAGCCAGCCTTGGAATCCAGATACTGAGGCCCTGGGGGTGTCACACTGCTGGCCACCGCCCCTGGGGTGGCTTGCCAGGTAATAGTGGGGAGCTTGGTCAAACTGCCCTGTCTCCAGCTGCTGGTACGAATGTTACAGATGTTTCTGGGCCCTGCATTGGGAGACATAATGCTGACCCCTGTCCCAGGTCACAGCCCCTCCCACCCCAGGTCAGGCCTAGGTGCCACATGGAGGCCGCCTCCCTCTGCCCACACTGGCTGTAGCTGCTGCCCCTCTCCCAGGCTCTCAGAGAGAAGGGACTCAGTACCCCTTCCCCTCCCCTCAGTCGTCACACAAGTCTGGGCTGGGAATGAAGGTCAGTGTGTCCTGGTGTCCTCATCCTGTTGACTTCCCCTAAGGACCAGGAGGACCTGGGGGAACAGGGACAAATCCTGGTATTTTCTTCTCTCTGGACAGCTCAAGAGGGTTGGGGGGTATTTCCAGGTCTGTCCCCAAGAATAGGGTGGGAGAACCTTCTTTGGGGAGTCCCTGTAGGGCCACTAGCTGAGGTTCTGGGTTCAGGGGAACCCTCCCTGCTTTCAACCCTCTCTAAGTCAGTGCTATGCTTGTGTCTGAGTGTGTGTGTGTGTGTGTGTGTGTGTGTGTGTGTGTGTGCGCGCGCGCGCGTGCGCACACGCGTACGCGAGTGCATGTATGTTTGTGATGGTGTGTGTGCTGGGGCAGAAGGAACACTCTTTCATGGGTATCCCTTGACCCTTAGAGCTGGAAGAGACCTTAGAGACCATCTAATCCAGTACCCACACTGTACAGGTGAGAAAGCTGAGGCCCAGAGAGGTGGCACATGCCCACCACCACCCCCTCTCCCTCGTGTCACCTGCATTCATTTCCCAGGAGCCCTACGAGGAATGCCCTCCCTCCTGGCATTCCCCCCCCCACACACACACACACCCAGCTGCTCACATAATCACTATCTTAGCCCAATTCTGGCCCCTCCACCCCACTGGTCCCCAGCATCCTTCCTGCCCCAGGGTGGCCAGCTCACCAAGGCCTTTATCCCCATCCCAGGAGAAAGGGCAGGGGAGCCAGGGGACTGCTCCAGCCCTGAGGCCTCATGAACTTGGGAGAGAAGGCCCCTGCCCATGCCTGGCCCACCCACCACCAAGGTCAAAGCACAACAGGAGACCCTCACTAACGGGTGAAAGGTACTGGGGTTGTTTTAGTCACACGGCCCCGTCCTCACCCCTTTGCCTTGCTGTCTGTCTCCACCTCAGCCTCTTCCTCCCTCGTCTCTCTTTCACCCCCAAGCCCCCCCAGATGTAACCTCTAGTTGCGGACGCGGTTGTTTCAATAAAGCTGCAGTGTTCTAGCGCTCCGGGTCAGGCTGTGTGTGTCGATGGCACGTGGGCAGGTCAGGAGGGGACGTGGGGGAGAGGCTGGGAGTTCCTCTCAGGCCCCTGGGGGAATCCTTTCTTGTCTTTGGCACCAGCTATCATGGATCCTTTTCTGCCGCCCAGACAGTGAGGACTTGCGCCCTGGCCTCCAGCCCAGTGAACTTGGATGTCCTCAATTCATTTGTTCCTTCAACAAATGCTAGCCAAATACTACCTTGACGGAAGCTGCTGGTTAGTGGGGGAGGGATGGAGACTAAGCTGATACAGCAGGAAATGTATCATTATGAATATAATTAGGGCTGTGAAGGAAAACTGGTGCTGTGACGGTGAAAGGAGGCTCTTATTTGGGCTGGGGCATCAGGGAAGACCTCTCTAAAGAAGAGATACGTGGGAGAGACCTAAAGAAGGATTGGAGTTAGGCTGCTGGGGCAGAGGGGGTCTTCCCTCTGCAGAGGGAACAGAATAGGCAAAGGCCTGAAGGGTAAAAAAAACAAAAACAAAAACAAAACTTAGAAGTCTCAAGGAAGGGGGCAGGGACAAGAAGGAGGACTAAAGTTGGTCAACCACTTGTGCCAACTTTGCCGTTTCCCTTCCTGGCACCCAAGCCCACCATCCCTCCTACATCCTCCTACTCCCCTCACAATCTGAGTTCCTGTCCTGGGCCCATAAACCCCACTCTGCGCTCTATCTGGGGCTGCCTCCTTTACTCATCACGTTAGGTGCCCACTTACCCCCAAATCATATTGTGCCAACCTTTCCCTATCCCCCAGACCTCATAGAATCCTAGAATCTCAGAGGTGGGAGGCCCTTAAAGGTGACTGATTTTAACCATCTACTACTATGTTTTCCTTAGGAGAAATAGCTTGCTAGGGTCATGGGGTCAGGCAATGATGAGGAAAATCCACTCCCCTGTGAAGGTTTGTGAAGTGACCCCAAATCATGGGCATGGGTGCCACGATATGAACTGCAGAGAAATTAGGCAAATCAGAGCAAGAGAGACTTTCATGTTACTCATGTTACTCAGTTACAGTGACTCAGGTAGGTAGAGCATATAGTTTCATTCTCGTGTTCCAGATGGGGAAACTGAGGCTCAGAAAGGTGAAAAGCCTAGGGGCTCCCTACCCCAGCTTTATCAGCTCACACCTTGGGTAACTCCTTGGGATTATATAATAAAACCTGGGATTTCTCTTTTAGAACTTGGGGCCCCCCACTGCATTGGGTTGGCTCATTGGGTGCAGGGAAGAGACCCACTTGAGCTCATTCAAGTACAGGAACATTATTGTGAGGCTACATGTAGTGAGGCGGACACTCTCAGAAATCCAAGCATAGGGCCGGCCGAGTGGCGCGTTGGTTAAGAACTGGCTTGGGATGCCAGAGGGCCCTGGTTCGGATCCCACATATGAGGGCCAGTGACACTGCCCTCTACAGCTAAGAGGCTGAACAACAGCTCAACCTGGAGCTGGGCTGCCGTGAGTCGCCAGCGACAGCGTAGGCTGCAGCCCCTGCTGCAATGGGTTGCCATGGGCTACCGTGTGTGTAGCCAGCAGCCAGCATGAGTGGCCAGCAGCCGCCGTGAGCGGCTGTCCAGAAGCCGGCGACTGATCTGCCTCGCCCGGGAAGAGCGCAATGATGGTGCCAACTTGGGCCAGTGAAACAACGTCCTCCACAACTAGACTGAAGAACAAAAGGACAGCAACTTGTCTGTTCCCCTTCCCCCAATTCCCCAGCACTGTTCCCATCCTTCAATCCCCAATAAAAATCTTAAAAAAAAAAAAACAAAGAAATCCAAGCATAAGAGGTGTAACAGGGCTGGGTTTCTGGAACGAGATAGGTATTCTGGATTCAAGGTAGCTTTCGGAGTTTATGGTTCCTCACATGTGGCAGAGAAAAGATGGCCAAAAATTATTTGTTATTCCTCCTATAGAGAGGGAAGTCTAATTCCCTTTTTCTTGAACCTGGATTGGTCATAGTGACTTGATTGGCCGATAGAATGTGACATGCTGTGTTGAAGATGCCTTGCAGCATCAGCTCAGGCCTCTGGGAATGTTCTCCCTGGGAGCCCTGAACCACCACCACGTTGGATGTCCAGCTCCCTAAGACTGACATGCTGGAGAGGCCACAGGGGGGGTCCAGTTGGCTGTCCCAGCTGAGCCCAGCCTTCACCTTCCCCCTCAAAGCACCAGACTTGGGAGTAAGTCCTCCTTCGACCATCCAGACCGGCCCACCCACTGGCCAAATACCTCTGTTGATGCCACATGAACTGAAGAAACTTCCAGCCAAGTTCTGCCCAAATTCCTGACCCACAAAGTCATGGAGTATAATAAAAATAACTGTTTAAAGTCTCTGAGGTTGGAGGACATAATAGATAACCACCCTGGCATGATTCAGCCACTTTCTAGCACCTGCTTCCTTTTGCCCACACAGTTCCTCTCCTGACGCATGGTGTTTGCTCTTTCATGACTTCAGCTTTCCAGGTATCATGCCCTCTCCAGCTGCAACTTCCCCTCACAGCCTTTCAGGGGCAGCTCCCAGCATTTACTAACTCAGCCTCTCTAGAGGAAGGATCCATTGGACTGACCCACCATTTTGTTCCCAGTCATACACATGTCATTGGCAACCTGTTGATTGGCTACCCTTAGGTCAGGTGCCGCCTCGATCCAATCAGCTGGATAGGAGGAAGAGGTCATGGATATAAAATATAGCTGCTGGGGACTGCTGCTTCTGGAAAAGCTGCGGGTGAGCTCACTTCAGAGGGGCAGGGGGTTGGCAGGCACCATAAACGTGCTTCCCTGGTTCTTCCCTCTTTCACTCTCCTCTGTGACCATCCATTTTCAGGAGCACAGTTGTTCAGTATGTGCACCATGAAAATGACCCTGTCCAAGGGCAGGTCCCAATGCAAACCATACAGGTAGATCAGGTAAATTATAGACATTGTGTAACTTACAACGACTCAGATATTTTTATTTTCATGTTTACTGATGAGGAAACAGGCTCAGAAAGGTACTGTGGTTACCCAGTAGGAACGGGAAGAACCTGCAGGCAAATGTAGATTTTTGACTTCTGGTGCCATGTTTTTTCAGCCAGATCACTTCCCCTCCTTCCCCCCTCTTCGGGAACATTCTGGTTTTTTCGCCAGCTCATCCTCAGGGGCTGGGAGAAGCAGGGCCCTTTCCTGTGTGGCCCTCCCCTTCGGATGGAAATCGTCCCTGGTCCCGATTTTCTATTTCTAGCTGCCTGACCTTTTTGCATATGTCCTTTGTGGAAAGTGACTATAACACCTTTTTAGAAAGAGGCTGGGTATAAATAAATCCAAGAAAAAAAAGTCAAAATTCTTCTCCTTAAGGTCACCCTGACCCTGAGTGGAGGCGTCCCTCCACGCTGCTTCTTGAACCCCTGACTCCCCAATTTATCTTTCCTGGGCATGCAGCCCCATCAGTGCCCAGTGTGTCCCCTTGCGCTGAGGTCAACTTGGCAGCCTCCCGGAATGCAAATCCTACCACTGAACCCATCACCCTGTCTCTTTAGCAGTTTTTGTTTTAAAAAATGTTTTGAGCTTCCCCTTTCTCTCAGGCCCCATGAGGCCAGCCAAAGCTCAGCAGGGGACTCAGCCCTTTGCAAGGCCTCATTCTGTCTACACGTGCTGCCTTAAGGAGAACCCCACTCTCAGTGCCTGCATCCCCAAGAGCCACCTACCCATTCACCCCCATCTGCAAGACCGGTGAGCAGTAGAGTGATACATGAGTCAGAGAGGCTGAGAGTGCCAAGTGTCCACACAGAAGGAGTCTCTACTGGCATTGAGAGATGTCCATAGCATATTGTGGAGAGAGGAAGGCAGATTAGAAAAGAGCATGCCTGCTACTATCTCATCTTTCTAGACAGAAATATCTGTGTGTATATGTGAGCGTGTGAATATTTTTAAGTCTGGAAGAATATTCACTGGGTTATCTGTAGTTATCTCCGTGGTGAAATTTCAGATGCTTCTGTCTCACACATATTCTTTTTAATAACCAGGGGAAAAATATCTAGTTTCTTAAGAAAAGCCAGAAGTCATCAAGGAGTATAGATTAGAAATAAAGGTCACTTTCTGTTCTTAGCATTATTTTTATAACGCAACATCACATCACAGAGATTATGAAAGGGCTTTGAACTTCAGCCTTGAAATCTTTTCCTGCTGGTTTATTCCAATAAAAATGCTCAGACAACTGGAAGGAGGAGAAGAATTGGGTTGCGTTGACCAAGGATGAGGAGGTGGGGCTGTCAAGCCAAGTTCTGAATAAGAAAAATCCCAAGGAGAATAACGCTACTTGTAGCAACAAACGCTGACATTGGAGATGTGCCTGATACCTGTGCGTATGTGAGCTGTGTGAGAGCGTGCATGCACTTGTGAGTGTATGTACGTACATGCTCTCTTTGGGACACCCGTGGCGTGGACATCCCTGTGCAGTGCTGGTGTCTCCCTCCCTCCCAAGACTGTGGGGCCATTTAATGAGGCCTCACTCCAGCTCAGGTGAGTGTGTGGGCAGACACAGCCAAGGTGGGAGCGGGGAGGGCTGGCCTCTGCGGTCTGGGGAGGGCCTGGGGGGTGCGCAAGGACTGTGGTTGGGCCCTTCCCAGACTCCTCCCCCACTCAGGAGGCAGAAAGCCCCCTTGGAAATTCTCAGGCCCTTAACTAGAAGCATCCAGGCCTCTGCTGACCTATGCCCCAAGATGAGGTTCAGAGAAGGGGTCCTGAGTCCATGGGAGAGGGAAAGAGAGGCGCTGAGGGCAGAGTCTGAGCCCAGAGAGTGGAAAGAGCACTGTGAGGAGGGACAGGCACACCTGGATCCAAATTCTGGCTTGTGACTTCAACTAAGCCACCTCCACCTGGGCCTCAGTTTCCCTGTAAATTGGGAGGTATGAACTTGAATGTTCTTTTAGCTCTGGGAATCAATGAAATGGGGGTGGGGTGTTCTTAAGCAATGCAGAAGAGAGGGGCCCCCACAAAAGGGTAAATGGCAACCCCAGTGACATAGCCCTGTTTCTGTTTGTGGGACTGAGAAGCTATCTATCTCTGTCCCCCTCCTCAACACTGGGGACTCTTGTTAACCAGGCTTAAGGGAAGCCTGCTTCCTTTAATCAACCTGCTCCCCTTCCACACCACGATCCCTTAACTGGCCCTTACCCTGCCAGGCAGGTGGCAGAAAAGGCAAGATGGAGTCTTGGCGGGGTGCCTGGCGGGGTGTGGGCATGGAGTGGGACTGCAGCTGCTGAGCCAGGAGGGTGAGGGGTCTGCGGGCTTCAGGCTCTGGGCTCCGTGCCCAGGGGCGGGCGGCCTGCTGTGCACCAGTAGCGCCAGCCCTGGAGGTATGAGCAGGGCCCACAGGGGTCCGGCTGAATCTTGAGGCAGAGGGATCTTGGCAGGGTGGGAAGCATATCAGATCTGGAGGCAAAGCCAACACAAAGGAGGAAAGGTCCACAGTCTGCAAGGAGAATGGCTGTAGGTTCGAGGGAGCCTGCAGATCGACTTGGGGGTGGGTAGTGGAAGCTTCTAGGACGGTGAGCAGGGGGTGGAAGGGAAGTCCTGCCATCCATGGCTCCCCAGAGGCATCAGAAGAGCCTTGTCCAACCTGACCCTTCTATCCTGGTGGTGAGGTGGCCCAGTAAATCCAAAAGGTCCCCAGTGATTATTAGCCAGCGCTGGACACCTGTTCCTGGAGTGAGGGTGGAGGTGGAAGGAGGTGGGTCCTATGTACTGGGTCTCAGAGATGTCCCTTCACCCCCTTCACCCTGAGTCCATAGATGGGGACAGCTTGGGGTGCAGTGTGGGTGGGAAGTCCCCATTTCTCCACCTCCTAAGATGGAATATGAGGCCCATTTTCTTGTCTAAAACTTGAGAAACAGAGAAGGCTCTGGATGGATGAATCTCTCATTCCCCCACCCCCACAGGACGCTATTCCCCTGCTGACTCTGGTGGGAGGCGTGTACAGCATCCTGGTGACTTCTGGCCTGTGAAGTGGTGATGGTAGGTGTGGGGCGGGGTCCAGGTCTCTGCCCTCAGCCCTGATCCCCAGCCTCTGGTGAGCGGGCCTGGCTCTGAGGAAGTGGTGTCCCCTCCTTCCAGCCTTGACTGCACCCTGCCCCAGAGCCTGCCTCGCAGAGGGCCACAACTTTAGAAACCTCCATACACCTCTCTTCTTGACTCTCTTTTGCCTACCTGTCACCATGGGAACGGCCTCCAGGGCTGGCAGAGGTGTCTGTCATCTGCAGACCTGAGCAGGACCCAGCCCCTTACTGTTGGTGAGAATTGAGTCAGTCTGGAGATGTTGCCAAGGGTTTCAACATTGATGGGAAACTCTGGCCAAGCCCCCCAACATCTGGCCAGAGTCCTCCCTACATTCTCCCCTCAGCCCTGCTTGAACTGTGCTGGTGACCGGATCAGCACTTTGCAGACAGGCCATTCCCTGTTGGCCAGCTACTGTCCCCTCCCAACTCTCTAGATCATGTGTGATGGTGGGGGGAAGGTGGTGGCAGAATGGAGGTGGAGCCTCTTTTCTGTACCCCAAGTATTTCAGAATGGACTGGGTAAACCCAGGCTGTCCCCCTTGAGTCATTTCATGGAGGCCGTGAGAAATAGTGTAACGGCCAGTGGGAGGGGCAGACACTTGGGTGCCGGAGTCTGGTTCTGGTCCAGGCTCTGCCATGGGCCTTCTTTTGTTCCTGTCTGGACCTCGATCTTCCACCTGCAAAACGGGAGGATTGACTGATTTCCTACGGCCATAAAGCTCCGACTTCCAGTGTTCTGTGTTTTGTTATTAGGGTAAAGGGTTGGGCACAAGGAACCATCACTAATAACCAAAATCATGTTTTGTTTGTGTTTCTGGGTTAGCAGAGAATGGATTCCTGCAAAACATGTTTAATCCGAGGGCCACTGCCCGCGCCTGGGACCCAGTACCGTTGCCCATCCCCACGGGCCCTGCCCAGGTTCTGAAGCTTGACTGAGCCCTGTTCCCTTTTCCAGGAATGGCATCTTCTTCAAGCCAGGGTGGATTTCTCTTTCTCCCCTATTGCCCTGTTGGTCACCCCCAACCAACTTCTGGGTGCCTTCTCCAACCTGGATCCATCCCGTTGGTTCTAAGCCCACCTCCCTCAGCACCGACCCTGACCTCAGGAACTCTGACCTCCTTCTTGCCTCGAACCCCCAGGAGACTCCCCATTCCTTCCTCTCCATTGTCTGCTTCCCCCTTCCTGGATCCTGACCCTGGGAGTTCTTCCAACTACTAGGACTGGGGGGGGGCACATTGTTGCAATTTTACCATATAGTGTTCATTCATTCATTTGTTCATTCATTCATTCACCCACTTAGTCACTGTGGCAGACACTGCTGTTGGTTACTAATGCCACAGTCACTCCCTTCTTTTTCGTTCCCTTCCCACTATAGAGCTTGAAAAATGGAAGTACTCATTTCTCAGCCTCCTTTGTAGCTAGAGCTTGTCCATGTGACCCATTATGGCCAATTAGATATGAGGAAGTCTGCTGGAGACTTTTGGGAAAGTTTTCACTCTCTGTGGAAAGGAGACTTAAGAGGATAACCCTATCTTACCACCCTGGCCCTCACCCTGCTTTCTTCCTGTAAGCATGCTTGTGTGAGGTCGTGATGTTTGGAACAGTGGCAGCCATCTTGTGACCATGAGGCACCAAGCCCAAGAATAAAAACCAGTACTCTGAAGATAGTGGAACAAAAAGGTGGAATGAGCCTGGGGTCCTTGATGACTCCTGAGCTGTTGATCAGCCCTGAAACCAACCCCTCCACACTTTTCATTAAGTAAACAAGTATCATAAGTTAAAGTTTTATAAATGAGGTATTATCTTTTTTGTTGTTGTTGTCACTGTAACAGCAACAATTTAGATCAATTGATCATTCACTTACTCATGAATTCACTCATGCATGTATTCACCTTCTTGCTTTACTGATTTAGGATAGAGGCTCAGATGCTCTAACAGAGACCCCATATAACAGTGGCTAAATTAAACAGAAATTTATTTCTCTCTCACATAACAGTCTGCATATAAGTAGCCAAAGGTTGGGATGGCAGTTCTAAGATGTCAAGGATCCAGGATCCTTCTGGCTTGTTGCTTCACCTTGCCTGGGGTGTTCTCTTGTTCACATGCTCCAAGACGTCTCCACCACATCACATTTCAGCTGGAGGGAAGGAGGAAAGGCAAGAGAGGGCCTGGTTCTCTCTTTTAAAGATACGATCTGGAAATTATATACACCATACCTTTGTTCACATCTCATTGGTTAGAACTTAGTTACATGGCCACTCCTAGATACAAAGGAAGCTGAAAAATGCATGCTTTATTCTAGGTTGCTATGTGTCCAACTATAAATTATTATTATATTATATTATATTATATTAACTTTTTACTTACAGAAAAGTGAAAACATACATGGGGTACAATTGGTAGTCTTATTGATCTTGTTCACACACTCACTTATTGATTGATTGATTCATTCATTCATTCATCAAACATGTGTAAATGTGTCCTTTGCAGAAAGCACTGTGCCAGGTGCCAAGGGCCCGGGTTTCAGGTTGCTCATGGTCTAGTGGGAGAACAAGGCAAGTCTAGATGTTCAAATCCAACACAGCTTTGTGACCATGTGCTCTGCCCAGACATACATCCAAACTGAAGAGCAAAGAGCACCCATGACATTACATTTGGTGGTCCCTGAGATGACACCCTCCCCACCTCTACTGATCCCAAGGACATGAGAAGAAGGGAGGAAGGTGACAATGGTAATGACAGCATGTACCTCAGAACAAATCTTTGCTTAGAAAAATCCTTCTTAGGTTCTAATGAGAATCCTGCTTGCTGAGATGTAAGCTCTCTTCTTGTGCTTTTGTGTGACAGGCATCAGTGCTGGCTTCTCCCTTGGACCCCCTTCTGATGCCTCTGAAGAAAGGCTGTCAGCCTCCCATCCTCGGGATGGTGAGGTGGCTCACTTCCTTTGGGAAGCAGAGAATTTGTGTGAGTGGTTCTGATTCTGTGCATGGCACACAGTGAGTGATAAATGGATGAATGAAGAATCAATGGATGAATGTGGTAAATTATATTGTCCAAAATTGGTCGCAGCAATATTTCTGGTCTTATATCAGCTCTTCCAGGACCTGGTCACTCCTCATCAAAAGGTGGATCTATTTTCTCTCTTCTTGAAATTGGGCAGATTTGTGACTGCCTCTGTCGATAAAACGTAATACAGCTCTGCCTGGGTCCCCCTCCCCCCTTTCTCTCCCTCTGTNTCTCTCTCTCTCTCTCTCTCTCTCTCTCTCTCTCTCTCTCCTCACTGACATTGAGCATCAACCCCCAGATACCTGAGTGACTGAGCTTCAGATCATTGCAGCCCCATCTTTGGATCCACCCCAGTCGATACTGGTGGAGTAGAAATGATCTTTCCCTGCCAAATCCTCCCCAAATTGAAGATTTGTGAGCCAAAGAAATGTTATTGTCTTAAGCCACCAAGTTTTGGGGTGGTTTGTTATTTAGTGATAGATAACCAGAATGGCATGGTACATTTTAAATGGCCACAAATTCTTTGCAACTTTCATCAAGAGACGGGGTCTATTTTCTGTGCCCTTGAATCTGGGTGGGCTTTGCCCAGCAGAATACACCAGAAGTGACGTTGCACAACTGCCAAACCTAGGCCTCCAAGGCCTTGCAACTTCCATTCTCACGTTCTTGCTGCCGTGAGACTGTGAAGGGATCAGCTATCCTGCAGGTCCAGCCGACAGCCCCCACTGACCTCCAGACATGTACGTGGTCCATCTGAAACCATCCTGTCCCAGTGAAGCCACTGACGGCAGCCCCACGAGGGATCCCAGGTGAGAACCCAACCCAAATTGCTGACCCCTAGGCATGGGAGTAAATACATTTCTTTGTGTTTTAAGCCACTGAGTTTGTTACACATCACTAAATAGCTAATAACATCAGCTTCCTATTTCTGAACCAACATATGAACCCAGGGGTACTTTGAGTACCCAGTGCTGTGCCAGATGGGACAGAGAAAGGAGGAGAGATTCTTGCTTCCAGGAGCCGACTGCCTAGCTGAATCATAAAGAAGATCAAGACTCACCCTGGAGTAGATTGCTAGCTGACAATTCATATCTGTTCTCCCTCCACTGCGGCGATGGGACAGTGGCCCAGCAGCACACAGCTGCCCAGCTATACCTTGCCTCTCGGCCTCCTTTGCATCAAGGTGTACCAGCTGACTAAACTGTCTCCAATGGAATGTGGGAGGAAGTGATGGAGGCCACTCCAGGCCAGAGCATGTAGGAGAGCAGGGCTGTCTTAACCCCTAGGGAGGTCTAAGAGCCAGGCTCCCTACATCATCTTTGGGAACACAGCTGCTCACTGCCTAGAACTCAGACAACGTGGAGGAACTTATAATCCATTATTACTCTTTGCATTCTGTTGTAGGAGTTGACTTTTACCCTATTGAATGCAGCAGCCTCCACTGCAAGGCATCCTGCAGTGTCCCGGGTCTTGACTCCAGACTGGAAGCTTAGGACTGAGGCTGGGGGTTGGAAGGAGGTGGGTGGTGGCTCAATCCTGCTAGAATCTGAGCTCCAGGAGAGCGGGCACTGTTGTTCTTTTAAGTCACAGCTATGTCTTCGATCAGGTGCTGGAAACAGAGCATGACAGATAGTAGATGCTCAATAAGTATTTGTTGATTGGATGAGTGAGCCACGGAATAAGTAGTATTTCCTTGTAATTCTGGGGGCTCCCTGAGGACAAGGCTGTGTCTCCCCTCAGACTGGGGCTCCCCGAGGGTGGAGCTGTGTCTCCCCTCAGACTAGGGCTCCCCGAGGGCGGAGTTGTGTCTCCCCTCAGACTGGGGCTCCCTGAGGACAGGGCTTGCTGTTCCCTGTATTTTCTCAGGCCCAGAGCAGTGTCTCTGGGCAGCTGAGACCAATGCAGTGCAAAACTCTTGGGTATCCCTCCCCTGCCTCCCAGGTCCTTTTAACCTGGGCAGTGACTGCTGGGGCTGCTGATGACATCCAGTGATGGCAGAGGGTGGTTAAGCATTCTTGGAATAAAGCTTAGCCTCATTACAACTTGTTTGAGAGAAGAGACAATTAGAAAGGTAATTTTCCTTGATCAGTCTGAAGAATGGAGTAAAATGATACCCAATCAGACAGGAAGCTGGCAATCATCCCACCTCCACTGGCTCCATGGAGGTCCCTGCCAGCCCCCTTGCCTCCTAGGAGACCCCCAGACATCTGGATGTGGGGCAATTGGGCCCCACTCGAGGCTTCCGGGCTCCACGGGTGTCATGATCCGCCCCTACCCCCATGGAGCTCCCCACTAATCCAACACATTGTGGGTATAAACACTCCCAGCTTCTAAGAGCCCCATGCTCCTGGCATTGGGAAGCTCTTGATCACAATTGCCCTCTTTGGGGCTGCAGTTTCTTTCCACTACATCCTTTGTGGGGAAGGAAAACAACAAGCTCCCTTAGGGCGAGGCTCAGAGTTCCCTCCCGTCCTCTTCTCCATCCAGGAAGTATTCATCCGGGAAGTCCCGTGCCTTCTGTCACTGGCAGACGGAGGAAAGATGGTTTCCTGGGAGTTCTGCATTGACCAGGACTTGATGGAGAGCAAGTGACAGAAACCCGGCTTAAGAGATTGAACTAAGGCAAAATAAACCAGGGTGGAAGGGGTCTTGTGGGACGGATTCGGAGTATCTCTCATAATCAGAGGAAGAGAGGGACTAGGAGGCAGGAGAGCCTCCGGAGCAATTGAACCCAGGACTCAAACGCTGCCATGGCTTTCTGTCACTGTTCCTCTGGTCTCCACTTTTCTGCCTGGTGACTGGAGTCTCTCAGACCCTCTTCCTGCCCAAGGCAGGCACGATGGCTCTCTCCTTCACAACCCATAGCCTTTCATCAGGAAGGAGCTGAACCTCTCCCAGCTTCAGGCTGAAGAATCCTGGGGAAGTATTCTGACTGGTCCAGCTGTGAGCTATTGTCTATGGCCAAGGGTGGGGGCCATGATAAACGCCCTCTTATAGGGTCACAGAACTGGACAGATGGAGCCAGTTCCCCCAAAGAAGGGGATGCTAATTTTCCAGAAGGGGCTGGAAGACCATGTAATAGTTATCAGTTATGGGAACACAGCTGTCTCCTTCCTTCACTATGTGCCTGGCATCTTGTCGAATAGTTCATCTATCTCATCTCCTTTATTTCTTGAAACCCACATGAGATAAGTTCTATTATTATCATCCATGATATGCAGACAAGGAAACCAAGGCTCAGAGAAGTTAAATAAATTGCCTCAGGTCACACAGCTGTTAAGTGAGAGAGCCAGAACTTGAACCTAAAAGTTTTGGTGGCACAACTTGGGGAGGGAGGAAGATACAATCCACATGATGAGGTAAAGCTTGGATTTGTGAAATGGAACTCCTAATACATGACGGTCTGTGCCAAGTGCCCAAAGCAGAGTTCACACAGAGCTGAAGGAAGCCAGATCTGGGGGGCAGAACTGAGCAGGCCCCAGCAATCAGGGTAGGCTTCCTAGAGAAGGTGGTATTTGTGAGCAGAGCAGGGTGGTTGGGCTGCTCCAGACTGAGCTTGCAGGCAAAGAGATGCAGGTGCTGGCAGTTGGAAGCTGGGCTGGCTCGTTGCAGTGGGGGAAGGGTGAGGGGACATGCGTGGGCTCAACACCATCTAATTCAGTGGCCAAGTCAGAGGGCTATGCAGCCCAGGTCAAAAAGGTGGGCGGCAGAGACCCTGTGAGCAGGGCTGGCACTAGGACATTGTGGATTTTTAAACAGAGGTGATGGCAGAAAGGAAACAGCATTTCTTTTCCAGGAAAGGGGAGTCTCAAATATTTATTGAGCAAAGCAGCCCACAGCCTGGGCTAAGGGGAGGGAAAAAGCAGGGCGAGTTGGGGTCTCTTCCCACCCTGCACCCCATCTCGAGGCAGCATGTGTCTTGGACTTGGGAGCCAGCCCTCTATCTAGCTGAGCCACCCTGGTGGAGCAGCACTCGGCACAGTGCCAGGCACACAGTAGGTGCTCAATAAAGACGAGTTGCTATTAACCCATCGTAGGTGGTGACAACACTGCCAGGACTCCTCTGTCACCCAGGATGTTGGATGGAGGGAGGCTGCGGGACAGAGCAAGTTTGATTACCTAGCACCTGCTGTGTGTCGCACACTGCCTCGGATGGTGCATCCTGAGGGCGGGGATTTTGTCTGTGTGGATCACTGCTCCGTCCCCACAGCCCAGCACAGTGCCCTGCACGTAGTAGAGGCTCACTAACTTCACATGTCATGCATTTAAACACTCCCAGCTTCTAAGAGCCACATGCTCTTGGCATGGGGAAGTTCTTCTTGATCACTAATTGCCCTCTTGGGGGCTGCAGTTTCTCATTTCCGGTGAATCTGCAGGGTAGGCCTTCCAATTTCTATTTTACAAGTGGGAAGGCTGAGGCTCAAGGAACTAAAGGGACTTATCCAAGGTCACACAGGCAGAAAGTGAAGGAATCATGTTCTCCTGATTTCCCAAATCTACTTTCTCAACCAGCATCCCCTGCTCCTCCCCGAGACGGTGGTGGCCAGGCAGAGGAGGAGGGCGGGGTCCTGCCGCCTGCATCTGACTCACTGATGAGAGGTCTGTTTCACTCTCCATCGTTATCTAGCCCTGCTCAGGGGTCGAGTCCTTCAGACGTGGGGGGCAGGGGAGACAGGCGACAGAGGAGACCTGTTGAGGTCTCAATGGCCTGGGCCCGTGCTGGGTACCAGCAGTGTCTTGGGGAGTCTGAAAGAAGTGGCCTCAGCAGCAGGGGCAGCCTGCTAATTAGGACACAGTCTTTATGACTCACTATTCGGAGATGTCATTTTCTAGACTTGGGGGGTGGGGGTGGGAGTGGAAAGGCACACATAGAGTTGTTTTTAATTACATTTGGTTTGCTAATTTCTGATAGAAAATAAATATTTACCGGGAGCCATATTTCTTCATTTCACGCCAGCTGACTCCTGCATTATCTGGAGCCCAAATAGGCACTTCCTACTCATCTCCCAGCTCACCCCCTCCCCAAATGCCCACCCCCTCGTTGGAGTCACACACCCAAGCCTGGAAGAGGGGGCGGGAAAGGAGAGAGATGGAAGGAGATGGAGAGGCAGAGAGGAGCCAGGCCTGGCTACCGTGGGAGGCAGGTGCACGTTCAGGGGGGGAGGGGGCCTGAGGACATGGAGAAGCAGCTCCCCTCTGATGCTCAGGCGGCACAGTGGCTGGAGCACGGGGCTGGCAGCCTGGAGGCTAGGGCCCAGCGCTGTGCCAACCGGCCCTGAGCACACCCTTCCCTGCTTGTTTCTACCTATCAGGATGATTTTTAAGAACATTTCTGCCTTCCACATCCTAACAGGTGGTGCTTCTGGTCCCCAGAGGGTCCCTCTGAGGACAGTCTTCTGAGGCCTTTTTGGGTAGTGAGGATGGCAGGGAGCTCTAAAAAGTCATTCTATTCACTCCTTGACTTCCAAATGGGCCCATGGAAAGGAGTGGGAGAGGGGAAGAGAAGAGGAAGGGGAGTGGGGGAGGGGGAGGAAGTATAGGAAAGGAAGGAAGGAAGTGATGGAGAATTCCCTGGGGGGTGGGGGGAGAGTGGAGATAAGTGGCTTCCAGGAAGTAAGGACATCTACCCTTCTCTCTGCTGAGGGTCGAGGTCTTGGGATTTACAGGGGACACATAAGGGAGGGGTGTCCTCCTGCTGCTGGAGAGGGGCAAGGAAACTAGAGGCCCCTTAGATGAGGGCTGGGGGCTGTGGCAGAGTGGGGAGTGGGAGCAGGGCAGTTTCTCAGCCTCAGACTGTTAATGTTTTGGGCTGTGAGGGGCTGTCCTGTGCGTTATATCCATGTTCGATACACACTAGATGCCAGTAGCACATCCTCCCCCCCACCACCATTGTGACAACCAAAAACATCTCCAGGTGTTGTCAAATGCCCCTTGGAGGGAGGGAGGGAGGGAGGGAGAGAGGGGAAGAGGAGAGAGGAGAGAGAATGTGTGCACACGTGCGCAAAATTGCTCCTGGTTGAGAAGCACTATCTAGGATAACTTAGGGGAGCAGAGGGGAAGGAGGAGCATCAGGATGCTAGGGAGGGGTTTACGGGTACTTTGGACTGAGAGGTGATGGGGCCCCCTAAGGAATGGGGAAGAGATAAGGAGATTTGGAGGCTGGAGAGTGGAGAGGCCCCTGCCCCCAGCCCGGTTTCTAAATCCATGTTAAGCCATGATTGGTTTTTTTTTCCAATTACATTTCAATTTAGCTCAATTACTTTTCCATTATTGTTCAAGCGACTCGGTTTTAATTGAAGCTACGGGTTCTTATCTCTCTCATTCCCCCATATAGAACTGGGGGGAGAGGAGAAGGGCTGGGATTAGGGGAAGCCCAGGGTAGTGGAGCTCTGGGGGCAGTGGGCATTATCAGCAGAAGGACTAAGGCTTTGAGGGGTGGGCACACCCAGGAGCTCTCTGGGGTACCCCAGAGTGGCCAAACCAATCGGTAGGGGAGAAAGGAGAGCTACAATGAAGGAAAGCTATGCTGATGACACTTACCAAGTATCGGACATCACTGTAGCTAAGACACATAAAGTATGTACTATTATCATATCCATTTTACAGATGGGGAAACTAAGGCAAAAAGAAGTTAAGGAACTTGCCCTGAGTCATATACCTGATAAGTAGCAGAGCTGGGAG
The DNA here is from genome assembly GCF_001890085.2 of Hipposideros armiger. Taxonomy (NCBI): domain Eukaryota; kingdom Metazoa; phylum Chordata; class Mammalia; order Chiroptera; family Hipposideridae; genus Hipposideros; species Hipposideros armiger. Next base: position 1,087,363 of record NW_017731825.1, read on the forward strand.
GCAATCCAGCCCTCTGGCTCTTGAGTTTGGGTACTTAACCTCAGGTTATAGTCTCTCTCTCTCACAATTATACCCGCTGGCCCCCTCCCAGCCCCATCTCCCTGACATTCCCTCCTTCCAAGCTCTGAGGGTCTGATTCAGTTCCCTCTAGGGTGTTTGACTTGCCATCTGTTTCTAATTCCTCCTCAGCCTTCAGGGCCTGGCCTTCCCTACCTCTTCCAAGAAGTCTTCCCTGGTTGCCTCTGCCCTCATGTACTCTCCCACAGCCCTGAGCTGCCCATCTGCACACCCATGTTTCTAGCTGCTATAGACCTGGGGGTGGAGGCAGGGAATGGGGTGGGGTGGAGGGGGAGGGTGGACAAGGCAATGATTTGGAGTTGAACAGACCTGAGTTCAGTGAATTAAGTCGCCTACAAGTTGTGCAATTTGGGCAGGTCACTGAAGCTCGGTGAGCCTCCATTTCCTTGTCTGTAAACTGGGTATTAATAACACTGACCTCCTGGGTGTGGGTGTTGTGAGGCTTAAACTAAAGGAGATGAAGTGTGTAACCACCAGGATGGGGAAAGAGGCTTAAGCAGGATAAGGGGTTTCTCAGCCAACACTTGTGGTGACCCTGAGACAGGCACAGCACAGTAGGGCTCAATCTCCCCACTTCATAGAGGTGTTTCCAAATGCTGCAGGCAGGTGGAGCAGAGCCTGGGACTGGGACCCCCCTCTTAACTCCAAATTTCATCAACCCTGTGCCAGAGTTGATGAGAGATGAGTATAAATAGCTGTGAACGTTCTGAGCCCATGGGGTGAAGAGCTTGGGCTTTTACTCATCTGCTACCTTCCTTGTTCTTCCTGGGAGTCCAGTGGATTCACAGGGGCTTTCCCGTCCCTGTGACTCTGAGGGTGAGTGGGTGATAGAGGTGAGAGCAGGCGAGCCCCCTGCCATGCAGGTGTGTGTGGGGGGGTGTGCTTTTCTCAGTTAAGAGAGATGCCTTCCATCAAAAGGAATAGAATATTAGACTCAAAGTGGCTTTACATTTTTTTCCTCAAATATCAAAAAGTCTGGAAGTGCCTGGATCCAGGGTTGGTCAGTGACCCAGGCTCTTCACAGACCACCCTGCTCTGCCACCTTTGGCATGTTCACAGTGTCCACTTTATTCATGGACACACGATGACTTTCAGAGAACTACACTGCAGCTGCTCAAGGCAGCATCTGGAGATGAAACAAAGGAGAGGGAAGCAGGAAGCCCTCCTCATGCCCTATCTCCTTTCCTCAGGGAGAAAAGTCCTTCCCAGACACCGTGCAGCAGGTTGTCTTGTCTCATGGGCCAGGACTGAGTCATGCCATCACCCCTAGCTGCAAAGGAGTTTGGGGAAACATCTCTGGCACCCTTACTCCAAGAGTGCCTCCTGTGGGGCCCCAGCTTGATGTAGGGAGGGTCTCCTGGAACATTTCCCCCACCTCCACCTTTGGGGGACCTTGACCTTTGTGCTCCTCATCTGGAATGTCCCCTGAACCAAAGTCCAAGTGAGCAATGTCTGCAAATAACCTCAGGATAAGCCGCTTTGGTGCTTCCCTCTCTGGTTATAAGCTTTCATCCCCAAATTGGCTTGGTGTTGGTATTTCCTGCTGCCTTTTCATCCTTTTTGAAGCTTTTAAGTGTATTCCTTAAAATTGTATTTTGCCCAGTTTTTTTGTTATTTTTATAAGGAGGATTGATCTGAAAGGCTTGGCGTGTCATTGCCTGGAACAAAAACAGCGATGTCTGGCAAAGATAAGTGGGGTGTCACACTTGGCTTAGTCTAGTGACTCATCCCCCGAGGCTGGGCACACCACTAAACCCCAACACAATCGGGGGTCTCTGAGAGAAGAAGGAGGGGAAATGGCCGCCATGTGGACCACCAGCAGCCTTCATACAGTAGTGATAATTAGTGCTGAAACCGCTGGGACAGGGCACAGGGGACGACGGAGGAGGCTTGCCTGTGAAGTGTGCCTTTTTGCTTGTACTCTGGAGTTTATTGACATCCTCTTCCAACAAGCATTTTTTTTTTGAGACAATCGCAAGCCCACAGAAGAGTTGGAAGTTATGGTACAAAGCACTCTTTATTTTCTGAATCGTTTGAGAATAAGTTGCAGACCTGATGTCCTGTCACGTCCAAATGTAAGTATTAATATTTCCTGTACCTGAAGGCATTCTTCTGCTCTACCACAGCTGCCAAAATCAGGACATTAAAACTGATACCTTACTACCTTCTGACCCTCAGACCCCACGCAAGTTTTGACAACTGTCCCAATAATGTATTTTACAGACAAAAGATTCAGTCCAGAACCACGTGATGCATTTAGTTATCATGTCTCTGTCATGTAACGCTTCCTTCACTCCAAGACAGTTTTTTAATTTTTCTTTGACTTTTATAACTTCAACATGTTTAATAATTATAGGCCAGAGATTTTGTACAATGTCTCTCAATTTCAAATTGTCTGGCAAGGATATCAAAGAAGAGATGCTGTGTTCTCACTGCATCCTATCAGATTTCAGTATGTACCATTTCTAATGATGTTCACTTCCAACAAACATTTTTGAACATACGTACATAAGGATGACCTTTGACCTCTCGGTGTCCCACAGCTGCTGTCCAAATCTGCATACATAAAACAAACTGAGGCCATGGCAACCCTGTGCTAAATGGCCTGCTCAGAGTAATTCTGTGGTTTAGTCAATCAAGGGAGAGAGTAACCAGGGAGGGCTTCAAGGAAGAGATTGAGTATGGCCTCCAAGAAGTGGGAGGATTTGGCAGGGACTGAGGGGCAGCATTCCAAGGTACGAGTGAGAGTATATGCAAAGGCTCAGAGCTGAGAAGACATGGGTGACAGAGACAATGTTACGTATTCAACAAAGCTGCGTCGTTTCTCTCTTGGATACACAGAAAGACTACATTTCCCAGATTCTTTTGCGGTTCAGTTGGACCATGTGACTGAGCTTTGGACAACAGAATATGGATGAAAGTAATCGACACTGCTTCTAGGCTTCCCAGAAATCCTTCTGCATGACCCTCCACACTCTCTCCTTCCTTTGCATGGTCATCTGGAGCCTAGTGTTGGACTCTGGAGATAAGCAGGGGACAAGACTCTGGCCCCTTTGAAGGAGTCCCCCAGCCATAGAGACAGACAAGTAAACAGGCAATTAAATTATGACAGTGGGAAGCCCTGTCGCACAGGCTCAGCCTGGTTTATTAGCTCTTTCTCCTCCCTGAAAAAGTGGTAGGAGCTCTCCAAGGTCCTGACTTGGGTTCACCACTCCTGCTGTGTGGACCCTGCCAGACATCAACCAGAAATAGAGAGTCGTGGGCAGGGGATAGTTCCTCCCTTCTGTCTCAAGGTAGGGGGAATCTTTCCTTCTGAATACACAAGAGATTAGGAAGGAAGTGAGTGAGGAAGGGGAGAGAATTGGATGTTTGCATCAGTGCATGTTTATGGCAGCTTGTACCTTGGGGTCTTTGTTGGGTGAGTTTATATGTAACATAGTCCTTGGAAGTAGACTGACAAGATGGCTGCCACTGTGATGGGGTTCCCTAATGGTGCAATTTCAGACATCAGCAAAAGGAGTTGGATATTTCTTCTTTTATAAGAATTTGGGTTTTTGTCCTGAAAAGGTGAAGTAAGCATACCCCTTACCTTGTGTCTCCCACCCCATAAAACTATAAATCCTTAATTTATGGAGCAGGTATTAGGGTATTCTGAAAAATAAATGGCGGTAAGTAGGCTGAGGAAAAATTAGAAGTTTCACCTCTCTGGCATTGTGCATCTTGGACGCAAAGGCAGCCTGAAACTCAGAAGTTACACAATGATGGCAGTTTAGTCAACAGGCCAAATGCCTAAATATCTGAGAGAGGGAAACTCTTATCTCTCACCAGAGTATCTGTGATCCCAATAGCAGGGTGAATCCCCATCACTGTTTTCTTTCTCTTTGTCCTCTCACTACTTGGTACTGGACACAGAGGCAATAGTGGAAAGAATACAGCAGAGTGGGGACACTAAAACCCCAGGTTTCTGGCTGGAGGTCTGTGAAGGGAGGCTCCAGGGATCTGGGAAGTGTCAGGTGGATCATGGAGAAGAGGGAGCTCAAGAGAGTAATCCCATAAAGTTGTGTATGAACTCCAGGCCTCACTTCTGAGCTGTGTGTACCTGGGTCTGATTCTAAACAGCTTATCCAGGTTTTAAGAACTGAGCCACAGTTTAGGAAAACCACCCAAATCCCAGACTGGCCACTGAGTAGCACACACATGGGACTGTCCCTTAAAGCACTGCAAACACTTTGATAATTAAACTGACATTAGAACCACAGCCCATGGAAAGCAGATCAGAACTTGCAGCCTAAACCTGGCTTGGTTGATTACCTGCTAACAACAACAACAACAACAGCAAAAGACCCCACACACTTCTTAGGATTTAAACAAGATCTGAAATATCTAGAATAAAATCCAAAATTGCTTGGCATGTGAAGAATGAGGAAAATGTTAACTCACAAGACAAAAGAAAAGCAATGGGTGCTAACTCCAAGATGACACAGATGTTGAATTATCGAAGACTTTAAAGCATCTATTATAAACATGCTCCAAGAAGCTAGGGTGAACACTCTTGAAATAAATGGGAAAGGTAGAAAGTCTCAGAAAATAAATAGAAGATATGAAGAAGAAGAACCAAACAGAAATTTTAGAACTGAAAAATACAATAACTAAATTAAAAATTCACTGGGTAAGCTCAAAGCAGAGTGAAGATGACAGAGGAAAGAGTGAATGAACTTGGGTGATCCATAGTTATTCAATCTGAACAACAGACAAAAAGAAAAATTTTAAAAATGAACAGAAATTCAGGAACCTGTGGGACAATATCAAAAGTTGAACATATGTGTTAACAATTAAAAAAATGAAATTCAAAGTATGTTTTCTGACCATAGCAAATTAAACTAGAAATCAGTAACAGAAAGACAATCGGAAAATCTTCAAACTCTTGGAAATTAAATAACACATTTCTAAGTAATTCATGGATTGAAAAGGAAATCTTAAAGAGAAAGTATTTTGAACTGAATGGAAGTTCTCAAATCAACAATCTGAGCTTTTTCTTTAAGAAACTAGAAAAAAAGTGTAAAATAAGCTCAGAGTAAGCAGAAGGATTAAATGAAGATCAAAACAGAAATTGATGAAATGAAACCAGGAAAGCAATAGGGAAGAATTAATTAAATTGAAATCTGGTCCTTCAAAAATATCAATAAAATTGATAAACCTATAGCTAGATCGACAATGTAAAAAGAGAAAAGACATAAATTATCAATATCAAAAATAAAATGAGCCAGTTAGCTCAGTTGGTTAGAGTGCAGTGCTCATAACATCAAGGTTGCCAATTCAATCCCCACATGGGCCACTGAGCTGCGCCCTCCACAACTAGATTGAAATAACTACTTGACTTAGAGCTGACGGGTCCTGGAAAAACACACTGTTCCCCAATAAAAAAAAATGAAAGAGAAAATGTCACTACCAACCCCACAGATATTAAAATAATAAGAGACTGCTGCAAACATCCCTGTGTCCATAAATTTAACAACTTAGATCAAAGATCAGTACATTATGGCCCATGGACCAAATTTGGCCCACCTTCTGTTTTTGTAACAGAAATTTTTTCAGAACATGACTGTACTGGAATAGTCCCCAGCCCCACCCTCAAATTCATGCCCACCTAGAGCCTCAGAATGTGACATTATTTGGAAATAAGGTTTTTGCAAGTGTAATTAGTTAGGATGAAGCCATACGGAATTAGGATGGGCTCCAAATCAAATGTGACTGGTGTTCTTATAAGAAGAGGAGTGGAAGATTTGGATACAGAGAGACAGAGACACAGAGGGAAGAAGGCCATGTGAAGACTGAAGTAGAGATGGGAGTTATGATGTCACAAGCCAAAGAATGCCCGGGGCTGGAAAAAACAAAGGAGGACCCTCCCTAGAGCCTTCAGAGAGAGAGCAGGGCTTTGCCGACACCTTAATTTTGGATTTCTAGCCTTCTGAACTAGGAGAGAATACATTTCTGTTGTTTTAAGCCACCTAGTTTCTAGTAATTTGTTACAGCAACCCCAGCAAACTAACACAACAACCACGCTCATTCATTTATGTATCGTATATGGCTGCTTTTATACCACAAAAGGCAGAGGCAAATAGTTGTAAAAGAGACTGTCTGGCCTCCAAAAAAACTCTAATGAAGTCTAAGAAACATTTAAAGAAAAAACAATGTCAATTCTACACAATCTCCTCTAGAAAACAGAAGAGAAGGGAAAACTTCCCAACTCATTCTATGAGGCTAGCATTACCCTAATGCCCAAACCAGATGAAGACAGTAGAAGAAAAAGAACATTATAGACCATTATCTCTGGTGAACATAGAAACAAAAACCTTAACAACATACTAGAGAATCGAATATTGCAATAGATATGAAAAGAAGACTACACCATGACCAAGCAGAGCTTATCCCAGGAAAGCCAGGCTGGTTTAATATTAAAAAATCAACCAGTGTAATCCGTCATATTAATGGGCCAAGGGAGAAAATCCACATGATCATATCAAACTGAGATAATAAACGTACGTTGTTTTAAGCTGTTTTAAGTTGCTGAGTTTTGTGATAATTTGATACTCAACAATAGATAATTAATATTAGCAACACACTTGATGCCCCTCTGTGCTTCTTGTATTTCTCCCCCCACCCATCTCACATCCCCAGAGAAAATTTTGGTAACCACTAAGCTGAATGGGTTGTTTATTTTTCCCAAGCTTTTAAAACATACTTTTACTCTATATGCATATACCCCCCAAACCATACATGGTACATTTTACACGTTTTTAAAGTTTATATAAATGATATCACATGGTACGTAATTCTTAGGCTACCATTCTTTTCTTAGTTTCGTATTGTGAGATTCGTCCATGATATGTGTATAGATATTCATTCATCCTTACTGCTATATAGTATCCACTATAGAATTATGCCACAATGTATTTATCCATTCTTCTATTCATGGCCACTTAATTTGTTTCCTTTGTGCTGATTGTTTTGTTTGGGCTTGGGTTTTGGTTTTTTGCTTTTCCAGTATTGCTGGGAACCTTCCTCTCCATGTCTCTGTGTATAAATGCATGGGAGTTTCTCTAGGGAGGGGGAAAGCTTGGCCTAATCCTTGGGTGTTAAGGGATTTTTTTCTTCCAGACTCCACGAGTCACTGAGCCCTGTCTACATACCTGAACTAAGCACTTGAAGTACTTATTATAGATTACCTCCATTGGAGGGGGATTTAAATGCTGTTTGTCCAGCTATATATGATGTCAGAGGGGTAGTAGATTTGAGGGGGGTGGGTTATCGCTTTGTGAGGGGTGTAAATGTCTGACTATTACATTGTTTTGTACACCTAAAACTAATTTAAAAAATGCTCTTTGTCAAACTTTCTGGAAATTTCCCACTCTCTCTCAATTCCTACTTTGCCATTATAGTTTTTTTCTCACTCATTTTCCCTTTTCCAATCTTTCAGCTTGTGTTAACGGCTTAAGGGAAGGCATTAGGGAATAGGAGGGGAGAGAAGGGAGGCCCCCTCCCCAGTCTCTGCCATGAGTGAGGGCTGAAAGCTGCTAATGAGACAGGCTGAGGAAAGGGTGTTAAGACCACTGGGAGAAAAGAGGAGAGGCAGAAACAAGGAAAAGGTATGCATGTGGGGGAGGTGCCCTCTTCCTCTGCAGATCTCAGGAGCACTTGTGTCTGGGCCAAGGGGTACCAAAGTGTTTGTGAGCATCACAGGTACCCTCAGATGCCACAACACATGCATGCTTACAACAACATACACACACACCCATAACAAGTACACACACCAAGAACACAGAACACGTATATAAACACACACACACCTATGCATCAAGCAAAACACCTGTGTACACAACAATATACATACAACACATACACACACCCCACGTGTAGTGCACATATGTACACACTGCTCACACTCTTTCTTGTAGGGGTGGAAAATGATTTATCCTGTAACTCTCCCTTGTAGATTCCCGGTGCACATCGAAATGTCAAAGCCCTCGAGAAGTTCAGCATCAAAGAACGTCCACTTCCTTCTGTTTAGAACCTTTCACTTGTTTCATATCATTCACTTTTGAATTGTATCTTTTGTGTTGTTATTTGTTTTTCAACATAGAAATAGTTTGTATTTTTTAATTAGGAAAATAATGCATGCCCATTACAAAAAAAAAAAAAGTTAGGTAATGCATTAGAGATCAAGAACAAAGTGAAGGGCCAGCCGAGCAGCTCATTGGTTAAGAGTTGGATTGGAAGCAAGAGCTCTGAGCAGCAGCGCTGCCGGTTCGGATCTCACATGGGCCAGTGACGCTGTGACCTCTACAGCTAAGATGTTGAACAACAGCTTGACCTGGAGCTGGGCTGCTGTGAGTCACCAGCGATGGCGTAGGCTGCAGTGGGGCTGCAGTGGGCTGCCATGAGCTACTGTGAGTGGCTGGCAGCCAGCATGAGTGGCCAGCAGCCAGAGTGAGCTTCTGTGAACCAGAGTGAGCTTCTCTAAGCCGCCATGAGCGGCTGTCCAATGGCCAGAGACCGACTGCCTCAGCCGAGAAAGAGCGCAATGATCACAATACCAACATGGGCCAGTGAAGTGACATCCTCCACAACTAGACTGAAGAATGAAAGGACAGCAACTTGTCTGTTCCCCTTCCCCAATTCCCCAACGCTGTTCTCCTCCCCCAATTCCCCAGTGAAATCTTTAAAAATAAAAAAAAAAAGAACAAAGTGAAAAGCACAGAGGGAAAACTGCTAGCATTTTCGTGTATGTCCTTCCAGGATTGTTTCTCATAAATATGCACATGCATTTCTCTTTTTCACAAATGTTTCATAACTTGTTTTCATTCAATAATATACATTAAAAACCTCTTAACAATTGCATGGTATTCCATATTCTGGTTTGTAGCAGATTGTATTTTGCAAAGATAGCTGCAACAGTAGCTCCCACCTCCCAAGCTCTTCTAGAACCTTGCCCTTCCCCCACCAACAAGTGAAGTCTGAGTCCCCTCCTTTGGAACCTGGGCTGACCTTTGTGACTGCCATTAATCACTATGAGATTAGTCATAAAAATTCCACCTTGTCTTCCTGGGACCCAACCACCATGCTGTGAGGAAGCCCACATAGCCATGACGAGGCTCATGGGGAGAGGAGCCGAGATCCAGAGCCACAGCCCCAGCTGAGCTCCCAGCTGACAGCCAGTGCCAACTCACCAGCCAGGTGAGGAAGTCACCTCTAAGTGACTCCTCCAGTCTGAATTGAGCTGTCCCAATTGGTGCCACGTAGAACACACAGCTGCCCTGCTGAGCCCTGCCCAAATAGCAGATATGGGGGGGAAATAAATGATTGCTGTTGTCTTAAGCCTCTAACATTTGGGGGGTGGTTTATTACACACAACAGATAATTAGAACATGGATATATCACACTTGATGTAAGCATCACACTATTAATGCATAGCGAGGTCGTTTCTGATCCTCTTGCATTCATGTCTAGCTTTGTTCTTCAGCCTAGCCTGTGTCCTGGATGGCTGCAGCCCTGTCTGGTATACGTGAGGTATATGTGAGGTATCCAGCACTGGGGCGGGTGCACACACAGGAGGAGCTCAGTATATGCTTCTTGCTGAGGTCGGTGAGGGAATGGGTGATCTCATGGGGACCTCAGATGGGTCCTACCTTCCCACCCCTTTGCTCCTGGCACATGGCCTTTGTCTGTTGCTACTAGGGCACCCCTCTCACTTCACATGTCACTGGCTCTTATGGGTCCCTGGGAAGAGCAGGCCAACCTGGGGGGAAAGTGGCCTTGGGGGCGATGGAAGCATGAATGAAGGTGTCCCAGTTTCCCCAGAGAAACAGAAACAAACCTCTGAGCTCACAGACTTCTTCTGGAGTGGGGTCTCCTGGGGTGAGCCGAGGGCAGAGTGGTTCAGAGCCAGCATGGTGGTTTGAAGAGAGGTTACAGTTGATGGCAGTGATGCCCACAGTCCTGCTGCCAGGAAGCAGTGATCTCCCCTACACACACACACACACACACACACACACACACACACACACACACACACCCCTCTATAGTTAGATCTCAGCAGCCCCCTCTTGATGAGGGGCAATCTCCCACCATTCATTCTTGGCCCAGCTGCCCCTTCACAGTCTAAATGCTTAGATAGGAGAAAATCTCAGGGACAGTGCCAAGACAGTTTTTTGCTCCAAGTGTATTCATGGTCTACTCAGCCTCTTCAGACTGGACAGAGGACAGAATGCTGGGGAGTCCGCAGTCTGAGGGGGATGTACCACTCCTGCTCTTAGAGAGCCACTAGTTTAAGGGGGAAGGCAGAGCCCCTACTTGTAGAGTCACCAGTCCAGGGGAGGAGGCACAGCTCTGTCTGTCAGGCCACTCCTTGTTGGAGGGGAGCTCCCAGTTTGGTTGGCTGTCCATTCTGCACAAGGTAGGGACCGAAGATGCTAAGATAGGAAAGATCTCTGATTCTCGACATAGGGTCCATGGAGATCATTGTGGCCTGTGAGAAACCACTGTTTTCAGCTTCTGGTGGGAGTGGGCTGCGATGGCAGCAGACCTGGGGGCAGGCAGCAGGAAGGAGTCCTCTCCATGAGAAATGAGAGCACGAGGGTGGGGTTTGGTGCAGGGAGGGGTCTGCCCACGTGGCAGGGTCTGTCCCCTGGTTGAACATTCATCTCCTGAAGCTCAAGTGCCATCAAGCTTGGAAGCCCGAGAGGGCTGGGCCACCCCTCCAAGCTCCTTTACTCTGAGGAAGCACTGTCCTTGAAAATGAACAGGACCTAGGAAGAACCCCTTCTCAGTTGTTCAGGAAAAACCACTTCCCTGCACACTGTCACCCTCATCAGTAGGGTCCTAATTGAGATGTCCCCTCCCAACTTCCTCTACTACCGGCAGCATAATGGCCAGAACCCTGGCTGTCACCAGGAGACCTGGATTCAAGTCCTAGCTCTGCTTTTGGTTTGCTGTGTGACTCCTGGCAAGTCAATGAACCTCTCTGAGTCTCATCCATCACAGAGAGAAGAGTCCGCCACTTGGAATTGTTGTGGGGTTAAATGTGATGTTGTCAGTGAAAGCAGCTGATAAGCTATAAATCACCACATAAGCATGATGGGCTATTACTGTAGTTTAATTGTCATCATGTACCTTACTGTGGGAGCAGTATCCCAGGTCCCTTATCAGGGTGATGTGACAGCTGCCTGCCCTCTGGGGTTGCAGGGTCTACGGCAGAATCATAGACCTTAATGCCCGGGTTCTGCTTAGTAGCTTAGGACCATCTCCAGGAATCCCGTTAGGACCTGCTGGGCCCCACCCCCACAAAGTTCATGCAGCCTGCCAGGTGGATCATAAGGCTATGTCAGTCTCCCTGTTTAATTCCCTCCTTCAGGCTCCCAGAGCTAACAGCCCAGAACACTGAGCATTAGCTAGTCACCATCCCTCTTTCTAAAAAAAACAAAAACAGGGGCCGGCCGAGTAGCGCGATGGTTAAGAACTGGCTTGGAACGACAGAGGGCCCCGGTTCGGATCCCACATATGAGGGCCAGTGACACTGCCCTCCACAGCTAAGATGCTGAACAACATCTCAACCTGGAGCTGGACTGCCGTGAGTCGCTGGCGACGGCTAGGCTGCAGCCCCTGTGGCAGTGGGTTGCCATGGTCTACCTTATAAAAAAAAAACCAAAAAAACCCACAACTCTATTAAAACAACAACATGATTTAGCTAATTATTCTCCATAGTAAGTTGGTAACTGTAGGAATGCAATTCATCCAGCCTCCCGCTGCCTGATTGAGTTTCCTAAAATCCCGCTTTTCACTTGTCACTCTGTCTCCTCCCCCAAGAGCTTTTAATGGCTCCCAAGATTGCATAGGTTAGAGCCCGAAATCCTAGGTCTGAGATTTCAGGACCTCCACCACCTGGGCCTTCCCTACATTCCTACCTTGCTGACAGGACTCTATACTCTGGACAAACGAGGCATCTATTTCCTGTCCTTGTCTCTGCCTCCTTTGACTGAGCCCCTTTAAGATTCTAGTCAAATCCAGCTTCCTCCATGAAGCCTTCTTGGATTGCTGTAGCCCAGGGCTTCTTGAAATGGATTTGCAACGTTGGCATCAGAATCACATTACATAGGGTGTGGGGGAGGTGTTTAAAATTCATGGGCCCCACCCCAGATTCATTGGATTAGACTCCCTGAGGGGAAGAAATGTCTGAGACTTTGCTCATTTGACAACCCCCATCCCCACCCCATCATGCCCTGGTCCTTGATAACTGGCTGCCCAACTCCGAATCCCTGTAGCACTTGGAACTGGACCCTCTCGTCTAGACACATCACGTGCAGGAACGTGATGGACTAGACACCCCAAAGCACCCTTTCTATATAAAACACTCAGATCCTTAACAAACCATATTTAACAACGTGGGGCTTGGGAGAAGTCAGACTGCCCTCAGGGATCATGCTGTTATTAGCTCTATAGTAGGACACCTACAGGGAAGGCAGAGAAACTGACGGGACACTCCTGCTTTAAGCAGGGACTCAGGTGGCCAGTGTCCCCCGGCTTCTAGCAAAATGTACTGCAAATCCTCTCTGGAACAAAACATTGCAACCTAGTCCCCCAGGATTCCCACAGATGAGGGTTAGGCAAAAGAAACCTCATGACCAAAGTTCACCGCACACTTATGGAAATGAGCCATGTGAGTGAGAGGCAGCAGAAACCATAAGCCACAGGTGTAAATTCCCAAGGAGTTCAGATTCTAAGATAGTTAGACACTGGTTACAAAATAATTATGCACAAAATATTTTTAAATTAAAAATCGAATGGCAAAGATAATCATGCAACAAAAGTCTGAAAATGACAAGGCAGAGATTTTAAAGGGTTGAATAGACCTCATAATAAAACAAACTGAAGGAATGGGTCAAACGGGAGATTAAATACAGCTAAAGAAAGAATTAGTGAGGTGGAAACTAGAGCTGAAGACTGCACTTTGATTGCAGCACAGCAAGCCAAGAAAATAAAACAAGCAAGCCAAGAAAATAAAGCAAGAGACGGGTTAAAAGGTGGATAGGCTAATTGGAGTCTCGGAAGAAGAAACAGGGAAGAGGAATTATTTGAAACAATAATGGCTATATATTTTCCATTTTGATGAGAAATGTGGATGCATAGAGACAGGAAACACAAGGGAAAGCAGGATATGTAAAAAAAGGTCTCATCTAGACCACCTGGCCAGGCTGCCTGAATTTTGTGGGTTCAGGGATCAGCAGGTCCTAACTAGCTTCCTAAAGATGACCCTTGGCTATTAAGAGAAATTCATCGTGCAAAACACCAACAAAAAGAGAAAACCCTCAAAACAGCCAGAGAGAAAAGACAGACCTGGTCTCATGCCTCCTTAGAATGTCAGTTTCCTGCAGAAGAGCATGTCTAATCTCTCCAGCCAGATCCAAGTCCCTTAAGGCTGAAGGCTCTATCGTCATCTATCATCTGTGAGCCTCAAGTACGTCACTAACCTCTGGGTCTCTGGTGTTCAGTGGTAAAAGGCTGAGGGGCACGTTGCAGTGTGGTGGGAAAGAGTCTTGGCCTTGAAGGCCGGCAGGCCTACGATAGATTCTGTTACTCACTGGCTGTGGTCGCTTTCCTTTTCCTGGGGCTGATGCTCACACATAGTCACAGACTTGTGTGTTGCTGCTGAAGAATGAAGAGCAAGATAACGAAACACCCATGTAAGGACTCCACTTTTTAAAAGGTTTACTTAAGTACCCACCGTGTGCTCAGACATGCCTCACACATTCTCTCAGGGAGCCCTTACGACATTTGGGGAGGGGACTTCAGGGGCCAAGACACAAGAAAATCATTCCCCTTGGCTTGTGGTGTACTTTTATTGGTCTGTGCAAGGCTCCCTCTATCTTTGTTTTCTTTCCTTGCCTCCATCCCTGTCTCCCACTCTCATTCTCTCTCTCTCCCTGACATCAGCATACATTCTGATGCACTTGTTATATATCCTTGAATATGGATATCTATCCTTGTTAAATATGTAGTGTTGGTTTGTCTGAGAACATGTTTCTAATTTCCATAAATGATATTGTGCTATGGACCTTAATGCTGTTTCTTTTTTTCCCACTCAACACTCTATTTTTAATATCTGTTCCTGTATCTGTCTGTGTATCTAGTGTGTTATTTTTTCATTGCGACTTGGCATTCTAGTGTCCCCACTTAACAGGTGAGGTAACTGAGGTTCAGAGAGTCTATATGACCTTGCCCAAGATCACACAGCTAATAGGAGCTGGCCTTGGTCAGAGCCCTCACAGCAGGCCTCTCTTCCCTCACAGATTCAGACAGAGGTACTCACTGCTTCTTCTCATTGGATCCACTGCCGTCCCTGCTCCCTACCAAGGGATGGTCCCCCGCTGGGCCTCCACTGGCCTCCAAAACACCCCACTAACCCTAGCTCTTGGGTTCTGAAAGGCCCCATCCTTTCTTCTTCAAAATCTCTTCAGTGGTTTCTTTTATAGTATTTAACTGCACACATCTAATTAAATAAATGATTTAATTTATTTAAATAGATCATACAATTGTATGTTTCAATATTCAGAAGATATAAAAGGGTATACAGTAGGCTGGCCAAGTGGCCTGTTGGTTAAGAGTTGGCTTGGGACGCCAGCTCTGAGCAGCAGGACCCCAGATCGGATCCCACATGTGGGCCAGTGACACTGCGCCCTCTACAGATAAGATGGTGAACAACAGCTCAGCCTGGAGCTGGGCTCCCGTGAGTTGCCCGCAACAGCGTAGGCTGCAGTGCCTGCTACAGTGGGCTGCCATGAGCTACCATGAGTGGCCGTTTAATGACCAGTGACTGATCTGCCTCAGCCAGGGAGAGCACAATGATAATACCAACATGGGCCAGTGAAGCAACGTCCTCTACAACTAGACTGAAGAACAAAAGGACAGCAACTTGTCTGTTCCTCTTCCCCGATTACCCAACACTGTTATCTTCCCCCAATTCCCCAATAAAATCTTTAAAAAAAAAAAAAAGAGTATACAGTGAAGTCACTCTGTGGCAACCCCATTCACCAGCTTCCCCAACCTGGCAACACCCACTGTTACCATTATTTATGAATCTTACCAGAAATACTTAATTCTTATATAAAAATATGTTTACACGATGATGTTTCCACCCCTCCCCATTTTATGCAAATGTTACCATATTCTTTTATACTGCTCCATACATTACTTTTGTCACTTCAGACTGCATATTGGGGATTATTCCACATCAGTATTCTAATAGCTTTGGCTTTCTTTATGACTGTAAAGTATTCCATTTTGTGGATATACCTTCATTTATTCAAGTAAGTCCCTAGTAATGGACATTGTCCTATCTTTTGCTAAATAAATTGCTGCAATGCATATCGCTGTGCACGTGTCACTTCTCCTGTAAGCAAGTGAAGTGGATGACGCACTGCTCAGACTCCTGCAGGACCCAGCACTCATTTCCCCAGCTGCCAGAGCACTGGCTGCTAACAGCTCACAGCTGCGCACCTCCTCAGGCCCTGCCCTCCACTGACCCTCACCCAACGCTACACCCTTCCCTGGGCATAAACATCCACTAACTGGCCCACAAGGGCCCCTTTGCCCCAGTTGGGGACATTCCTGCAGCCACCCCAGCCCAGAGCTCCTGTTGGATCTACATGGCAGTTCAATTCCTCCCTCTGCCCATCCTGCCTCTCTCACTCTGCTACATGTGTTGCTCTCAGGAACGTTCCCCAGTTAACGTCCTGCCTGAAAATCTCTGCCTCAGAGACTGTTTCCAGGGAACCCAATTAAAGACAAAAAATCTGTTTGTAGGATAAATCCCTCATTAAGGAACTGAAGAACCAATGTGCTTGTAATTTGGGTAGATTTCAACATATTTTCAAAGGACAGAACAAAAGAATATGTATGCAACTGGCATGCAATCTGTCCTGAATGGAGCTCTTCCACCTGACCCCGGGGAGAAGGTGCTTTCGTGCAGATGGTCACTGAGGGTTTCCCTAGCAGCATCCCTATGTAGCAGGCAGGACAGACAATCTGTCACTTTGCAGCTGGGGAGGCCAGGCAGGGAGGGGGCTGCTTGCCCAAGATGGCACAGCTGGCACAGCAGAGGCTGGTCATCCTGAGACATCAGACATAGGGATGCTGAGATGTTTGGACGAAGCGGGGATTAGAGGAAGGAGAAAGAGACTGCTGGGAAAATATGAATAAATAGAAGGTGCAGATGGGGAGTTCCAGCCCTCCCAAGCCCACACTACATTGTGGGGGGGGGGCCTAGAAGCTGCCACGATGTCGTCCCTGTCAGTGCTCCTGGGGCCTCCCGGGTTCCATCCCTCAGAGTAGAAGCAGGAAGTTGCTGAAGGGATGTCTCAAGGGCAAGGATCTGAGCTCAGAAATAGAGTGGGAGAGAAAAGAGGAAAGAAAACACCTCCTTTCTTCGTGTGCAGACCTGTGCATATCACCCCCCCACACACTCCTGCCCATCTCTTCCTCCTGTGAAGAAGGGCTGCCCCACTCTACAGCTGTGCAAATGGATGTTGATTGAGTGACTTCTCCAACACACCCAACAAACTAGCCTCAGAGACATGCCTGAGCAAAGGCCTCCTGATCCCCACCTTGATTCCATACCCTGGTGTGGGATGAGGGGCGGGGAGCAGGTTGGAAGCCTTGCCCAGGGCTGCCTGAGCCGCCCACCCCCAGAACGTCAAGCTCTAGGATCCTAGCTCACTGCTGCTCAGAGAGGAAGGCAAGCAGACCTCATGCACTCTTGCTTCTCAATGCTGCCTCTCACCCCAAACCCTTGTTGACAACCCCTCTCTGCCACAGCCAATCACAGCATCGTTACTCCAAGACACTGTCAAAGGACTTTCCAACTTTGGGGGGCTGAAGCTGGGGGTAAAGGGAAGGTAGAGCTGGCAGGACCTCTTAGTTAGGGCTCTGCCCTTCCCTGATGCCCCCCAGACAGCCCAGTCTGACCCAGACCTCCCTCTTCTTGCCTGGCCTTCTCTCACCCCTCGAGGCCACTCACTGTAAGCTGTCAGACACCAAGAGAAAGTGATTCAGACTAACATGAAGGCCAAGTGCAACCTCTCCCAAAGCTACTCAAATGTCTGCCTGATTTTTATACTGTATAAAAATAACTTTATGCACTAAAATCACCTTTCTAAGCATTTATAACAGCCCTGACTTACTTCCAGACCCTGACAGCTGTGTTTTGATATGTGCTCTCAGCCTCCAATGGCCTTTCCCTCCCCCCACTCTTCCACCTTGCAGGCAGGCACATCCTCTTCATCTTCCAGCCCTCACCCAGGCACCACCTCCTTTAGGAAGCTCTCCCCCATCTCCCCAGGGGACGTGTGAGCCCCCTCCCACCGGCTTCAATAACCACTGCTGACACTCAGTGTTATGAGCTCAATTGTGGCGCTCCACATTTATATATTGAAGTCATAACCCCCAGCACCTCAGGATGTGACCTTATTTAAAAATAGCGTCGTTGCCGATATGATATAATTAGTTAAGATGAGGTTCTACTGAAGTAGGGTGGGCCCCTAGTCCAATATGCCTAGTGTCTTTATAAAAAATGCCGTGTGAAGAGAAAGAGGCATGTTCCGAGGGAAGACGGCGTGAAACTACTACCATCTACAAGGAAAGACAAAGCCTGACAGCAAAGCTAGAAGCTAGGACAGAGGCCTGGAATAGGCTCTCCCTCACAGCCCTGAGAAGGCACCACACTGGCACCTTGATTGTGGACTTTCAGCCTCCAGAACTGTGAGAGGGTGAATTTCTGTTTCCAGCCCCCCAGTCTGTGGTGCTTACTTAGGGCAGCCCCAGGAAACAAATGCACTCACCGGGCTCTCAGCATGCACAGGCCGATACTGAGCTCCTTGCCAGGGTGAACTGAGTATTCCCGGGATGCTACAAGCTCGGGGCTTTCACCCTCAGTGACGCTTTGGGAAACTGAGGCTTCAAGCTGGCTAAATGGCAGAGCCAAGATATGGACTCAGAGCCTGTTTTAAGGTTCTAGTAATGTCCTCATAATCGTTAGAAGTAGTGGTACCTAAGGAAGACCCCCAGCCTCACTCAGGCCCCGGACTTGGTGCGGATGACTCCCACAGCCCCATGAAGGAGCGTTCAGCATGCACGGGGGCTTGCCCAGGCTCCTAGCCAAGAAGAAGCAGGCCCAGGATTTGACCTATAGGGATTTCTGTCTATAGGGCCTTCCCTCTCCTGTGGACAGACTGCATCCCAGCGCCATGCTGGTGGGCGCTTCTGTTTCCCAGACCACCTCTGCGTCCTGACAGGGCAGGAGCTGGTCACCCCCACCTCCAAGCCCCAGGGCCCAGCAGGGTGCCGAGCACACAGCAGGTGCTTCATAAATGCAGTGGGAAGAGTGAATCCATGCATGTCTCCGATGCGGCGGCCTCCTTGGGTCTCATGACAGCATTTCATACACCGCTCCAAGTATCGACGGAATTCTCATCTCAGCCTGCTAAATGCCTGCCTAATTTTCCACTCTATTGGCAGACTTCATTTTATTTAACTGGCCCCTATTGTGTAGCAATTGGATGGTTTCTCATCCTTCTAAACTAGGGGGAGGCGCCAGGAACACCCAAGCTGTGGTGGTGGCGCCTTCCGAAGGAGCCAGCCTCAGAGAGCATTGCTGTGCCACCAAAACAGCCGCCAGCTGGGGAGAGGCTTAGGGGCAGGCCTGGGCCGTCCTGGGGCTTAGGAGGTGTCGCCCTGTCCCCAGTCGCCCTTGAGTCGTATCCTCAGTCCCTGCTTACCTTTGCTGATCCCTTTGAGGGAACAAAGGACAGAGGTCCCACGGGGCCTGCCTCCCACCCTGTCCCATCCTGCTCTGACCGCCACTCTCTTGTCTTCTGCCTGTCTTACATCTCCCAACCCTTCTCCGAGACAGAGTCCTAGAATTCTTCCAGTAGTATTCACCGAGTGCCAACCTAGTGCCCAGCACTGACCCAGGTGCTAGGGATTTGGCCATGAACAGAAGAGACAACGTCCCTGCTCGTGGAGCTGACATTCCAGAGCAGAGAGGTGGCTGAGGAACAGAGAGAGGAGTCAGGTGGTGATAAGTACTATGGTAGTGGGGAAAGGGCTGATCATTTAAAGGGGGTGGTCTAGGGAGGCCCCTGTGAGGAGATGAGCAGAGACCTGAACAAAGAGAAGGAGTGAACCGTGTGGACGTGGGGAGGAATAACTTTCCAGGCCAAAAGAACAGCAGCTGCAAAGGTCCTGAGGCACGAGAGGTTGGTGTGTCCTGGACACAGCAGGAGGCCCGTGTGGCTGGAGGAGGTGGCAAGAGCAGACGCATGCTGCAGGACCTTCCTCACAGCTTTGGCTTTTCTGCTGGGTGAGATGACATGGTTTGCACAGACCCGTGTGGACTGGCTTGTTTCAAACAATCCCTCTGGCTGTGGGGAGGAGGCTATAGGGAGGACGAGGGCAGAAGCAGATGCAGTAATCCAGGCAAGAGACAGTGGTGGCCTCTACCAGGGTGGAGGCAATGAAGCATGTGTACACACACACACACTTAATCATTCTAGATCTGTTTTGAAATTAGGGCTGAGCATTAGCAGATCTGGAAGGAACTTCAGAGATCATTTCCAAGCTCCATGTTACAGACTACAAGGATTCCCCGCTTATCCACGGTTTCGCTTTCGGCAGTTTCCGTTATCCACCACCAACTGTGGTCTAAAAATATTAAATGGACAATTCCAGAAATAAACAACTCATTAGTTTTAAATTGAGCACTGTTTTGAGTAGCGTGATGAAATCTCACGCCTGTCTGGGATGCAAGCCATCCCTTTATCCAGTGTCTCCACACTGTACACACTCACTGCCTGTCCATCACTTAGTAGCCATCTCAGTTACCGGATTATCGGACTGTCAAAGTATCGCAGTGCCTGTGTTCAAGTCACCCTTATAGTACCCTAAAGCTATGCCACGGTGCCTACATCAGTCACCTCACTTCACCTCATCGCGTAGGTACTGTATCATCTCCCATCATCACAAGAAGAAGGGTGAGGTCACTATACTACAGTGTGACATTGAGAGACAGGTCACATTCACTTAACTTTTATTGTAAGACATTACTGTAATTGCCCTATTTTATGATTAGTTATTGTTGTTAATCTCTTACTGTGCTTAATTTATAAATTAAACTTTATCATAGGTATTTATGTATAGGAAAACATAATATATATAGGGTTTGATATTATCTTCAGTTTCAGGCATCCGCTCGGGGTCTTGGAATGTGTCTCCCACAGATAAGGGGAGCTACTGTACAAAACTGAGGCCCAAAGAGGGAAAGTGACCTATCTGGGTCACATATGCAGTTGGAAACTTAGCCCTGGCATCCTGTCTCGCCACTTCCGGCCCCTATGCTCTCACCCCAACATCTCTCCCTGCCCCTTGATTGTTTCATTGTGTGTCTCCTCCCCTCTTTGTCTCTCTGTTCCCAGTCTCTGTCTCTCTATCTGAGGATGCGGAGGCATTTATTTCTCCTCCCGTCAGGCCCAATTTGGAGCATTAATTAGTGATGAATTAGCAACGAAAATCCCAGCAGTTGCCGTCACCTGGTGCCCACGGGCTCTTGGAAGGGACCTTGCAAATCTGATCTTAATACCTCTGCCTCTTCTCCTAGGGCAATTACTTCTCACATCATTTGTCTGCAGAGGCTGTGACCACCCCCCACCCTCCCAGCCCAGCTGAGGACAAGTTCATCTTTGTCAATTAATTATTGAACGGTTTATTTCGCACTGGGAGGTGATAAGAGAAGGGAAAGCCGCATGTTGTGAAATCATCACCATAATTACACAGACGCTGCTGCAGCGCCCAGCGTCACAGTGCTGCAGATGCCAGTGGGGGCAGGGAAAAAAGAAAGGGCAGAGGCCTGTTGGTGGGCAGGAGGCCTGGCTGTGTGGCCTTAGAGCAGCGCCTGGGCCTCCCTGGATTGTGATCAACAGATGTATCCATATTGAGCTTGCAGAGTCCAAGTCCAAACAGGGAATTAAGCAGGGTGGTAACCACAGAGCAGGTTGTGCTTCTTCATGGGGGGTGATTAGAATGTGGAAAGGCTCAGACTGTCCTTATAGTCCTTCCTTTCTGAGCTTAGGAGCCCCATAGCACGCACAAAATACTGTTGCATGATAGAGGGTCTTTGATACTCCAGCAAAAACCCTTTTTTTTTACCTTACTCTAGCAAAAATGGCCCACAAAGCCCAGCACATCTGTCCCACCCACCCTGCCCCATTACCTCTCACCTTATCTCTGACTGCTCTCCTCTTGACTCATTCCACTCCGGCCACACTGGTCTCCTTGCTGTTCCTTGCAAATGCTAGGCACACCCCCACCCAGGACCCAAGTTGCATGTGCTGTCTCTTCTGCTTAGTGTTCTTTCCTCAGAGCCATAAGTATGGCTCACATCTTTTGGTCATTATCAAACATCACCTTTCAGTAAGACCTTCTCTGAGCACCTTATTTAAAATTGCAAACAACCCACCTCCTTGTCCTGACACAAACATACTCTGTCTCTCATGCTGTTTTTTCCCCAGATCATTTCATCACATTTGACATATGATGTGTTTTAGTTATTTGCCTTCTTCTTCCTCTTCTCCTCCTTCTCCTTCTCCTTCTTCTTCTTCCCTCCCCCCTCCCCAACTATAAGCTCCACAAGGGCTGGGATTTTTGTCCCACCACCACCACCACCACCAATATCTCAACTGTGTCTACAGCACTAGAACAGTGCTTGGCACAAAATAAGCAGAGTTAATCATTGATGAACGAACGAATGAATGAATGAATGAATGAATATTTGTGTGGGAGGCGGTCTAGATATGGAAAGAACAGGAGTGAGTTCCTTTTCCAGAACAGGCTGGGAAGGTCTGCTGCAGCACCAGAAATTTAGGAAGATTCTTGACAAAGATGGGGGAGGCTGGCCAGGAAGGAAAGCTGCTGGAAAAGTCATTTTAAAAGCAAGAGTTCCAGTTGATTTCATGTCTGCACATGCCTCGAGGCTGGCATGTTGATTCTGCCCACCATCGGTCACACACAGATTGGGCCCCCTCCAACTCTCCCCAGGAAGGGGACAGGAACATGAGAAGCTGCAGATGCTTTGATTAACTCCCCAGCAAGATTCCCCTCACCTGTGTCTCCTCCTCTCTCCAACACTGTAATGGGGGGGGGGCAGAGTGCTAGGGGCTGCGGGCTGGGCAGGGGCATCTCCACAGTGTGTGAGGAGGGGCGCTGAGGAGCAGTGAGACAAGGGCGAGGGCTCTGCTCCACCAGGAGAGATGGTGGAGAGGTGGTGTGAGAAGGCTGAGCCTTAGATGAGGAGGAAGGAGAGGCAGGGAGAGCTGCGCGAATGCGACGGGGCTTCGGGAACTGATGGGGACAGGCCTGGGCCCCAAGGGGGCACCCGCTGGCACTGAAGCTCCTAACCTCTCCTCCGAGCTACGCTGCCCTCCCCTCTGCACTGAAGATGGTGATTTTTTAGAGCCAGTTTCCCCCAAATCTCTGGAGATGCCAGAGCTGCTGTTTCCATGGAAACCTTCCCCCACCAACCTCGGGAAGGAGGAGCTGGGCAGCCCCCACCGCCCCCACACTGCCCCTGCTCCAGCCTGCAGGGGGCCCCAAGTTGAAAATCATCCCCCTCCCCCAGAATTTCCCAGCAGGGGCTCCGCTGCTTCTTCGCTGAGGGGAAGGCAGCTGCTTTTGCCTCTGGCGCTCAGGCCTAGATGTGGGGACACTAAGACCCAGGCAAGAGAGAATAGGAGGCTACTCCGGGAAGGGGTGCAGGGCATCACCTCCCACCCCTGAAACGACTGGCGAGGGGACCAGTCCTCAGGGAAGGGCCCCAGGGACAGGACCTTACCTCTGCAGGAAATCCCGAAAGACCCCATTTCTCTCTGGCCCTGTACATCTCTAGGGAGTTGTCCTCCCCAGACCTCGGGCCCACCTGAACTCATCAGGGATCACACTGCAAACTGTAAAAAAAAACCAAAAAACTCTGTCCAACTCAACTAAGGAAAGAATTTATTGAAAGGACACATCAGAGCTCCTTGAATTGATGAGACAGCTGGAGAAGCAGACTCAGAAAACTGGCCAGAAGCAAGAAAGGCTGGTGAAGGGGGACAGCCAGAGTCATGCCCAGAGACGGCCGAGCTAGGGCAGGGGACACTGCTGCCTCTGGACACCAGCTGCCAATAGCCACCAGCGTCTGGACACCGGCACATGGTAAACAATTTTAATGGTCCCCACTTATCCATGTCACACCCTTCAGGGCAAAGGGATAGAATGAGAGAGTTTTTTGGGTAATGCAGCTGTTCAGGGTCCTGATTGTAGTGGTGGTGGTTACATGAATCTGTTAAAATTCATAAAACTGTACACCAAAACAATTAAATAAATTTTACTGTGTGTTAATGTAAAAAATAAAATCTGGGGCAAAAATGCCCTTAGGCCAAGATGGCTTTTGTGCCCATAGTCCAGCTTCTGGGGCCAGGGGAGGGGGTCTGTCTGGCTTCCAGAAAGGGTTGGGGCTCTGTCCGCCTACCAGACTCACACTGGGAGATTCTATGAAGAGGCAGAGAGCTTGGGTGCTGGGCGGCCAGCAGATGGGCAGATGTCCACTTACCCCAGACGCGCATTTGGGTGCTTGGGTGCTTCTGAGGAAATGGAACTACTTCAAAGGCCCCCAATCCCTCTCCTTTCTGGACTAAGTCACTTCTTCTGTAGGAGAAGTCTCATGGCTTCTTGACCTTGCCATCCACTATGTCATGCTGAGCAAAGAGGCATGAGAATTAATAGAACTGCAATGAGAGAGCCTGGGTTTCTGGTGCAGCCCTGCTCTGCCACTGTCCTGGGCTACAGTAGGGTGGAGAGAATAACCACATGTCACCTGAGAAGGAGCACTCTTACACCAAAGCAGGAGGCTCTGGTGACAGGGAGGACACTCCCTCCTCTAGCCAATTTCAGCCATAGAATTGATTGTCCAATGAGGCAGTGCACTGGTGCTTCTCGGGGAGCCTGGGGTGGGGGGCATAGTGCCTTTCCAAGTCTGGGCCCAAGGGAAGCTTTGTCCCCTGCAACCCAGCCCTCAAGGGAAGTGGAGGGGCTGTGGAGAGCCTTTATTAAGGAGCTTAGGGCAGCCCAGCGCTGGGCCTCTCACACTCCAGCTCTTAGTATCTCAGAGGATCAAGAAGGGAAGCCCCCCCTCCAACCCTCCCCCAGCAGTCCTCTACTGGCTCCCACTAACCCCCACCGATTCTACCTGTGTCTGGGGTGGGAGCCTACTCTGGTTTCCAATCAGGAGCTTCCCAAAGACTGTGGACAATGCCATTTTCCCTCCCTGGGAAAATGCAATTCCTGACTTGTTGAGCTCATGCAAGGAGCAGCAGGGAGGGAGAGCTTCTTGGACCTGGATAGTAGAGTGTGCATCCAGGTTCCCGCCCCTCCTTGAGCACCTTTCTCAGCTCTGGAGCTTTCTAGGGACTTGCTCCCCCTACTGGCATCCCATGGGGGGTGGAAGGGGTCCACCCCACCAAGGCTCTGGGTAGAAGTGTCTGGGAGGTTGAAGGCAAGGGGAGCAGCTACAGAGTGGCTTCCTGCACAGTCTGAGAGCCTGTTCAGATGGTCCAGAATCCCCACAGAGCACGCTGGGGTTGGGGGTGGGAAGACACAGAGCTCACCTGGTGCCCTCTCGCCTATCTTTGCATAGCCCTGGGCCCTGCTCTCTCCCTGCTCCTCTGTCCCCACCTTGAGCCCTGCTACCTGGGCCAGGACCTCAGAGAGGGAGATGGGAAGGGAGAGTAGCAGGGATTCTCCAAGTAGGGAGGGGATGTCCATAGGGTAGCATAAAGTTTTCCCTGAGCACATGTATCCAAAAAAGCAGAGCCTTTTCCACAATTTTAAAGGTCACGTGTCGATGTGAGTTGTTAATTAAGGCCGCATGAGAAAGCCATGTGACAATAAGACCAAGAGACACAAACAGGGCGCCCTTTCCTGGCCTGCTCCCCACCATAACCACAAGGCTCAGCCCCTTGGTTCCACCAGCTTGCGGAGGAGGTGTTCTCTGACAAGGCATGGAGACAGGGAGTCTGAAACTGTGGACGCCAGGAGAATAGAGAATGGACAAGGGTGAAAACTCCACTGGGAGCCAACATTTACTGAAGCCTTTGTGGCGTCTCTGGCAATAGAGATAAAAGGTACATCCCAGTTCCTCAGATGCTCCTGGCTGTGGGGAGGCATACAGAGCAGCAGTTAGAATCCAGTAAGTGCAGTTAGGAAGGGGAGCACAGCGGGGTACGAGCATCCAGGAGGGAGCCTACCCCACTGAGGGAGGGTAGGAGACAGAGATGTGGGCCTGGGGATGATGTCAGGGGAGGCAGACAGGAAGGGAGAGTGAGGGGCACCCACGAGGCAAGGGAGGTCGGCCTCATAATTAGGCCTGCTCAGCATGAAGCCAGTTGTATTGGCACAGCGTCTTATGCAGTGCTTCCACCTGCATTATATTAGTTGATTCTTTTTTTTTTTTTAAGAGAAGTAAGCCTTTATTTCCTTGTTTCACAAATAAAGCAGATTGTGCTGGTTGCTTTTTGGTGATTAGCCAGAGACCACATCCCATATCCTCTTCCAACTCCTCTGACTCTTCCTTTGCTTCAACCTTGGCTGGGGCAGTGGTGGCAGCAGCCACAAATGCAGAGGTATCAGCCAGGAAGGCCTCGACCTTTTCACCAAGAGGGAAGGTGTCATCAGCCTCCACAGACAAAGCCAGGACCCGCTTGTACCCATTGAGTATAGAATGGAGTACTGAGGCAACAGTTGGGTAACCACTCTGCAGACACACGCTGACAACATTGCGGACACCTGCCAGGAAGCGGGGATGCAGAGATTCCTCTGTGACGTCAGGCACTTCCGGGTTGTAGATGCTGCCATGGTCAAGCAGCTGCTGGACGATCAGCCCAAGGAGAAGGGGGAGATGTTCAGCTTGTTCAGCAGTGTGGCTTCGCTGGCTTCCACTGTGTCCCCAGTCTTAATCAGCTGCACATCGCTCAGGACTTCAATGGTGTCCCTGGAGATTTTAGTACTGATGCCTAAAGCCTGGAAGAAGGAGGTCTTCTTGGGCCCCAAACCAGTGTCCTGGGCTGGCACGGTGACTTCACATGGGCAATGGTGCCAGCATGGCGGCAGCATGTCCCTGTCTCATTGAGGTCCTCCTTGGTGAGCACAAAGCCCACATTCCCCTGGATACGTTTCTCCAGAGCTGGGTTGTTTTCTAGATGCCCTCGGATGTCCTTGTGCATCGTGGAGTTAATGCCCATCATCACACCGCCTTCCCACAAAGGGATGTGCGGACCTGCTGCCTCTGCTGGGAGCCCACCTTGTCTGCTCCCACAATGAATCATTTTGGGTCATCATCCAGAAGTTGGATGTTTCTAAGGACGTAGCTGGACTTCCAAGTCGCCTTGCCTTCCTGGGCATCATGGCGATGCGTCAGGGATTGCCACGCAGGGTTTAAAGATGATGTCATTTGCCTGGCAAGAGGAGCTACATTAGCTGATTCTTGACACAAAATCTGGATGCTGGGAACGTTCTGCATCTGGACAGCCTGGCAGCCACTAGCTACACGTGGCTGCTGAGCAGTGGAAATGTGGCTAGTGCCACTGAGGAGCTGAGCTTTAAGTTCTATTTAATTTTTTAATGCATATAAATGTAAGTTCCAATAACCACCTGGGCTTCCTGGCTACAGAAACGGACAGCGCAGTATGGAGACACTGGGACACATCTGTGACATTAAATTCCAATGGGAGAGACAGACATGAAACAAAAACCTATGTGGTCCAGTGTCAGGTTGTGATAAATGCTATGGAGAAAAGCTGAATTACAGAGTGATGCCGTGGGCCACTGTTCTAGAAAGGGTAGTGAGTAAAAAGATGGAGAGCCACGGGGTCACCTGGGGAAGGGCATGCCAGGCGTAGGGAACTGCAATGGCAAAAGTGTGGAGAAGGGAATGTGCTTGCAGCAGAGGCCAGAGTGGCTGGAACACTGTGGGTGGCAGGCAGGGGTGGGGGACAGAAAATGAGATCTGAGCAAACCCAGGGGCCAAAGCAAGCCAGGCTGTGCAGGCCACGGAGACCTTGGGTTTTATGCTGTGAAGCGGAGCCGTTGCTGTTGCCACAGCCGACTGGACCAGGGTTTGGTGCCTGAGCCCACTCTGGTAAACTGGCTGTTCACTTACTTTCTGCCTACACGTGCTGCCGTTGCTGCTGTGGATGAAGGAAGCAGACATGCTTGCTGTGGGTCTTGACTCCCTATTTCCTCCTCCTGCTCCCTTCTCCCAGCTCTGACTTTCTGTGGATGTGCTCTCGTCTATTCCCATCTCGCTTACCTCTGCTGGCCACTCAGGCTGATGTCTGGCAGGTCTCTCTGTGACTGTCCCCCTGGCTGGCACACCCTCCCCTTCCCCTGGTGGCTTGGCAGAGACAATGAAGGCCTGGCCTGTGGGGGCGTGGCAATGCTCCAGCCCTGGGGAGGGATGGGGGAGCCAGCCTGGGTGCAGGAGAAAGGAGATACCAGCAGGTGGAGAAGAGTGGCGTGGAAGGCTGTGGGTGGTGATCCCTGTTCTAGAGACAGAACCAGGGTTTGCCCAGGACCCATGGAGCAGGGGAGGCAATACAGGTCACATCCCAAGGTAACTGAGATGAGACAATGCTTCCCATCTCTTTCCTAGCACTTTCTCAGCCTCCAGCCCAAGGAGACACACGGGCCTGGGGCAAGGGGGTATGCAGGAGTTTCTGGATCTGTGAAGAAAGAAATGGAGGGGTGGGAGTATTAGCTTCCTTGTTGCAACAAATTACCACAACCTCAGTGGCTTAAGACAATGCATATTTATTCTTTCACAGTCCTGGAGGTCAAGAGCCCAAAGTGAGTCCTAAGATGTCAGCAGGGCTGCTTCTTTCTGGAGGCTCCAGGGGAGACTCCGTCCCTTGCCTCCTACAGCTTCTAGAGCAGCGGTTCTCAACCTGGGGGTCGCGACCCCTTTGGGGGTCGAACGACCCTTTCACAGGGGTCGCCTAAGACCATCGGAAAACAAAAAGATATTTACATTACGATTCATAACAGTAGCAAAATTACAGTCATAGAGTAGCAACGAAAATAGTTTTATGGTTGGGGGTCGCCACAACATGAGGAACTGTATTAAGGGGTCGCGGCATTAGGAAGGTTGAGGACCGCTGTCCTAGAGGCTGCCAGCATGCCTTGGCTGTGGCCACTTTACTCCTTTCTCTGCTTGCATCACCGCATCGCTGACTCTCCTGCCTCTCTTAGCTGTACAAGGACACTTATAATGACACTGGGGCCACCTGGATAACGCAGGATAATCTCCTCACCTCAAGACCCTTAATTTAATCACATCTTCAGAGTCCCTTTTGCCAAATAAGGTAACATTCACAGGTTCCAGGGATTAGGTTGTGGACATCTTGGGGAGGGAAGGGGGACATCATTCAGACTAGCACAGGGGCCCCACTGAGGGTATCCTGCTGAAAGCACTGGACCGCGAGGCCCTTGAGGCAGGAAGTCTGTCTTTTCTTGCCCTTGTTCCTGCTTTCCAGAGTTTGGCAGGATCATAGGATCGCATGACTCCGGAGCCACATGGATTCATTCCCGGCAATGACCCTGGGCAAGTCACTTAACCTCTCTGTGCCTCAGTGTCACTATCTATAAGATGAGGATAATAACAGGACCGACCTCAAAGGGTTTTTGTGAGGACTCAGTGCATTAATCCATAGGAGGTGCAGAGAACCTTGCCTGGCGTGTTAATGACGCATCGTAAGTGCTGTGATCAGAATGTACAGAGCCGAGCGCATGGTGAGCACGTCAGCTGCCATCATTATGGTTATGATTCCTGTTATCATGCTTCCAATGGGCCCAGCCTGTGATAGACATGTGGGTGCTACTGAAGGAGGAAGGGGCACTGTTATACCTCAAGGGATTTTACATTCTAATCGGGAACACAAAAGCTTGTAGAAACATAGAGCTTTTTTTTCTAGAAGGACAATGTCTAAAAATTATCTCACAAATGTTAGTACTATTAAAGTTTCTTCATTATGCATCTGGGATTGCCATTAGTGCATTTGGCCAAGTTTTTTTCAGCTCTCCACCCTCTGGGAAAGGCGGTTGAATTGCACTTTTAGGTCTCATCAAGGGTGAGTGGGTGAGTGGGTGAGTGGGTGAGGGGTGGGGCCCTAGGACTGGTCCTGGCCAATGAGTTGTGAGCAGAAATGAAAGGGTCACTTCCAGGCCTGAGCATTTAATTACTGCAAGACCCTCCAGAGTTCTCTCTGTCTCTCTGGCATGGCTTCTCTTCCAGCCTGATTCCCCGAGTAGCCACGACGAGCAGGGCCTCCTGCCAATCCACAATGAACATGAAGAGCAAGAGAGAATTATATTTGGTTGAAACCCTTGCAATTTATGAATTACTTGTCATCTCAGCATAGCATAGCCTCTCCTGACTAATTCAGCCACTAAAATGGTTTCTAGGAAAAAAGTCCAGTCAGCACCACCACACTATTAGTGATGATTGCCTACTCGATCATGGTCTCTGCACCAACATATAGTTTATATAGTTGTAATCCATGAAGAACATCCACTCTTACCGTATTTCCCCATGTATAAGACGCTCCCATGTATAAGACGCACCTTAAGTTTGGGGCCTGAAATTTGAAAAAAAATGTATTACATGCAGTTATTGAACTCAAGTTTTATTCATCATAAAATTCATACAACTCGTCATCACTGTCAAAACTCCCAACCATAGCCAGTCTCGGATTGTTTTCTCAGTTGGAGGAGGACCAAACTTATGTTCAACAGCACAATTTCCATTCACTTTTGCAAACTGGGTCACTTTTAACTTGAATTCAGCACTGTACAAAAATCTTTTCTGAGCTATTTCTGGGCAGAACGTGGCAAAACGTAACCTAATATACCGGTAACAAGTGCGAAACGATGAGCGCAAAGACAACAAGCCTGAAAACGGGAAATGCAAGTAAAAAAATCTACAAGCACTGTATAAGATGCATCCAGTTTGTAGATCCCAAATTTTTCGAAAAAGGGTGCATCTTATACATGGGAAAATACGGTATGTTTTACTTTCACACTTAATATGTCCTCCCTATGTGTATGCATCAGTGAGTATGTAGTTCGGCTGCTAACAATTAACAGTGACTTGAACACCCACAACTACTTCAATCTCCCAAGCAAAAACTTTAGAGGTAGGCAGTCCAGGTAACGCCATGATAGTGAGGAATCCAGGCTCCTTCTTTTCTGTTCCTCTACCATTCTCAACAGATGGCTTCCTCCAAATGGCCTCAGATGACTGCCCCAACTCAAACTATCACATCTCCATTGCATCCTGAAGGAAGGAGGAAGGTGGAGGTAGGTGGGGAGATTCTTTCTGTAATGACATGACACATATGACTGTTCCATTTATATTCCATTGGCCAGAACTTGGTCACAAGGCCATATCTAGTTGCAAGGGAGGTTGGGAAATAAAATATTTATTCTGGGCAGCGATGTACTCTGCTAATTTTTTTTTTCCCTGAGGCAGAAAAGGAGATGGTTTCAGGGGGACAACTGGCAGTTGCTGCCACAGTCTAGGATGGTATTCCTTCCCGTATAAGTTTTATTGTTTAATGATCTGTTTGGACCTTTTCTAATTTTTTCACACTCCAGATAACCATATCGGTGCAAATTGCGTTTCTTCATTTCTGTTATTTTCTTGAGATTTATTTCCCAATGAGCAGCAACCTGCCAGGTTGAAGGGTGTGACTCATTCTCTCTGGCAGTGGCTGCTGTTACATTTTGCTGCACTGGGCTCCCAACATCAGCCCAAACAACAGAGCTGTGGGGGATTTATGAGCCGACGTTCCTGTTTCCTCCCAGCCCAGCCAACATCCAACACCGACTTGTGCAGTTTGAATTTATTGTTACTGGTTTAGTAGATGGGTTGTTGAAGGGTGTTTTCGTTTTCATGTCACTCATTGGCAGCCAGCTGAGGTTTGAGCCTGGGCTGGTGTACAATCTACATTTTCACAAATAGCAACTCTTTTGTTTTCAGCTGCAAAGGGAAATTTACAAGCCCGGTTTCAAGCTGAGAAAACTGAGGCCCTGAGGCTAAAGTCTCGTGCCAGTTACAGCAGAGCCAGGACTGGACCCCAGTTCTGACTACTAGCCTGGTGCTCCTGTAAAAAGAACCTATTTCCATTACATTGCATTGTACACCTGAAACTAATAAAGAAAAAAAAAAGAACCTATTTAATGATAAAGCAGGACTGTAATGGATGCTGAGGTACAGCGGGAAAACCCTGAAAGGGGGATTGTGGGCCTCCTTAGATGAAGTTTATCTGACTAACACCCATGGCTTCATACAAGCTGCTCCCTCTCTCTGGGCCTCAGTTTCCCCATAAGCAGGGTAGAAGGGTGGGGAGCAGACCCTCTCCAAGGCCCTTCCCAGCTCTGGATGGAAAATGCAATAATCAAATGCTGGCAGTCTAGGAGGGTGGGCCAGGATGGGGAAGCGGGGAACGCCTACTCCTGGGGTATGGAGAAGGTGGGGGCACCTCAGGAGAGGGGAAGGCTGGAGCCAGCCTGGTCTGCCCATCAGTGTGTGCACGGGGCTGTTACTGTGTCTACCTGGCGTCTCGAGTTTGGGCTGAGAGTAAACATGCACAAGTCTACTTTGGACTCGCAGGTGAGGCCTGAGTGTAGGGACCTGAGGCTATCACTCTTCCCCTCAGCCCAGGGAGGTGGGGTGGAGTCTGGAGCCCGGGAAGGGAGTCACAGACAGGCCTGTTCCTGGAGGGACTGGGGTGAGCTGAAAGCTGGGACCCAGGCCTGATGTCCAGCTCTAGCCCATGACAATCTTCTAAAACGTCAGAATGTTGCTTGGATGCTCTGGGCTACTGAGGCTGGTGGCCTTGGAAAGGTGACACTGGGAAGTCAGTGGGTGCCCACGAGACCCGGGTCTCCCTGGCCAACTCCTCCCCACCCCGATCCTGTTTGCGAGACCTCCCACCTAACTGATTTCATTTGAATCCACTACCCTGTAAGGTGAGGGGCCAGTCTTACTCCCAATTATAGAGCTGAGGAAACTGAGGTGATGGGATTAAGTGACCCCACTTAGCATGAAGGATCGAAGCCTAGGCCCTCAAACCTGAGGGCCTTCCCCATTCCATGGCTGAGACTGTGGACAGCAAGCTTCATGCAAACATGTCAAAGGGATGACATGGGTGAGTGGGTCCAGGAGAACAGAAAGGCCGTGACTAGAAGGACTCACTGGAGCACCGACAGGGAAATGCCAGCCTAGCGAAAAACTCTGTATAGGTGTGTTCAGGTGAAGGTGTATATAAGTGTGTGACTGTGTGTGAGTGTGTGTGTGAGAATGAGTGTCTACTGTGTGAACATGTGTGTTGATGTAAGTGTGTGTGAGTGTGTACATATGAATATGGGAATGTGAGTATGAGCATGAGTGTGAATGTGTATGTGTGGGGGTGAGTGTGCTTTATTGAGGGGGGTTCTAAGGGTCAAGGAGGTGGAGGATGAGACCTCAGGGATGAGAGAACCAGGGCGTGTGCCTCTGACTTTAGGTGAGGGGTGGGGATGTGTGCCATTTAAGGGGCGAGAGGAAGGACGGGGCTCTCACTCTCCCTTTAAATGTCACCCATGATGCTCCACCCATAGTGTAGCTACACCCGACCCAAAGGGTCTCAGACACAAGCTAGGATTTAAAGAGGGGCAGTTCTGACCTGACTTCTGGAGGACAGATCAGGAGTCCTGCCGGATGGGGGGAGAGGCCCCCATCAATTAGAAAGTGAGGGTCAGAGCTGCAGTGGCCCAGCAGGTATCACCCCCTTCTCTCAGCTTTTCTTCCTGCCTCACTAGATAACCCTTCTCAGCATCCTACACTCCCTCCTCCCATCTCCTAGACCTCTGAACATTCCAGTGCTGGGCTCAGCCACTGATGCCTCTCTCCGCTCTACCTACTCACTCCCTCAGTGATCCCAGCAGTCGCCTGCTAAAAACGCCATCTGTTTGTCAATGATTCAGATTTATTGCCACCTCTCAGACTGCTCTCCTGAACTCCAGGCTCTTATGTGTGTCTGTCCACTCGACATCTTCACTAGGATGTCTAATGGACATTTCAAACTCAACGTATCCAAACCTGAGCCCCTCGTCTTTCCCCACAAGCCTCTCATACCCAGAGCCTTTTCTTACTCAGTAAACGGCAACGGCATCCTTCCCGATGCTCAGAGCAAAAACTAGGGAATCATCCTGGATTCTACTCTGTCTCTTACACCCCCATCAATCCATCAGCAAATCCCAAAGGCTCTACTTTCAACATCTATCCAGAATCTAGCCACTTATCACACCTCACCGCTGCCCCCACCCCGGTCCAGCCCCATCACCTCTGCCCTAAAGGATTGCAGAACCTCCTCATTGGTCTCCCTGCTTCTTCCCATGGCCTCCTATGGTCTACTCTCAACACAGCTGCTAGAGATATTCGTTGAAAACATAAGTTAGGTCCTGTCTCTCCTCTGCTCAGAGGGATTGCTCATCTCACTCTGAGGAAAAGTGTAAACCATCACAATGACCTACAAGCTCTACAATCTGGGCCCTCATTGTCTTTCTGACTTTACCCACCGCTGTTCCCCTCGATCACTCCACTGCAACTTCCCTGGCCTCCCTGGTGGCGCCTCAAACACATGACACTCTCTTACCTCAAGGCCTTTGCGCTGGCGGTTCCCCTTGCCTGGATGCTCTCCCCCCAGATATCTGCAGCGCTTGCTCCCCCGCCTCCCTCAGTCTTTCATCTGATATCACCCTCTGGGCTATTTGTCTATTTTGTTCACTGACGTCTCCCCAGTGCCCAGATGATACCAGGCACACAATAGGTTCACAAGGCATATTTGTTGAATGAATGAATCTAGTCCAGCCCCTCATTTCACAGATGAAGAAACAAAGGCCCAGAGAGGGGGACGGTGTCCCTGAGTCACACAAAGAAAATCAGTGACAGGACCCACGACCAGACCAAGCACCTCCGGACTGGAAGTCCAGTGCTCCTGGCCTTCCATGCTGGGTAAAGCTGAGTGTGGCAAACACAGTTGGAGCCCTGCCATGATCTCCTCCAATCCCTTTAACTGGTCTGTATGTTCATCCCCAGCTCCGGTGTGCTTTGCAGCTAATGTCTGACACTGTGACAGTTTTCAGCAGTTTCCCTTGGGCTGTTGGAACCATGTTATCTGTAAGGAGAGCTTGGACTGTAGGAGTTTGCATCCTTCCTCTCCACACCCATCCCGACAGCTCGTAGCCAAGGACTGGGGGGTGGGTAAAAAGACTAGCAACTTCGCCTTGACACAGCACCAACCCTGAGGTGTGATTTACACTCCAGGGTTCTCTGTGGGATCAGACTGAGGTTAGGACCTAGTCTGAAATCTCCCCGGGGTGGGCTTCTTCTTCTTCCCTATGCTGTTTCACCCCTCTCTCGTTGGATTCTCAAGGGAACATCCCTGTAATATATTGCCTGTGCCTGAATCCTCATAGCAGCGTCAGCTTCCGGAGGAACCCTGCTTAAGACCATGGACTTCCGTGCTACTCTGGGCTAGACTTTTGAACCTGTAAAGTGTAGGAGAAAGACCCCAAGCTCAGAGACCCAGTTTTAAATCCGAGCTCAGCCCCTGACCTAGTGCGAGACCTCCGGGAAAATCCTGAGCTCTCTGAGCCCAATTTCTCCCACTGGGGAAATGATGTGAATTACAGCTTCCTATGAAGATGCTGTGAGGAGTAAATGAGATAAAATACGAGAAGCACCTTGTGCGATGGCAGCACATAATAGTTACAGAATAAACATTAGCTCCTCTCAGCCTCCCACTTGTGGTCTGTTTATGGCCCCGCTTGCCTGTCTGGATGCAGTTTGGGCCCCAAGATTCCTCCCCAGCAGCTGAGCAGATACTGCATAGCTTTGAGTGTAATGATTTAGAAACTTGTCACTTCTTCAGGAGTACTGGGGACCTAAAGGAGAGGTCTCCTTAGGCCATCAGGCATCTCTCAAAGAGCAATAGGGTGAGGTCCAGGGTGAATAAAACTGTCTGGAACAAAGGGACGAAGCATCTATCTCTCTCTCTCTCTCTCTCTCTCTCTCTCTCTCTCTCTCTCTCTCTCTCTCTCTTTCCCTCTCTCTCTCTCTCTTCCCAAGGGTTCCCACAGTTTACCAGCAGCCAAGTGGTACCCCTAGGCAAGGAAACATCAACTACCAACTCCAGACTGTAAAAACCATTCCTCAGGTGGGGCAGCATGCCTTTGAATGACATAATGTCACCAACAGTGAACAGTGGTGAGGCCCAGGAGCCCTAGAAGCCATGGAGGAGCTGAGGTCAAGCCTCCTTGACCTGTGTGACTGTGGGATCCAAGGCGGTTCCTCCACTAGCATCCATCTCCCTCCCACGTGCTGGATTGCTCCCAGGCGGACCCCACGGTCTTCTCATCCCACTCACTCTGACATTGCATCTGCAGTCCTGTCCCCACAACCCCACTCTTGCCCTATATCTGTGTCCAGGCTTTCTTATAAACCCAATCACTCCCCAGAAAGAAGGGTCAAGTTCATCTTTATTTCTTTTAGGGTATAAATATTATATTGGATTATAGTTTAGAGCTAAAATTTTATCACTCATCAGGTCCAACTTTTGAAAAGATGACAATAGAAGCACAAAGAGGGAATATGGCTTTCTTGGGGGCCCACAGTGAGTTTGAAGTATAGCCAGAAGGGTGTCCCTGATTCCATTCTGTTTTATTTTGTCGCCACAGGGACATCTGTTATAATCTGGGAAGATGAGGTCAATGCCAGAGACTCAGCATTCCTGCCTGTGGCAAGGTCTCCAACACAACCTGAAATGCATAGAATTGTGGGCCACACAAAGCTGTTCTCCATTCTGTGTACTGTTTTTATCAGTAGCTGGAGGAAACCATAGGCAAGAGAAGAGACCATTATAAAGTCCCTACCGTGTGTTGGGCACTGCATACGTACCAAGATATTAAAACTGAGTTTTCAGGGCCAGCCGAGTGGCTCAGTGGCTCAGTTGGTTAAGAGTGCGAGCTCTAAGCAACAGGGTCACTGGTTCGATTCCCACATGGGCCAGTGAGCTGCATCTGAGCTGAGCTGCGGCTAAGCGGCCAACAAGTGGCAGGATGGCTCAGCTGGTAAGAGCACGTGCTCCTAACAACAAGGTTTCCAGTTCAACTTCTGCATGGGATGGTGGGCTATGCCTACCCGGCACCTTGAGCTGAGCGGCCTCAAGCAGCCGATGGACAGCCAGATGGCAACTGGAATTGGAGCTGAGCTAGCTGCGCCCTCCACAACTAAGATTGAAGGACAACAACTTGGCTGTTCCCCTTCTCCAATTCCCCAACACTGTTCCCTTTCCCCAGTTCCCCAATAAAATCTTTAAAAAATAAAAAATAAATTAAAAAAAACACTTAGTTTTCAGTGCAGTCACCAACATACAATAGGGGTGAAATTCCAGAATCAGATCTTATATACAGAATTTCCAAGAAAATGTTCAAGAACCAGTTTCATAACTTGTAGCACCTTAAGCCAAGTCAAGGACATATAAAAAGAACAGTTAGTAGAAAAGAAGGCTTGGTGAAGAGATAACTTTGGAGAGAGCTCTTCCTATGCTGTAGACCCCATCTCACACCCACTAGGGATGGCTATAATAAAAAGTACAGATAAAATCAAATGATGGTGAGGATGTGGAGAAGTTGGAACTATCATACACTGCTGGCGTGGAAAGTCTGGAAGCTCTTCGGAAAGTTAGAGTTACCATTTGACCCAGCAGTTCTACTCCTAGGTAAATTCCCAAGAGAAATGAAAACATACATCCACACAAAAACCTATACATGAATGTTCATAGCCTCATTATTCATAATAGCCCCAAAGTGGAAACACCCCAAATGGATTAAATGGATCACAGATAAATGGATTTAAAAATGTGGTACATCCATACAATGGAATGTTATTCAACCATAAAAAAGAATGAAATACTGATCCGTGCTACAACATGGATGAGCCTTGGAAACATTATGCTAAGTGAAAGAAACCAGTCACAGAAACCAACATATTGCTAGCATTCCACTTATGTGAAATGTCGAGAGTAGGCAAATCCGTACAGACAGAAAGTAGATTAATAGTTGCCTAAGGCTGGGAATGGGGTTGGGAAGGGGAATGGAAAGTGACTTCTAATGGGTACAGGTATTTTTGGGGGGGGGGAGGGGTGATGAAAATGTTCTAAAAATGATTGTGGTGATGGTTGAACAATGCTTTGAATATACTAAAAACCACTGAATTGTACACTTTAAAAGGGTGAATTTTATGATGCGTGAATTACATCTCAATAAAGATGTCACCCAAAAAAGTGACTGCAGAACTATGACTTACCTAAGAAAGAGCAGAAAAGTCATGCTCCTGCCGGTGTTTTCCTTTGTGTCAGAGGAAGATAACCCCCACTGAATAAATTTGAAAGAGGCTGTGAGACACAACAATAAATTTTTTAAAAATCAGTGTTTGTTCATCACATCACTAGGAAATACTGTCTTGTTTAAGGTGCTTGTTCAATCTGCCCAGGACTGAGTGCTACCAGAATCCAGCTTCGAAAAGACCTTGGTACACTGAAATGTATAAAGATGAAAAAGATTAGGAAAAAAGTAATCTCGTGTTTAATATCTGCATAAATTCGAAAGAGGGTGGGGTGTTCAAGAGAAGTTTGTGTGAAAAAGACCTGGTTTTAGTTGGCCATAAGTTGCTAACCATTTGATGTGATAGCCAAAAAAGCTTGCTCCATCTTAGGTTACATTAAAAGAAAGATAACCGGTGAGTCAAAGGAAGTTACAACCCCACTGTGGTAAGAGCCCAGCTTACCTACTGTGTTCTCTTCTTGGCATCATATAAGAAGTACACTGGCAAACATTAACCAGTCCAGAAGAAAGAGAACAGAAATTTAAGAGCCTAGAAACCATGTGAAATGAGAACAACAAAAATATCTGAGAGTATTTAACTGGGACATATAAGATATAGCTTAGAGCCATATAGGTCTCACATGAAAGGTTGAGTAGACTTGTACTATGCCATTTTTTAGGGATGAGCAAGGATCATGCATGTAAGTGATAGAAAAGTTTTGGCTTTAACATAAGGAACTAAACTAGTTATCAAAATAGGCTGTCTCAAGAAAATTATACTAGACATAATTTATTGAAAACTAAGTGAAAAACACTTATTTTTATTTGCTTATTTTTAATAGATTATACATTTGCATGGCTCAAAAACAAAACAATACAGAAAGGTTTACAATTAAAAGTCTTTTTCCCATTCTAAGTTATCCTCATGCATATGGGGAACAAAGCTTCCATATGCAAATTAAACTCCCCTCTTTATACAAACCGTAACATATAAAGGGCCCTCCGAGTGGCTCAGTTGGTTAAGAGTTTGCTTAAAAGCACGAGCTCTGAGCAGAGGGTTTGATTCCCACATGGGCCAGTGAGCTTCACCCGAGCTGAGCTGCC
>NW_017731825.1:1126581-1136255 GCF_001890085.2 Hipposideros armiger
GGAATCGAGGAAGGGGAACAGACAGGTAGACAAATTGCTGTTTTGTTCTTCAGTTGTGGAGGACGTCGCTTCACTGGCCCATGTTGGTATGATCTTTGTGCTCTTCCCGGGTGAGGCAATCGGTCGCTGGTCATTGGTCGGCCGCTAACTGCGGTTCACAGCAGCTCTCGCCGGCTGCCAGCTGCTCACATTGGTTGCCAGCCACTCATGTAGCTCATGGCAGCCCACTGCAGTCCCACTGCAACATATGCTGCCACCAGCGACACAGCAGCCCAGCTCCAGGTCGAGCTGCTGTTCATCATCTTAGCTGTAGAGGGCGCTGTGTCACTGGCCCTTAATGTGGGATCCGAAGCGTGGCCCTGCTGCTCAGAGCTGGTGCTCCCAAGCGAGCTCTTAACCAACTGAGCCACTCGGCCGGCCCCATCTTCTGGTTTCTTGAACGTAGTAATCATAGCTATTTAAAGTCCTTACATCTGGATCACTTGTGGATCTGTTTCTGTTGTGTATTTTTGCCCTTGTCTTAGGTGATCTGGTCCTGTCTCTTGGCATGCCTAGTACTTATTTTTACTGAATGCCAAACACTTGTGATCTAAAAACTTCACAGTATATCCTAAAGATCTTTCCATTGATATATTGAAATATATATTGAGATATTGAAAAAATCCTTTTTTTCTAGATATGCATTTTATAAACAGTATCTCCAAACCATACAGCAATTCTGCAAGATGTGTATCTTGCCCAGAGAGAGACTCACAAGTAAAAACCAGCAAAGATGGGATTCATATCCAAGCCTGTCTAGCTCCAAGTGGGTTGCTCCCCCTGACAACACCTGTGAACAGTCATCACAAGAGGGGCTCAGGTGGATCCTGGAGGGCCAGCTGTTGTAGAGACAGCTCCTAGGCTCTGATGATTAGGAGGCCCACTCAAGTTAGCTCAAGGGTTATATCAGTTAAGAATTCCTGCGGCTGTAAGAATTGTGTGTTAATCAAGATCTCAACAGGAAGTAGGTAGCACCTTCAAGTTAGGATAATTCAAGGAGGGTTTATATACAAAGGAACTAATTCCAAAGTTATGGGTGGGATGTAGGGAGACCACAGGGAAAGTGAAGAAACCCAGGGTTGGCAGCAATGGAGATGTCACCACACCAAAGCTCAAAGGGATAAGGTGAGGGAGAGTTTACTGTAACCCAGAGAAAAAAGAGTCATGGAGAACAGGCCACCTTGACAGGAACAGAAACCTTCAGCCAACCCAAGGTGGCCTTGTAGGTAGAGAGCCAGGAGAATAAATAACCCCATTATCACTATCCTCTCCTTTCCCAGTCTTTTGCCAGAGCTCCCTGTTGTACAAACACCATCAGAAGCTTCCTGAAGCAAAGAGGAGGGTAGAGAGGTGATCGAGAATGTACCTAGACAGGCATAAAAATATCTGGTACAGAACACACACACACACACACACACACACACACACACACACACACACACACACACACTAGAGACCTAAGCAATAAAGACGTTTAATTGTATCACATATATGTCTGTTTGTAAGCAGTCCCACTGTTATTCAGTGGCTCAGTGATGTCATTGAGGCCCAGCCTTTCTCCATCTTTTCACCACCCCATCCTCAGAATAGTTGATCTTTTTATCCTTAAGCTTGTTGCAACACAGTCCCAAGATGACTTCCCTTCCACAACTTCTGGCGTTCAAGACAGGAAGAAGGGGCACACTTCCTGATCTTTCTCTTTCATCAAGGAGTAATCATTCGCAAAAGCCTCTCTGCCCCCAGCCGCCTTCCTCCTGAATCTCATTGGCCAGACTGGGTTACACCCTTGAATGATCACTAGTAAAAGTAGACAGGGTTACCTTGGTTGGTTTAGATCAACCGTGTTTCATCTCCTGGCACCAGAGATTGGATCCACTTCCTTGAGCATGTTGCCTCCACCCCCAACAAAATCAGGGTTCTACAGTCTAAGGAAGAAGGAGGGATGGTGTCAGGTAGGTAATTGGCCATATGAGCCTCAGGTATTTTTACTTTCCCCAGGGAAGCCCCAGGCATATCACAGGAACCCAGGGGAAGCAGCACAGCTGTGCTCAGGGCACTGGAATCAGCTGAGGTTCTGGATGGGCCAGACCTCCTCCCAGCTAATCTCTCTGCACCCAGGGCCTCCTCTCTCTGGCCAGGCACTGCTTCTCTCTGCTCTGCCCTCCTATCTCACACAGATTCCTCTGCCTGCTTGTGGCTTCCCCTCCCCAAAACCTTAGCTCCTCCAGCCCCCCTCAGCCTGTTTCAGGGCAGAGCCCTACTGGAGTTGAGGCTGGGGTGGGGGGAGGAGTGGGTTGTGGGTACAGACAGCACAAGGGCAGCAGAGGCTGGGGACAGGGGCAGTGTCCCTTATAAGAGTCTGTGCAGAGGTCAGGCGAGGGCAAATGAAGCTGAGGCAAAGTAATGGGATAGAATTTACCTAGGTGTGAATAAATGCATAATGAAACCAGGGCATGTTCGTGCATTTGAAAGAGGGTCATTCAGCGCAAATTTGAATTAAAACTCTCCTCACTGGTACCTTCATACTATGCCCCCATCAGCTGACAACTGAGGAAAAGTGTCCCTTCTGTCCCCCCATCTCCAAACCTCTGGGACAGGCTCAGAAACCACTACTAGTAAGAAGGGCATTCTGGGGGGTGTAGTAGATGCGATTGGTGCCCTCCCAGCCCCCTCTATCAGGCCTGCTAAGGGCTCACAGCTGCCCCCTTTTCTGGAGAACAGAGCCACTCTCCCCAGATGTCTGGGAGGTACCCCCCTCCCCACCCTGGACTCCTCGCTGCCAATAACTGCCTGACTGGGTGGATGGGAGGTAATGAGCCAGCCCCTTGTCCCCAGGGGCCAGCTCTGCAGTGCTGTTCATGTTCCAGAGTCTCCTGTGGGTCAGGCCTCACCCATCCTGGCTTTTTCTCCTGGCCTAGCGGGCCCCTCCTCTCTTACTCCCACAGTAAGAATTCCCATCCCAGGCTCTGCTTGTAGGGAGAAGTTAGGCTAGACATCTAAGGCCCATCCACTCTGAGATTCAGGGTTCTCCATCTCACGCAGCTTCCCAGGGGTGAGAACTTGAGCAGAAACCCAGTCTCCTCCATCTTTCTCCCCCTCCAGTCACTGCACAGACATTCTTAGAGTAGCCATTGTGTGTTACACCTGCTGCTGGCTCTGTAAGGAGAGGCACAAGACGCAGCCCCTCATTTCACAGGGTTTCAATTCTAATTAGCGAGGCAGGACATGCCTATAAAAAGGGAAACAGTCCAGAGCCAAGTGTATATGCCGAGACCTAATGATTGGCCCCAGCAGGTGTGCAGAGAAGGGACATGGCGCTGAAGTCAGGAAGGGCTCCCTGGAGGAGACACCAGTTGGTTTAAAACTTCCATAAACAGGAAGGAGGCCAGAGGAACCAGCTAGGACTCAGGGCCCAAGACATCGGCCATCAAGCAAAGCAGAGCTCTCTGCAAGGAAGCAAGAGAGTAAGATGAGAGAGGCAGGTTGCTGTCTGGGGGCAGCAGGAAGGACAGGATAAAGGATGAGATCAAAGTTCAAAGCCAGAGTGACTGGGAGAAGGAGGCGCAAAAATAGGGAAGTCCATTTGTCTTGTTCATTGTCATGACCGCTTCCTCCCCCCACAACACCTAGCACAGTGCCGGGCACAGAGCAGGTGGGTTGCGTTTGCTGAACAGGGTCCTACACATGGGGCCCCTCCTCCTCACACTCTTCCCTGGATCCAGGCTCCTCCAAGCAGGAGCAAGGGCTGAGGGATAGGAATGCAGGTGGAGCCTTCCAGGTCAGCTGTGACCTGGTCCCCAGAGAATTGGGGAAAGCAAAGGCCCTCCCCTTTCATCCCAGCAGGAATTTAATTAGGAGAGCTAATTAGTGGACGGGGGGGGGGGGGTGAGAGATGGAGGCACTGGTGCTTGTGTGCGTGCGCGAGCATGGAAGCTGAGGATAAATTTCAGGCTTGTCTTCCGCCGGGAATGAAGCCGCAGGGACGGGGATGCTATAGTTGGACAAGAGCCAGGCCCCTGCACTGGGCTGGCTCCGTCCCCCTCCACCAGGGACGGGCTCCAAGGGCTTGTGTGGGTGCGCCTGCTGTGTGTGTGCGTGTGTGTGTGTGTGTGTGTGTGTACATGCACCCACACATGCTCACAGATACACATACACTCTTCTACACCACTTGCACACTCACACATACACATCATACACATGCAAGTACGCACACGCACACACACCATCGCACACTTATCCATTCACTCCGTTCATACACTGACACACATTCACACACTCACATGTACCTTTGTACGCAGCCGCACTACACACTCATGCACGTGTTCACACAGTCACATCCACATACATCCTCAAAAAATACTCACACATTCACACACGTGCCCACACACATGCACACATGTCCCATACACTCATACAGACACACACTCAGATACACACATGCACATGCAGGAGGAGTTTTGACCTCCACAGCTCCACCCCAAACTCAGATCCCTCTTAACATGCTAGAATGTTCTGCGCTAGGCCCCAGGGCCATCAGCCGAGCTGGCACCTTACACCATACAAACACCATCAGCCCTCTGCCCTCACACCAGGCCCTCAACAAGTTCTTCTCCCACCCCTTGGCCTTCCCAAAGGGAAAAGAAACTTCTCGAAGCAGATGCCATGATCTTCCTTGCTCCCATGGCCTGCACGTCCCAGGGCGAGAAAGTTCTTCCTTCCTGCTGTCATCAGTCTTCTGTAGACTCAGGCCAGGCCGGTTCTCATGGACAGATAATGTTCTTACCGGACATGGACAGCACAGCACAGGTCCCAGGAGAGCCTAAGCCACACTCCAAGGCTGCATTACCTGGTAAGGGCAGGTGTGTACGAGTGCATGGGAACTGTGTGCACGGGCTTTGGGTCTGGGCTCCAAGACTTCTAATCCAGTTCTGAGTAACCTTGGGTAAGTTACTAAACCTTCCTGAGCCTCAACCTTTTTGTCTGTAAAGGAGGGCAACCACATTTCTAGGTTATGTGAAGAGTGAGTAAAATTATATGTGTTATGTGCTTAGCACAGAGTGAGGCACATACTGTGTGTTCAATAAATTTAACACGTATCATCATGGGAGCCAAGCCCAGCACTCCCGGCTTCCCACTCCCTGACCATGGTCCACACTTGTCCTCCAGGCCTGGCTCCCTCTGGCCTTCCTTCCCTATCGCCGAATAAGAAGACAGGTTATTAGTACAAATTTGATCAAAATGACACATGGATTAGCATGTACGCTGCAAAGTATAATTCTGTTTACTGTTCTAAGGGAGCATGCAATTATTACAGGAGCTGGGACAGAGTGTTTTTAATAACATTTCTTGTTAAGATTTAATTATAGGAAATTGTATTTTCTTAATCACTGAAAACTCAACTGGCTAGGAAGAGAATCGTGATAATTTTGTTTGCAGTTTATTAAATCCTTAGGATATTCTTTCTCTTACATTTGCTTTTATTATGTGCTGCTACTAAATGCTTTTTAACCCTTGGAGCTGTGGGGAGGGAGGCTCTCAGGAGGCCATCCCCTGCCTCCCCGTCCTCAGGCCCTCCACTCCTGGCAAACTCGAATGCCAACAACCCTATAGACCAAAGCAACTTAGGAAGCTGAGTTGTTTGGTTTCCTGCTCCGTAAAAAGAACGGGTGTGTTCTTCTCCTTGTCTGAAGTTGGGCTGAGAAACCATCCACAGAATATCTGGCCCTCACACCAGCCTCCCCTGGAAACCCAGCCCCGGGGTATTTCCCTGCCAAGAACCCCCAAGGATGATTGTGCAAAGTAACACTGTCACCCACCTGCATTCACAGGGTGTTTCTGACTACCTCAGGAGGCCCCAAGCCTAAGAAGTGACCTGCTAGTAAGACGGCACAGAGGGAGCCACCTGACCCCTGTCTGTTCTCTTCTGGAGAGGGCAGAATTGTGGGTGAAGTTTCATTCATATAACCAACCTTATATGAGGCCTCTTTCCTAGCAGGTGTTAAGAACTGGGGATATAGAAATTACCATGACAGAGCCCCACCCAGAGTGTCTATGGGGCCCTCCAGCTTCCCTTTCTGCAGTTTCTGTGTGTGTGTGAGGAGGCACAGGGAGACAAGGAGGCAGTAAGTAGAGCCTTACACTGAGGAAATGGATGTGTGAAAACCAGAGGCACCAAGGAGCCACAGTCTACC
The DNA here is from genome assembly GCF_001890085.2 of Hipposideros armiger. NCBI lineage: Eukaryota > Metazoa > Chordata > Mammalia > Chiroptera > Hipposideridae > Hipposideros > Hipposideros armiger. The sequence goes on from NW_017731825.1 coordinate 1,132,812, forward strand.
AGTTCCTCCAGGAAATCAGACTCGGGGGAAAAGATGCAATATTATCAACAACATGAGGAGTGATGCTTATAAAAACCAATGTGAGATGCCAGCCCCACAGGAATTTGTGCTGCGTGGTTAAGTAACAGTTCCTCAGCCAAAGAAAAGCGTCTCTGACAATGAAATCCTGTGATCCCAGAAGAAAGAGAGAGAGAGAGAGAGAGAGAGAGAGAGAGAGAGAGAGAGAGAGAGAGAGAGAGAGAGAGAGAGAGAGAGAAAGAGAAAGAGTATTCTCTTGGCCTCAGTCACAGCTCCATCTCTACCTGACCCCATGACTTGCCAAGCCTGCCTGGACATTCTTCATAGAGATTCTGCCTTCACAGGCAGCCTTTCCTCCAGAGAGTGCCACCTTTTCTGTCAACAAGTAGCACCTGTGTCTAGCCTGGAGCTCTCCTACGGCAAATCAAACCCACATCTTCTTTATCTTTCAGGAGTTGGGAAAGAGGGCCAGCCAGACAATGAATGGAATTCCCAGTGGAACAGCCTCATCTGACACATGTCCAGGTCTCTCCACTCCCCTCTACACTCTGAGACCCCAGCTCTTTTAACTACCCCCCAGTGGCCTCTCTGTTCCCTCCACGTCCCTTTGGTGTCTTTGTTCTCTGGATCTGGGGAAAGCAGGCCTGACAGCGTTAACCCCCCATGGCAGAGTGCAGGACATCAAAGAGGCGGCAAGAGAGGTGATGGATAATAGATGGCTGGGAGCATGAATGATACATATGCAGATAAATGATGGATAATGGGGCCCGCATGATCTATAGGCTGCTGCCCTAGTAATAGGTGTGTAGATACATATAGATTGATGGAGGGAGACAGTTTCACAGGCAACAGACACAGGGGCAGCTGGAAGGACTGATCCAGGATCTGTGATAGATGCATTGGTACTAGATAGGCAGGGAGATAAGAGGCAGGACTGGTACCTGGGAGACAGAACAGAGGGACATATGCAGAGAGGGGCTGCCTGGGCACAGGGACTACCGGGGGAAAAAACAAAACAAAACAAAACCAGGCAACAAATGGACACCCAGAACCTTCCCCCTGACGGCCACTGCTGTTGCCTAGACGCCCATGGTAGGTGGCAGGATAGAGGGGGTGAGCTGAAAAAGCCTGGACGCTTGGGCGGGTGATGAATGTGCCCATAGATGATGAAAAGATGGGCGGGCCCATTGATCAGGGCGTTCCTCCCCTCTTCCCTTGGCCTCCCTAGTATTGCATGGCTGGGCTTCCAGGCCCCTGGCTGCAACCCCGGCAGCAGGGTGCTGCGCCGCTAGTGGCCGCAAGGGGGCGCCCACGGCCGGGGTACCCCCGCGGAGGGGCGGGTAGAGGCTGCGGATCTCAGCGGTCCAGCACCCGAGTTTGTTTCCATGACGGCCGAGCCCACGTGACCCCCCTCCCCACTCCCCCCTCTCCTTCCCTTCATAAATAATGCCCCTGGTTGAAAACTGCTCCCCAAGGAAGGGCAGGAGAAAGGCTTCTTGCTGGGCTGCTTTCCCCAGAATCGAAGCAAGGCTTTGAAACCCGCCTGCCTTTCAGAGCTACCCCAGTCAGGTTGCTCCTTTTCCCTGTCATTCCCTCGGTTTGTCCTTCTTGTCCAGTTTTACATCGTTTCCCTCTCACAACCCCCGCCTCCTCCTCCCCCAACCCTCAGGGTCTTCCCGACACCAGCTCCTCTCCGAACCAGCTGGTACAGAGTGGAGAGACAGTGAGGCAAGCTATTGTTCTGGAAAGGGCACGACAAAACTCCTGGGAGAAGGCGTGGGGGGCGGCTGGAGCAGATAAGACCCTCTATCCGCTGAAGCTAGGCTGAAGCCTGGCTGGGGTAGGGGGCTTGTCACAATGGGAGTCAGGCTCAGCAGGCGCACACACACACACACACACACACACACACACACACACACACACACACACAGATGGGGAACGGAGGCATCCGGAATGGACAGCGGCAGATGGCCCTCCCTCGGCTCCAGCTCAGATCCGTCTCCAACTCGGATGGTACAAAACTACAAAGGAGGAGACAAGAGGAGCATAAATCCCGGTAGCAGTGGCCATAGGGAGGGTTAGGGTCCTGGAGGTGAAGCTGTCGCTGCTGGAACAAAGGACCTTTGCCTAAACCCGTAGTTTCATTGTGTTGGCTGGAAGCTGGAAGCACAGACTCAAGCTCTCCAAAAGAGACAAACTCTGCCGCCTCCAAGGCATGCTTTCAGAGTGCTCTTCAGCAACAACTTATTACCCTACCCCAGGGACCCTGGAAACAGAGAACCTTGGAGAATCTTCTGCAGAGAGGCCAGCCAGGGAGGCACAGAGAGGTTAAGTGACTAGCTCAGTGTACCACAGCCTGGAAGCTGCAGGGTTGTAGCTACCATCAAACCTAGGGATTTCTCAGTCCTAAAGAGTTAGGGGAAGCAGCAGGGAAGGAAGAATGAGACACACAGAGAAAGTGGTCAAAAGTAGAGCATTTTTCATATATACTGGTTCTCCCTCCGAAAAACGGCCAAGTCCCCACCCCCGCTTCACATACCCTCTCCAGTTCATTGTGCTTGAGATTAAAAAATTAATCTGGCTACTTTGCCTCTGTCCAGAGGTGACACCAAAAATGTTTTTAAGAAGTAGCGGGGGTTGTCTAGGCTTGGCCAGAAGTTGGGGGGGGGGTGCGGGCAGAGAGGGAATTCCAGGCAGAAGAGACCACATGGCAGAGGCAGAGAGGTATGGAGTGTGAGGGGAGCAGAGACAGCTCTGTGTTCCTGGGATGAAGTGTCGCAGGAGCAGACACGACTGCAGGAGAAAAAGCAGGGCTGAGATCACAGAAGCCTTGTTCTCCTTCTAAGAAGCTTGCAGTAAGGAGCCACCAAAGGGCTCTGAGCAAGAAGGAACTGTTTCAGATCTGTAATATGGAGGGTGTGCTGGAGGCAGTAAGTATGGAGACTGAGCAGCCAGTTAGGAGGTTACTGCAGTGGTACAGGGGGGAGGGGAAGTGATGGAGAGCCACATCAGAGTAATAAGGATTGGCTTATGGGGAAGAGTGTCAAGAAATATTTTGGAGGGCCGGCCGAGTGGCGCGTAGGTTAAGAGTTGGCTTGGGACGCCAGCTCTGAGCAGCAGGGCCCCAGTTCGGATCCCACATACGGGCCAGTGACACTGCCCTCTACAGCTAAGGTGGTGAACAACAGCTTGACCTGGAACTGGGCTGCCGAGAGTCGCCAGCGACAGCATAGGCTGCAGTGGGACTGCAGTGGGCTCCCATAAAGCTACCATGAGTGGCTGGCAGCTGGCGTGAGCTGCCAAGAGCCGCCCTGAGCGGTCATCCAGAGGCCAGCGACTGATCTGCCTCACCCGGGAAGAGTGCAATGATAATACCAACATGGGCCAGTGAAGCAACATCCTCCACAACTAGACTGAAGAACAAAA
>NW_017731825.1:1136325-1156638 GCF_001890085.2 Hipposideros armiger
TCCCCCGATTCCCCAATGAAATCTTTAAAAAAAAAAGAAAAGAAAAAAAATATTTTGGAGGCCAAAGCATCAGGACCTAAGAGGATGGAGACAGAGTGAACAAACTTGAAGTCAAGGCTGACCCGCAGGTGTCTGGTCGGGGTACCTGGCCTGGGTGTGGGTGAACCGTAGTGCCTCCCCCTGAAAGGTCACATGGGAGGAGGAAGAGCAAGCTCAAGGGAGACGTCCAGTTTGGAGCACGATGAGTTTGAGGTACCTGATGGTGCACAGACCAACTGTCCAGGGGGTAGTTGGATATTCTGGCCTGAGCCCCAAGGATCAAGGCTGGATGGACCAGTAATGTTTGTGGTGGCTGAAATCCAAGTGGGAGTAGAGGAGGTGGGGGAGGGCCAGAAGGGACCAAGAAGGAACTGTCAGAGAGAAGGAAGTTGGTAGAGTACTGTGTTGGGGAGGGTAGGGGAGGGGAGGAGGAAGGGGCTGGTGAAGGAGGGAGGGAGTAATGCCTGGTCAGTTGCCGCGCAAAGTGCCAGTGAGAGAAACACTGAGTGCCCCCTGGACTTGGTAGCTGGACGTCTTATTCATAACCAGGGTCTAGCAGGAAACTCAAGCAACGTTCAAACTGAGTAATTCAAAGAGCGTTTAATGAAGGTGTGGCATAACGCGAAGGTGTGAGGAGGTGTAGGGAGGTCAACAGTGGGTGGTGAAGCGCCAGGACTAGTAACAGGGAAGCCAGGCCCAGGAGACCTGCAGGGAGGGCCACCCGGAGAGGACACTGGACAGGAACTACGGCTGGTGTGGAGGGACACAGCCAGCCGCCTGCAGCCCTGGAGGGAGCAAATCAGGAGATTACATACGTCAGCCTCACTCTCCTCTCTCCCTCCATCTCCTGTGGGTCTCCCCATTGGTGAAGTCAGCGACTTCACCATGATGCCCACCCCTTACTTCCAGTTCCCCGCTCCCTCCCTTTCTTCTATCTGTGATTGCCTTGAGAGCTTACTAAGAGTGAGCTAGTGGCACATAGAGAGGCAGGCTGCCACGGAGCTGGAGGGCAGGGAGCCTGGGCCATGCAGCCCACAGAGGTCAGCCCTGGAGGCCGCACACTCACCATCAGGCTGCACAACAGCCTTGGGAAGCAGGCAGATAAACACCTGCCCAGGTAACTCATGAGACAGGGGTGCCACTGGACGGCCCGCTTGTTCCTTTCTCTCAGCTCTGCTTCTTTCTGCCAGAACACGCATTCCTTCACGGTAGGGGTAGCTCCACATCTAACCTCACCCCAAAGGGAGAAGATGCTCTTCCCTGCTAGTTCCAGCAGCAAAATCCTGGAGGAAGTGTCTGAGTGGTCTGGCCCAGGTCACCTGCCCAGTGGCCTGGCCCAGAACCAACCATTCTGCCTAAGTCGGGGAAAAGGAAAATTGTGTAGGTGATAGCCACCCCAGGAACATTCGGGCAGAGAAGAGGGTGGCAGCTGCTGGGAAGACGAGACTTGTAGATTAAAGCTGGGAATGTGATGAGGAGACAAGCTGGGACCAAATACGACCCTTTGTGTTTCTAAGTGAAGCAGGAGGTAAGGAGGCAGCAGAGGGAAACTTTCTTTCTGTGCCTACTGCTGGGCGTGTACCAAAAATACACAGAGATTTGTCCTCACACACACCCATAAACACACATGCTTGTATATCTATAGGCACATATGCACGCCCGTGCAAACATACTTACTCACTTTATACTGATGTGTAGACTTATACAGCCACCGACATATGCACTGTACAGTCAGGATAGGCAAGGTGGTGCTTCATTGCCAAACAACTCTCAGTGGCTCGTAAACACAAAGGCTTCATTCTTGCCCACGCTGCTTGCGCATCCCAGCCTCTGCTCATCCCAGGCTCTCCAGGACCGCGGCTGATGGAGGAGCCATCAGCTCAAGCTTTGCTGGTCACTGTGTCAAAGGGAAAGAAGGCCTCTGCAAGGTCTCACGCCCGCGACTAAATCCTTCTGCCCACAAGTGACACTTTCAGTTCTGTTCATTGGCCAGAGCTGGTCGTATGGCCCCAAGCAAGGAAGCCAGAGACCCTGAACTTTTTAGCAAACAGTACTAAGGACCACCACAACGTAACACAGGTGTGTGTTCACACACTCACTGCTCTTCCCACAGCTTTCTTAGTTGAATCTTTTATGTCTCAGACTCCTAACAACTCCCTGTTCCCAGCAATTAGGGTCAGAAGTTCGCTCCCGGGAGCTAGAGGTCATTGTAACCTTCCTCCCCTTTTATTTCAGGCCCTGTCTGCTGCCCCCAACCCTCCCTCTCTCACCTGGGCCCCCATCATCCATCTCCCCTCCACACCCACTCTTCATTGCCTCCTCTACCCCATGCTTCTTCCCTCCTGCCAAGGAGAGAAGAAAGGGACAGCTGCACATTTATTCAGTGCGACTTCCCTCCACTCGCCTCCAGTTCCCCGCTCCCTCCCTTTCTTCTTTCTGTGATTGCCTTAAGAGCTTACTAAGAGTGAGCTAGTGGCACACAGACAGACAGGCTGCCACGGAGTTGGAGAGACAGGGAGGTGAGGCCCAGGGGACCTGGGGGTGAAGGGAAAGCAGGCAGACATAAAGACTCTGGCAGGGCCCGGGATGTAGAAAAACAGACATGAACAGACAGAGGCAAAAAAGAGACCTGAAATGTGGCAGAGAGAGAAGCAGAGACACAGCCAGCGACAGAGGCAAATGGAAAGAGACACAGATTGACAGAGACAAAAGCAGAGACAGAAATAGGTGGAGACAGAGACTTGGGCTAGAGAGAGGAACGTAGAAAGGAGCAAAGATGGAAAAGGCTGTTGAGCTCCAGGGTGGAAGCAGGGATGTGTCCAGGGGGCGTGCGCGCGCGAGAGTGTGTGTGTGTGTGTGTGTGTGTGTGTGTGTGTGTGTGTGACCACATAGCTCTGGTTTTTGAGCCACATTCTCTTTCATTGAAAGCAGGCGCTACAATATCTTTAAAGATAAAGAGAAGACGTGGCCTTTTTAAGCAAGTGGCCGGGGTTTGAGGCCAGGCAGTAAGCTCAGAGGACCGGCAGGGGTTTCCTTGGAGATTTTTAGTGTGGACTATTCGGTTCAATAGCATCGGCGGCGTTGTCATTTGATGACGCCTTTGGGCTCTGTGAATACATTCTCGGCTGCCTCCACCCCACCTCTGTCTCCTGCTCCAGCAAGACAACCCTGCATGGAGGACAGAACTGGGGGGCGGGGAGGGGGTGCATGCAGTCCCTGCTTTGTGCAGGGGGTGGAGAGGGTCTCAGGCTGAAAAGAGAGGCAGATTCCTGCCTTCAGGGATCCCTGGATCTGAGTAGAGATGTAAGCCTCTTTCATTCACCAAATGGTTATGGAATGTATGCCAGGCTCTGTGCCAGGCCCCCGAGATGCAGGGGAAGACAAATGCCACATGCTCCCTGCATAGGTTCTAGTCTGGTAGAGCAGACAGACTCCAAATAAATATGACAAATCAGGTTAAATGCTACAAAGGAAAAGAATGTCCTATGTGAGAGAATGGTGGCGATGGGCTTCTTTAAACTGGGTGCTCAGGAAACTCCCTCCATATGGGTGATATTGTAACCAAAGGCTTCCTGATGGAGCCAACCAAGAGGAAAAATGGGCGTGGCGTGGAGTGGGCGTGGGGAAGCAGGGGCCATGTGGAGGGAACAAGCCCGGCCAAGGCCGCAAAGCAGAACCGAAGGAGGGCCAGTGTGGCGGGAACGGTGAACTGGAGAGAGTTGGGAGTAAGGCCGGCCACGTGGGCAGGAGCCTATGGGCAAGCCCTCCATGGAGTATGGGTTTTAACCTAAAGACAATGGGAGAGACACGAGTGGCATCCATCCACTCCTGTACTAGCACCTACCCCATGTCAGGCACTGTGTGAGGGGCTGGAGCCCAGCTAAGCTGTTGGGATGAAGTAAGAAGATTGTGGAGCAGAGGAAGCCGTGAGCACCTCTGATCGCATCACTCCTTTGCTTACCTCCCTCCGATGGCTCCCACCACTCAGAAAGAAATCCAGACTCCTTAGCAGGGCTGTCAAGGCCCTCCCACCCTGTCCCTGCCTTTTCCCCCATGTCTCCCCTCCTGCCATGCCTCTGCCTCAGACGTAATGCTCCCCACCAGGCCATTGCACACACCTGGAACACCCTCCCTGATGCTCTCTCCCACCACCTGCCCAAGTCCTAGCCATCATTCAAGGTTCAGCTCTAGTCTCCTCTTTCCTGGTGAAGTTTTTGCTGAGCCCAGCTCCCACCCCAGTGCAACTGACCACTCCAGCTTTGCGCCTCACAGCATCAGGCACCCCGGAACGCTTCACTGCCTTGTCTGTCTCTCCATCTGTCTCCCAGATGGAGCCCAGGGAGAGCAGGGCTATGCCTGTGAGAATCCCCAGGTGAATAACACACCTGTGGTCATGTAGCTGATTAGCGGCAGAGCTCTTGGTCCAAAGGGGTTCTTCCAACTTCCACTCCCAGCACCTCCTCAGAATAACTGGAGGCGAACCCTTGCTTGTAGGGAGAAAGACTGGGGACCAGAGCCTGGGAGATTAGTCTAAGAAAGATGTCCAACCTTTTGCCTTGTTGCATCCATGAAAACAAGATGGATCTTCAGGCCCTATCCTGGAGCCACCCAAGGATCTTTGGCCAGGGTTCTCGCTCTTGCCACGACTATTCAAACTCACACAGTCTGATCTGGAAATAGGGCCCCAGCATGTGCCACCGGTGTTTCCCTCAGTCCACAAAGGCTTTAGGCTTCATTAAGTTGGACTAAGTGATCTTTCTTGAATGGATAACCTAAGACATCTACCCAACCACAGAAACGATGCCAGCTCTCTGTATACAAAATCTTAAAAACTTAAAAAGAAATTTTTTTTTTGAGCAAATGAATACGGGTCACGGTTCAGGAAAAAGGGCAGGGTCCTGGTTTGTCTAGCAGTAGGAGGCCAGGGACTCTGAGCTGGGAGAGGGGCCTGGCTAGGGGCAGAGGTGCGCTGAGGACTCTGGGTAACTGAGGCAGGAACCTGGGGAGAACGTTGGGGAGGGAAGGTGCTGCCCGCTTGCTGTCAGGTGTGAATGATTCAGAGTGGCGTCAGGGGAGGGTTAGCATGAAAGCCTGCCTACTGCCAGGAAAGTGAATCTGCCACTGAGAGATTTTTATCCAATATGCCATTGCCTCCTCCAGGGACTTCATGAGCTGCCAGGACTGCGGCAAAGAGAAAGCCCATCCCCCTGGAAGATGACCTCCGAGACGCCTACTGTGCTTCAATTTCAAGGAGGACATGGGTGTCGGTGCAGCAGCACCCCCTTGGTAGGACCAGGGGGTGGGCGGTGGGGGACAGAACTGAAAAGTCCAGGAGAGGTGGGGGGAGGTCAGGGGAAGAAGCAAGGCATTTTGTACAAGGAGAAATGGGAGCTCACAGAGGTTCGGAGGCTTAGCCCGAGATGGTGAAGCCTGGATTTGAACCCAGGCACTTGCATGTCAGGGCCCATGGCATTTCCTTTTCCCAAATCACCAAGCTGTTTCTCCAGAAAATGACAGAGATAGAGACAGACAAAAAGGAGGGAAATGGGGAGGTGTGACCAAGATGAAAGGAAAAAACAAGGGAGAGAGGACAAGAAGGAGAACAACACAAATAAAAGGAGAGAATCCGAGATCCACACAGAGGGAGAGCAAGTAGTGAAGCCTGAGACCAGAAAGAGCTGGAAGGACATCCCAGAAGGCCCCTGGTCCAGACAGGGAGATCACAGCCCTCACACCTCCTCCTGCAAAAATGAGCTGACCTCACAGAAAAAGCTGAGCCAGACCTCTCCCTCCTCATATGTCTGCTCCAGGCCAGCTCAAGGCCACCTCCTCTGAGAGAAGAATCTGGCCTTAGCTGTCCCCCGTAGGCCTGAGTTCGAATCCTGCCTCTGCAGATACCAGCACTAGGTCTTGAATGGTTGAGGGCTCAGTGGAGATGTGCTGGATGAAAGTGCTGTATAAGCACTGACCAGAAATGGCCCCCGGGTACCTGTGCTGAGGGGCGTTTGCCAGAAAGAGCAGCCAGATGAGGAGCAGCCTAGGAACTGGGGCTGCAGCACGAAGCCCCACTGACTTCCTACCCTGGATGGCGCGGGAGCAAGGAAAGGATGGAAATAAGGCATTTAAAGGCTGCCCTGTTTCCCAGCTTCCCTGTCAAGAGGCGGCGTTCCTGACCGCGAGGGTGACTTGGGAAATGAAAAAATGGATGGGTTGCTAAAATGTTTCACTTCCCCAGCTGCGTCATCACGGTTTGAGTGGGGGCTTTAATGAGGGACCATGTGTCACTTGACCCTGTCACCCCAGCACATGATAGAGGGTGACTATTCCTCCCTTGCAGGCCCCAGAGCAATCCACCGCTGCAGGGCTTATAAACTGTTATGGCCCAGTGAAGAGCTCGCCCTTAAATGTCACTTAACCCAGGAATTAAAATGAAGACAGGCAGAGAGAGGGACCTGCCATTGGCACAGCCCAAGGTAGGGGCTGACGAGGTGGGGGTCAGCCTCCTCGGGAAGGGCAATAGACACAAGATCTGGGGTTAATGAAAAGTGCCCCCTATCCCCCCAGGTGATCATTATCTCCAATAATTATCTCTGCTCCTGTGGGGTGGGGGAGTGCAGGGACTGACTTGAAAAGCTATCATTAGACTGGACTGGCTAAGAATATAAACCAGGCGCCAGTAGGGTCCCCAACCCCACTCACTTCCTCTCCTCCCTCCCTCTCTCACTGTCCCTCTCCCTCCATCTCTTTTTTCACCCCTCCCTTTCCTCACTCTTTCTCTCACCCCAGCTATTTGCATGGTTGATGGATTTTTCTTTGCCCCAGTGGACGCTGAGGGCAGAATTGAGGAGGAATCTTAATGAGCCTGACCCAGGACCCGAGGGCCAGGGACACCACGCCAGAGGGATGGGCCAGCTTCTCGTCCTAGTTTCACTTTCTTTGAGGGGCAAGGAGAGGTCGGCCTCCAACTTTTCCCTGGAGGCCCTTCTCTGGAAGAAGGTAGACCCTCCCCACCTCTTCCCTCTCCCATACCTTTTTTTTTCATTGAGAAATGAATCTCACGTCCAGAAAAGGACATGAAACGAATGTTCCATTTAACAAATTATTTTAAAGCAAGCACTAGAGTGGCCACCACCTCCGCCAAGGACCAGAACATTGGCAGCACCCAGCAACCCGGTGACAGCTTCCCAACCCACCTCCCTGTTCCCCCGAGATCCCAGGCCGTCACTTCCTGCTTCTCTTTGCAGTGCTGTGCTCCCTCAACACTACAGTGTCATTTTGCCTGTTCCTGAACTTGACATACATAGAATCATATGTTATGTATTCTCTTGTGCCTGGCTTCTTTCAGCTGACCTGGTGGTGTTTGTGTGACTCATCATGGAGTTGGTGTAGTCACAGTCCACTCATTCTCATTGTCGTAAAGAGATTGTTGTTGCCGGAGTGCCGCCACCCTAGCACCTGTCTCCAAGCCAGGTCTCATCGGCTCAGCACCTTAGGGCCTTGGACATGGCTGAACCTCACAGCGGCCTGAGGCCTGGCTGGGGAGGATCCTCTGCAGACAGGTCACACAGTGAGGAGTGCTGGGAGCAAACTGAACCCAAGCTCTAATACCCTCCTGGGGTTCTGCGTGCTAACAGGGGTCCTAAGAAGACTGGCAACCATAGAGAGAAATTCTAATGGTAGCACCCCAGGCATTGGCACCAGTAGCTGGGGAGACAACTTAGAAACAGAATTTGTGCCTAATTATTGCCTGGGAGATGTTTGCCACGTGAATAAATGACCACCCTCCAGGTACCCCTCAAACCAGGTTTCTAGGTGCCCAGGTCTTCCTTCCTTCCTCCCAGCTGGCAAGCACACCAGCTCTTGGCCTTCTTGTCTCTTTGTGAGAGTCTGCAGGCCAGCAGACCCCTCCCACACTCATAACCTTCCTCTTGCCTTTCCTCTGGATGGATTAACTGCTGTACCCTTATTAACTACCCGCTCCCAAGCCCAGGAAGGAACTATATGGACTGCTACCTGTCACCTGTTGTAGGTCTCCCACACTCCTCCTGCCTGGAAGTTCCACTTAGGTCTAACCTCCATCCTCCCACCCCAACTTTCCTGCTTCGCTAGCTCTGAGCAAGTTGGGGGAGAGATGAAAGCACAGCAAAAATAACACATCAACTGCATCTGTGAGGCATTTTTCAATGGAAGAAGCCCTTCCTAATACACTAATTGAGTGTGGATGGTTATTATCATCCTGTTCTAAGTATTTTACATTTTTAACTCATTTAACCCTCAGAACCACCTCTGCTGTAGGTACCATTATTATCCCCACTTTATAGAAAAGGAAGCTGAGAACTTAAGGAGCTCATCTAAGGCAGAGTTGCCAGATAAAATACAGAATGAACAGTTAAATTTGAATTGCAGATAAATAAGGAATTTTCTAAAGTATAAATACGTCCCAAATGTTGCATATGAAATTCAAATGGGCATGCTGTATTTTTCATTTGTTCAATCTGGCAGCCCTAGTCCAAGGTCACCGAGTGAGTAATGGCGCAGTCAGAACTCAGACCCCAGCTCGCCACGGCCAAACCCCAGCTGACACTGCCCTCTTTTCCAGCAGGATTCGCACTAAGGCCCTGGCGGCCGACGAGAGAAGCAGATGGGTTTGAGACTATTTAGTAAATCAAACCAGCAGGGTTAGGAAACAGATTCGATATGGAGGCTGAAAGGAGCCTGGTTTCTGGCACTGATAGATAAGATGTAGAGAAGCTTATTGTTGGGGATCACTCAGCTCAGCAGAGGCAGAGCCTCCAGAGGCCAAGACCAGGTCCCTGGGGGAGGCAGGTGCTCTGGGGGGCAGTGACGACACCCTCTACTCCCCGTTCTCCACCTAGCCACTATGGGAGATGGCCAGGCCCTGCTAGTTCAAAGCCAGTCACCTCAGTCCTTCTGGCTGTCCAACAGGCCCCCATTTCCAGCCTTAAAACCCATAAACAAACCACCTCATCGGACTGACTGCCAGGACCTGGGCAGAGCCTGCCCTCTGCCCTCTGCCCTCCATCCAGCCCTCCTCCAGGGCTAATGGCCTGATTTAGATTCGATGAGCCACAAGACTTCCCAACTGTAAAATTTGCAAAAATGAATGTGATGGTGTCTGAGGCTGCAAGTGCAGAGATAGGCTTTTATTTTGCACCAAATAATGTATTTAATTACTTCTTCAAGGGGAGGCCTGTTTGGCAGATAGCGAAGTCAATGCTAATAATAGAATTTTGCACCAAGGGCCTCAAATGCAGAGAAAGAGCCATGAAAGGGTCCTGTTTCTCTTCCTGACAACTTGAAAGCTCCCGAAACATACGGGGCTCCTTCCTCAAGAGCAGAGGGAATTGTGAAGAAAATGCTGTGGGTTTTCGCTTTTAACTCCATGTTTTGATCCTTTCTAGCGATCAGGATGGAATACCCCTGGAGAGACTGGGTTGGGCGGTCCACTGGTGGAAAGGGAGTGTGAAGGTGGGGGCATGCCCTTTTGTCTCCCTCCTTCTACCCTCCTCTCAAAGGGCAGAGCCAGAGGGAGCCCCCCGAAATAATGCCTGCCCTGGCTGAGGCGCAATTTTTTGCAGAGTGTAGAACAGCGAATCAAGAGAATCTGTTCTGCCAATTTGGGCAAGTTATACTCCAAGTTTGGGCCTCGGTCCTGCTGTGGGTGTTGGGCCTCGTGATCCTCATCTGTAAAATGGGCCTATGAGGGTGAAATGAGTCAATTCATATCAGTGGTCTTAGAGCAGACCTGACACATAGAAGAGCTCAATAAATTCAGCTATAACAACAACAATAATAACAATTCATGTTATTTCTGAATCATGAGGGGTTTAGACTAGCTGGGAGACTGAAGGGGAGTGTGTGTTAAGAGACCCAGTGTGAGACCATTGGGAGTGGAGCAGCCTATGGCAGACTCCAGACAGCAGACCAGGTAAACAAATTCACATGTAAATTTAAAAAATACTCTCATATCAAACAAAATAGGTGTGTGGGCCACACACAGCTCTGGACTACTTGTTTCAACTTGGATGAGCTTTTGGGTGTCTCTGTCATTAGAAATCTCTGATTTAGATCCAGCCTCAACTCTTCAGATATAGCACTCGAAGGTGTCTTAGAGCCAGCCCACCAGGTCCACCCAACTCCCTCACCCATCTTACAGGTGAGGTACCTGAGGCCCAGTGAGGGGGAGTGCCTTGTGAGTTGTATCTGCTCTGGGACTTTAAACCAGGCTGTCATCTGTGCAGAGCACTTTCCTACACACCTCCTAGCTGGCTGCTGTGTGTTCTTGGAGAACTCGCTGCACCTCTCCAGACTCTGTTTTTTCCTGTAAAATGTAGGGCGTGGATTGGATGCCAAAACAGTATAGGAGAGTGAGCCAGAGAGGCCTGGATCTAAATTCTGGTTATGTGACCTGGGCAGGCACTGTCAGGCCCCTGAGCCTCAACTGTCACCACCCTGACCACCACCGTCATCATAACCAACGCTCTCTAGGGCTTGCTGTGTGGAGACCCTACTTATGCTAAGTTGCTTTACTTGGACCAACTCATTTGCTCTTAACGACAACCCTGGGAGGTGAGCCCTATTATAATCCTCAATTTATAGATGAGGCAACTGAAGCCCACAGAGGTCAAGTAACTTGCCCAAGGTCATGCACCTCTTAGGGTTGTCGCTGGGAAGGATTCAATGTTCATTGTGCACCCCAGTGCCTGGCACATAGTCGGCTGGGCACTCAATAAGCATCAGTGCCTCACCCCCACTCCCCATCTAGTCAGCACCTTCTAAGTCTGTCATCACAGCCAAGACTCCCAGGAACCAGGAGGCCTCTTACAGACCATATGGCTATAGAATTAATAAAGTGTTGTAACCAAAGATTAGAAAAGAGATTAGGGGACTCAGCTCCTGGAGTAGAACTATTTAAAAAGCAAGAAGCCACTCAGCTCTGAAAAGGAAGAATGGGAATGGGGCCCAGGCCTCCTCTTAGACACTGGGCAAGGGGGCATCCCTAACCAGCTCAATGTGTCTGTCGTCAGCCATAAAGACACAGCTTATTGGCGCTATGGTGACAGGAGAACCGAGGAGTAACAAAACAACCTCTCTGGAGGGGGATAAGGAAGCAAGTTTATTATCTCAGCAAAGGGGTATGCTGGAGCTGGAATGTCCATCCTGATGGCAGGAGACAGAGCCCGCCTGACCAGGCCTCGGGGCTGTGACCATCCACCAACCTCTGGTTACAGGTGAGGAGATGAACTCAGCAAGGCTTTTGCTCTTCATCCTTGTCCTCCTGGAGACACGTCTACCTCCCACCGGAACAGCAGGGGCCAGAACGGGCTTCCTGATTTTTGCTGTCCTCCATTCTCTCCTATCCAGGCAAAACAGTTCCCACCTTCCTTTGTCTTTCCTGATGCTAAGGTTGACTGCCTGGGTTTGTATCCCAGCTCTGCCACTTACTGGCTGTGTGACCTTGGGCAAGTCCTTTCAGTGTCACCATCGGTGAAATGGGCATAATAACAGAAACCACCACAAGGGATCGGTGTGGTAAATGAGAGTTGTAATATGCTGAGCCCAGTGTGTGGCACTAAGTAAACCCTCAATAAATGGTTTTTTAAAAATATTATTCAGACCAGCTTGGCCCTTACCACGTCATATTATAATTTGATGATAAGTCTGTCTCCCCAACTAGACCATGAGCTCTTGACTTCTCATGTCTTCATAACAACCTCATAATGTAGTTATTATGGTCCCCATTTTAAAGATGAGGATACTGAAACTCAGAGCAATTAAACAACTGCTTTCCCCAAAGTCACACAGCTGGGACCAGATAGGGGGAAGCTCTCAAAAGTGGACGCCGTGGCTCTTCTACTCTGTTCCCGGGGCCTTAGCCAGAACGAACTCCAGGGCTCTCAGCTCTGCTGCCTCAGCCTGTGGCTCTGTGCTGGCCTGTTGGGTAAGAAATAGTTAAAGATGTTACTGCAGAGCTCAGGCAGGCAATAGTTAAAGAAAAGTCGTCTCAGCTCCAGAGGGCACAAAAGACAGAAGTAGGTCTGCAGGCTCCTGGATGTGGGGGGTGCCAGGAGGCTGAGACACATCTGAGCGGTGGAGGGGACCTGCCGCCACTCACACATGCAACACCAGCCAGCGCCCCTTTGCCACCAGAAAGAGCTGCGGCTGAAAGGCGTGTGCACACACAGACCCAGAGACACACACAGACACACGAGTGCACACACACCCTCACACGTGCCCACTCACCACCCTACAAGCCCTGTCAGAGGGAACCGTTGTATCTGCTTCCTAAGGTGAGAGACTCAGTGCTGCAATGGGGATGCCTGGGGGGGGGGGTCCTTGTCATATGGGAGGGATTTGGGTGATCATGGAAGGCACAACTCACACACCAGCATTACAGTTAAGGGGAGTATGGATTCCTAGAGTTTTCCTCAACAGGATTTCAGTGTGAAGGGGGGGGGAGGTCAGAGAATCTTAAGGTTAGCAGATCTGATCCATCCAAACAAGTCTATGATCCTATGCTTCCTCCCCACCCCGCGGAGGCTTCAGATTTTAGTGGACATCAGATCCACTTCGGGAGCTAATTTTAAAATTCAGACTCCTGGACCATCCCATCAGAGATTATCACCCCATTCAGCAGGTATGGAAACTGAAGCCCAGAGAGGCTAGGTAATTTGCCCAGGATCACACAGTGCAACCGGAAGGTGACTCCAGGGCCCAAGCTCTGAACCACCATGCTAGGCCCTCTCTCGTACCTACAGACCAGGTGCAGGCATCTGAAGAGGACACAACCAATTCCTTGGGGGAGAAAGGAGCAGAGCTGGTCAAAATGGGGCAGAACCTCAGGCACAGAGGCAGGGGTTTCAGGCAGGGCTCTGTTCCCACTGGGGACCGGAGACTCAGAGAAGAAATTGAGGCATAGGTGCAACTGTGTAGGCTAGCTGGACCAGGCTGCAAGGCAAGTGCCTCGTGGTCAAGGACACTGGCTCTGCAGTTAGCAGAGGCTGTGTGACCTTAGGCAAGTGACTCCACCTCTCTGAATCTATAGACAAACCAGGATAACAACCATCCCTACCACATGGGACTGGTGTGAGGATTAAATGAGCTAATACACCCCAGCACCAGGGAAAGCTGCTGGGGGCGGAGGGCAGGGGGAAGAGTTATCCTCCTACAGATCCAGCCATAGGCCACCCTTCTGGTGGAGGCTGGGTACCTAGCCCAGAAGCTGCCTGAGGAGGGCAGTCCATTCTTCCTGGCCCACCCTGGGCCATCTTGAAGCCAGCATGACTCACCTTCCTCTGCAGGAAGAGAGCAGAAGGGAGACCGACCTTGGCTCCAGATGCAGCGGAACCGAAGCTGCTAATAGAGTTTCCTGCCCTCGCCCTGGACTGCCATCTGTGCAGGCCGAATGGACCTGCCAGTCTCAGAGGGTGGCTAATTTATAACCCACCCTACTCCCTGTCTATACCAAGCCAGAGGGGCCTCATCCCCTAAACCCTCAGCCCCTCAGCAGGAGAAGGAGAGGGGAACAGAATCAGAAACGAGTTCCAGCTTGAATTCCTTCCCTCCCGTGGACAGTCAGCCAAAGGGACACAGAGGCGAAGCCTACTTTCTTTGACTCCATCTATCAAAGCCTTGGTCTCACATCTACGCCTTGTGACTCTGCACACTTTACTGACAGGCAGAAGGGCGAGTTAGGAAGAATAGGGGCTCTGCAGCCCGACTGCCTGGGTCCAGCCTCTGGTGCTCACCAGCTCTGCAACCTTGGACAAGTTGCTTACCCTCTCTGTGCCTCTGTCTCCTCCTCTATAAGCTGGAGATAATATTAGAAGCCACCTCCCAGTACTGTTGTAAGGATTAAATAATATTACACATAAAGATTTCAGAAAATCCCAAGCACATGTTAAATGTTAAATTGTTATCACATGCTGGTCCATCTGGCATCACTATGGGCAGCGGGGGTCTGGCTATAAAAAACGAGGCAGACGTGCCTCAAGGCTTTCCTGGGGGACACGGAGGCCTCTGACGTGTAACAAGTCAGGTTAATGGGAGAAGGACTCACACTAGAGAAGGAGAAGAGCAGAGGATGTCCCCAAGGAGCAGCAGCAGAAGTCAGGGTGTCATCTGGGGGAGGGGACTGGAAGTCTGGGCTGAGGCTGCCCAGCCAGGCTCCCACCTTTCCCTCCTACATTCTTTACTTTCTTCCCTGCCTGCTCCAGTCTTGAAGGAAAAACAGACACAGAGAGAACTCAGCATGTTGCTGGAAGAGTATGGTGGCTGCTGCAGGCAAAGCAGAGTATTAAGCACCACCATAACGCTTATAACCATAGTAACCATTAAAAGGTCCTGAAAAGGAGGCATCTGGTCCTAACTGTACACGGAGGTGAGGCTTCCTCACAAGGGGCATCTGCCCATTAAGACTTCCAACTCTCTAAAGAAACAGTCACTCTTCTGTCCCCTCATTCTGGGGCTCCCTGAGGACAGGGCTGTGTCTCGCCTCAGACTGGGACTTCCTGAAGACGAGGCTGTGTCTCCCCCTCAGACTGGGTCTCCCTGAGGACAGGGCCGTGTCTCCCCAGAGACTGGAGCTGCCTAAGGGCAGGGCTGTGTCTCCCCTCAGACTGGGGCCCCTGAGGCAGGGCTGTGTCTCCCCTCAGACTGGGGCTCTCTGAGGCAGGGCCGTGTCTCCCCTCAGACTGAGACAAGGCCATGTCTCCCCTCAGACTGGGGCTCCCTGAGGCAGGTCCGTGTCTCCCCTCAAACTGGAATTCCCTGGGGCAGGGTTGTGTCTCCCCTCAGACTGGGGCTCCCTGGGGCAGGGCTGTGTCTCCCCTCAGACTGTGGCTTTCTGAGGACAGGGCTTGTCTCCCCCTCAGATTGGGGCTCCCTGATACATGGCCGTGTCTCCCCTTAGACTGAGGCTCTCTGAGGCAGGGCTGTGTCTCCCCTCAGGTTGGGGCTCCCTGAGACATGGCCATGTCTCCCCTCAGACTGCGGTTCTCTGAGGTAGGGCCGTGTCTCCCCTTAGACTGGGGCCCCCTTAGGGCAGGGCTGTGTCCCCCTCAGACTGTGGCTTCCTGAGGCAGGGCTGTGTCTCCCCTCAGACTAGGGATCCCTGAGGGCAGGAGTGTGTCTGCTTCAGACTGGGGCTCCCTGAGGCAGGGCTGTGTCTCCCCTCAGATCGTGGCATCCAGAGCACAGGGCCGTGTCTCCCCTCAGACTGGGGCTCCCTGAGGCAGTGATGTGTCTCCCCTCAGACTGGGGCTCCCTGAGAGAAGGCCGTGTCTCCCCTCAGAGTGGGGTTCCCTGAGTGTGGGGCTATGTCTTCCCTAAGCCTGAGGCTCCCTGAGACAAGGCCGTGTCTCCTCTGAGACTCGGGCTCCATGAGGCAGGGCCGTGTCTTCTTTCAGACAGGGGCTCCCTGAGGCAGCGCTGTGTCTCCCTTCACTGGGGCTCCCTGAGGACGGGGCTATGTCACTCCCTCAGACTGGGGCTCCCTGAGGCAGGGCTGTGTCTCCCCTCAGACTAGGTATCCATGAGGGTAGGGCCATGTCTCTCCCTCAGACTGAGGCTTCCTGAGGGCAGATCTGTGTCCACTCACACTGTGACTCCCTGAGGACAGGGGTGTGTCTCCCCTCAGACTGGGTTCCTGAGGCAGGGCCATGTCTCTCCTAAGACTGGGGCTCCCTGAGAGCAGGGCTTTGTCTCCCCATAAGACTTGGGCTCCCTGAGGCAGGGCCGTGTCTCCTCTCAGACAGGGGCTCTCTGAGACAAGGCCGTGTCTCCCCTCAGACTGGGGCTCCCTGAGGCAGGGCCGTGTCTCCCCTCAAACTGGAAATCCCTGGGGCAGGACCGTGTCTCCCTTCAGACTGGGGCTCCCTGAGGGCAGTTCTGTGTCTCCCCTCAGACTGGGGCTCCCTGAGAGCAGTGGTGTGTCTCCCCTCACAATGGGGCTCCCTGAGGACAGGGCCATGTCTCCCCTCAGACTGTGGCTCCTTGAGGCAGGGATGTGCCTTTCCTCAGAGTGGGGCTCCTGTGAGCATGTTAGCAGGGTTGTGTCTCCTTCCTAGGTGTCACCTCACTACTCTCCTGGAACAAGACTTGAGTCTCGTGTGTGCTCTAGGGAATAAATGATGGACGTTCCACTAACAGTAGTCACCCTTATATGCAGCATATTTTCTAAGACCCTCGGTGGATGCCTGAAACTGTGGATAGTATCAAACCCTGTACAGATGCTCTTTTATGACGGGGTTACATCCCCATCAATCCATCATTTAGTTGAAAATGCATTTAATACACCTAACCTACTGAACATCACAGTTTAGCCTTAAACATGCTCAGAGCACAATAGCCACAAAACGCTGGCCACACAGTACGCTGTAACATATTGGTGGTTTACCCTAGTGATTGCAGGGCTGCAGGGAGCTGCAGGCGTCCAGCATCACGGGAGAGAATCACACTGCGCTTGCATATTGCTAACCTGGAAAAGATCAGAGTTCAGAATTCGAAGTATGGTTTCTACTGAATGCATATTGCTTTTGCACAACTGTAAAGCTGTAAAATCACTAGTCAAACCATCATAAATGAGGGACAGTTTGTATATACCAAGTTTTTCCTATACATATACACGTATGATAAAGTTTACTTTATAAATTAGACATAGTAAGAGATTAACAATAACTAATAAAGAATAGAACAATTATAAAAATATACTGTAATAAAAGTATGTGAATGTGGTCTCTTCTCTCTCTCTCTCTCTCTCTCTCTCTCTCTCTCTCTCTCTTTCTCTTTCTCTGTGATAACCAATCTAATAGCCTAAACAGCTGCTAAGTGACTAGCAGGCGGGCAGCATATACAGTGAGGATAAGCTGGACAAAGGGATAATTCACATCCCAGGCGGGATGCAGCAGGGTGGCGTGAGAGTTCATCATTCTACTCAGAATGGCACACAATTTAAAACTTATGAATTTTTTACTTCTGGAATGTTCCATTTAATATTTTCAGATCATGGTTGACCACGGGTAACTGAAACCGCAGAAAGCAAAACAGCAGATAAGGGGGGATTACTATACTCAAAAATGCCTTTTGTACTCAAAAATGCTTTTCATCCTTCTGGATAGGTGGGCACCAAGGTAGAGAATGAAAGGTCCTGCAGAGTTTACCAAAGGGGCTGTTTGCAAAGATGTGAGTGGAGTTGAAGAAAAAAAACAAGGGATGGTGAGTAAACCCAGGGCTGCCAACACTGGGGCACTGTTAGCTCTAAGCCTGAAGGGTGGGGGGGTGCAGGCACGGGAGATGGAGACAGAGCTGTGCTGTAGGAGAGGGGCTGCGATGGCACCGTGAGCACTGAGGACGCAGCCCCTGCCTCCTGGAAGGCCTACCTCAACTCGCTCCCCTCCCTCCTTCATCTTTTAGTGGTGCTTTCCATATTGGGCAATGCCAGCCAAGGGAGGTCCCGGGAGCCAGGGAGCCCAGGGACTCAGTTTCCACAGGGGTCGGCCTCCCCGGGGCAGGAGAGGGTAGAGAGGGGATTTGGAGGCACAGACAGAAGACATTCAGCACCCTGACATACTGTAAATGCTGCTTAACTAGTATCACTCAGTCCTGGTAAATGCTGATTAATTAGCATTACTCAGTCCTGGTCAACGCTGATTAACTAGTATTACTCAGCCCTCCGTATCCACGGTTTCCGCATCTTTGGATCCAACGAACCGCAGATGGAAAATATTCCCTCAAAATTCCCAAAAGTCGATCCCTAAACAATTCAGTATAAAAACTATTTACACGGCATTTATATTGTATTCGGTATTACAAGTAACCTAGAGATGATTTAAAGTAGACAGGAGAATGTGTGTAGGTTGTATGCAAATACTCCATCATTTTATATAAAAGACTTGAGCATCTGTGGGTTTTGGCGTTCATGGGGGGGTCCTTGAACCAATGCCCTGTGGAGACCAAGGGACGATTGTACTATTATTACTGATCAAGTAGCTTGTGTGAATCACCCTGTGATGTCTAACCTTGATATTTCAGTATTGTGTGCACATGTCGGGTTCCCCTAGTACTGCAGCCAGCCCCTCAGGCCTAAGGGCCGGTCAGCTCCTCAGCAGTCCCATGGGCTTACAGCAGGTACAGGTACGTACACTCTGGAGGGAGGCAGGACTGCAGGCAGGAGTGGCAGCACATTTCCATGGTTAGCCATGGGCTGCAGCATGTTTGACAAGCCATCAAAACGGCCTTGCGATAGCAAGCTTCATTAAAATGGAAACACGGTGCTCTAGTATGCAGATGGGGCCACTTTATTATTTTTTAATTTGTTTACAGAAAGCCCTTGTTTGGTGTACAGCACTCTGCAAATGGTAACAAATGAGCATGTTTGCTGCCTCCAAAGCTGTGGCGTCCCCGGATGAATAGGCTGAAACGGTATCTGAACACTGCACTTGGCTACTCTTGATATTAATAGGATCTGAGACGCTCCTCAAAATGTGCGGGAGGTGGAAGGGAGGGGGACCCCAAATGTGTGTGCACACACGCACGTGACTTTGGACAACTCATGTCCTCTCTGAACTCACTTTCTCGTTCTACACAATAAGTGATGTGGGCCAGATGGTCTCCACAGCCTTTGCAGCTTTCCTGTCCCACAGTTTCGTGATTCCTCTGCCACAAACCTCCCTGAACCACCAGCTTCCCAATTCCCAAGGGAAGCCCTGTTCGCTAAAATGAAATAAAAACCTATAATTACCAAATGCATTTGGAAAATGGGTCAAATTGAATGAAGAATACTTAATGGAATGTAACTATTCAAGTGACAGTTCAAATACTTATCCTGTAGCCCCCAAAACAGCAATATTCAGAACTCCATCGGGATGCTCAAATCCATTTCACTCCTTATTTATTAGCTGTGCGGTATTGAGGAAGTTACTTAACCTGCCTGTGCCTCAGTTTCTTCATCTGTAAAGTGGAAGTAATAATAACTTCAGGGGGCTGTTAGGGAGATTGGATGAATTGAGTCTTGCAAACCCTTCAGAATGTTGTGAAACCAGCAAGGGCCCAGTAATTACAGTTAATAGTAGTTACTGTCAGTATTATTTAGCCTGGTAATAGTACTTCTAGTAAAGAGAAAGGACTTCAGACAATCTGTTACACAAAGGTGCCCATTCGGCAGAATCTGCCCTATCCTGACCATGCCCAAGGAAGTGCCCTCGTCCCCAAGTCACTGTCACATCCCCGTGGCTTGTGCTCCTCCCAGCACTCATCATAACCTGAACTCTTTTTTATTTATCTCTCTGTTTATTGCCAGCCTCTCTCCACCTAAGTGTGGGAACCATGAGGGCACAGACCTTGTTGGTCCGTTCACGACTGTCTCCCCATCCCCTAGAATGGCATCTAGCTGGTTCTCCATAAATTCTTACGTAATGAACGAACATCTACTTCCAAAAAGCATGCGGTGTTGACTGGACGCAAGGACGAACTCTGGAAACCGTTGGTCAAGGTCGGGCCCCAGGTGGACACCACACACACCACGCATTACATCCAGCCTCTAAAGTCTTAGCTCACAAGACTGCCCATTACATAGATTTGTGTTTTGACTTTAGGATAAAGCAAGGTCAGAAAAGAACACAAAAAAGGAACAAAACATCCTATTCCTTGGGATGAAGTCCCAGGCTCAGCACCCTTAGGCTGTCTCCTGGGCCTCCCCTCTAGGGTGTGGGATGAGGGGACTTCTTGTCCTGGAAAAGGGCTCCTGGGGAGCAGAGGCCCCCTGGTGAGGATGATGCAGCCTTTTGGGTGCCCAGGGCTGTACAGTTTACAAAGTTCACTTGGAGCCCTTATCTCACCTGATATCTCCTTGTGAGAAGGGGGCCCACACTTCCTCCAGGTATCATGACCCCCCCTTTACAGATGCAAAAGCCAGGGAGTAGAGGCAGGACAGGCCTGCAGCCTTCTCACAGCCTAGCCTGGCTCTTTGTAATAATATCTTGAGGTCTCCACAAAAAGGAACATTAATTACCCTGCTAACTAAAGCAAGGAAAGGGGTCTGTGCATTTCAAATTAATTTTCAACTACAAAGAGAATGAAACTAAAAGCAATAGGCTACTCATGCCTCCCCTGCTTTGTCTCACCAGGGCCCCCACCTTTCACCTTGCTCCCTTCCAATCCTCCGGCCCCTCTCTGGGAAAGGGGTCTTCCCTTGAGCTCCAGGGGGTGGAATCCAATGTTTACATTTTTTCTGTCTCTGCCCCCACCCGATGCTGC
>NW_017731825.1:1157572-1162041 GCF_001890085.2 Hipposideros armiger
GTATTTGTCTTTCTCCAACTGATTTATTTCACTACTCATAATGTATATGTTTGTAATCGATCACTCTAGCAAAGATTGAGGACCCAACGTGATAAAAACAAAGATCTCACCTTTCCTGAGAAGCATTTAAAGGCATTCTGTAATTACAGTAATAATACCCAACACTTATGTACTTACTATGCTCCAGCCTTTCAGGTCCCAACCTGTGATGTATGGTTTTCCCCACTTTATAGATGAGGAAACTG
Source organism: Hipposideros armiger (assembly GCF_001890085.2). Classification (NCBI taxonomy): domain Eukaryota; kingdom Metazoa; phylum Chordata; class Mammalia; order Chiroptera; family Hipposideridae; genus Hipposideros; species Hipposideros armiger. Next base: position 1,157,818 of record NW_017731825.1, read on the forward strand.
AGGTACAGAGAGGTTAAGAAACATGCTCAAGATCACACAGCTGGTAAGCAGCTAAGCCAGGATTCGCATCCAAGTAGTCAGGCTCCTGAGCTCACACTCTTCACCATTATATCCTGCTATCTCTCCAAGGGAAAAAAAAAATTAGTGAATTTTAAATAAGTAAAAAGATACAGCATTATTGGTAGGAATCCATTTTATTGACAAGGTTTTAAGTCACAAAGATAATAGTAGTGAAAAATCATGATTATTCCATTGGGTGTACAACTTTCCTTGTAATAACATTATCAGTGAGTGAGGCTACAGCAAATAGCATCTTTTTGGCTGGTGGACATGGCAGAAAGTATGATTGGGTCACGGCTATAAAACACTCCTGCACCCCAAGAATGGCACACTCATCTCACCAATGTCCCTGAAACCCAGAGAGGTTAGGTGACTTGCCAGAGGTCACACAGCAAGTTAGCAGGAGAATCTAACCTACTCAGTTCAGTGACGATTTCTATCACATCCACCACATGATTGCTTTATGTTCTTTGCACTAGAAGCCAGAGAGGAAGCCAAAGGCCAGGTCATGGTGGGCCAACTTGTTAGCCAGCAGAGGGCTAGAACCAGCTCCTTCCATCACCTCAGCCACAGCCCAGGTCTATTTTCTGCCTAAGTGCAGCTGCTGCTGTGGGGCAGTCACTTAAAGGTTTTAGCCCTTGGTTCTCCTCAAAAGAGGAAAAAGGAAAGGCCAGATGCCTACTGATCCTTTTATTTGGGGGCCAATGAATTCTTTTCACCTCTCAGAAACTTCCAAATAACCTCTCCCTTCCAGCAATTCTGGGAGAATGAAAATGGACTCTCGTTTGCTTCTCCTACCACTGCTTCTCCCACCGTTCAAGCTGGTTGCTTAGGGAGAAGCCAGGAACAGCTTCTTTGTGTGCCTGTGGCCTCCTCCTCCCCAGGCCTGGGGGATATTGATAATCCCCCTCAGGATGTCACAGAGCTGGGTAGGTAGAAGGCCACTGTCCTGCAGGGGGACATGAAGACAGAGGTCTCCAATGAGGGGGCTGGGAAGTGGGGAGAGCAGAGGAAGGGATCCAGGAGACCCTCTGAGGGTCTGCGTGGAGGCTTTCCAATGAGGCAACGGCACCTCATTATAGCTAATTTCCTACCCCTTGCAGAACCGCAAATCCACAGGGTTTTCACGGCATATTTGTGTATCTGGCGCTCTCAGCTCACCTCCCCTGGGGGACCATAAGAGACGCCAAGGAAAGAAACAACATGGTCCTCCATAATTTCAAAGTGGGTTCCAGAGTTAATAATAAATTAAGAGCCAGGGGCGGGTGGAAGAGAATTAGATGTAAGGCCCACTCTGCCAGTGATGGCCGGCCTCTCCAGGAATATCTTCTAGGAATCAGGAGAAATAATGGGAGCGCTGGGGTCTGAGATGCTGAGGCAACTTCCCCAAGTCACAGGCCCATTGGACCCTGTATATTTGTGGTACCAAAGCCAGTGGGTCCCCATCCCCCAGAATGGCTGGGTGGGATAGAGGAAAATTAAAGAGCCTCTTCCTCACCTCTCTCTTTCTCCCTCCCAGTGGAGGGTAGGGGCACCGAAACTGGCCCCAGCCCCCGCTTGGAGCACCTGGTGATCCCACACTCTCACAGAAGGACAGGACAGCTGTTTCAGAAAGAACTGGAAAATTCCTCTTCTTGGTCAACTTGACTAAACTCACTCACCTCTGAGGATGTTTGTAGACCAGAAGCTTCCCGATTTGGAAATCCAGTAGTCCCACATGCCTGTGCAATTTTCTTACTTGTTGTTTGGGGTCCTAGGAAGACTATGTCCCAGACTGGGAGCTCCCTGAAGATCGGGGACTCTGCCATCAGATTAGAAGCTCAATTACTGTCAGAGCTAAAATCGTGAGGGGACTCAGAAGCAGCGGCGTGAGGACACTGTGCAGGGTTAGCTCTGAGATGACAGCATGGGGTATGTCCAAGTTGACTGCCCTCCAATACCAGAATTCACTCCTTCCATGTGCTGCCCACAAGAAGAGCTAGAATTAAGGGGAGATGACACAGGGGACTGGACTTTGGTTCTAGAAAAGGATAAATGTTCCAAGAAAGTAGATCAGTGAGAGGTAGTGAGCCTCCCACGATGTGGTAGAGTTTATGACGAAGGTCCCCAAGTCCAGGTGGCAGCTGGCCAGGTGGCCCTTAAGATCCTGTGCAAACCCAAGATTCAGTGAGTGGTGGTGGGTGTTCTAGTCTCCTCCGCCCCCACACCTAGGGCTGTTCCTCCTGATAACCACAGGGAGAGGCCAGAGGCAAATGAACAAGAGGACACGGGGACCCAGCCACAGCCAGGGAAGCCACTAAATAAATTAGGCAAACAGCTACAACAGAGAAGGATGAACATGACAGTGGCTGCTGTAGGCCTGGAAGACCTCCCCATTGTCTGCAGCCGAACCGACAAATAAGTAGGAAAATAAATCTCCCTTGCTGACCAGGATAGTGTTCTGTCCTCGCTACCTAGTGGACTGAGGCTTACCCAGTTCGCTGCAGGGGACCTACTCATTCTTCACAAGGAAACCTTGGGGAGGGGGCACTGACTTGACCACAGTCCCACAGGTAGTGAGGGAGGGAGTGGGGCAAGGCCCCAGGGCTCCCCATTTGCAAGCCAGTGCCCTTTCTCCCACCCTTGGTGCCCCCACAGCACCATCTGCTCCTGCAGCAGCTGGGATTTCTTTTTAAAAATGTGTTCAGCTCAGGCGAGTCCCAAAGCGGACGGAGATGATATATATGTTCTTTGCTGACCCAGGAAGAGCAGGCAGAACGAGCTTCTGACCTTTCTGGGATGCCAGGAATGTGTTATCCTCTGGTCTCTGAGTCTCCTCCCCAGGCCACGTTCTCTCCCGAGCAACGGGGAAGCAAAGAAGCACAGGCATTTGTCACCCTTCACCCTCCGGTGCCTTTTGCTTCCTTCCAGGAGCCCCTCACACCTTGCTCCTCCCCCTGCCTGATGGGCTGATAAACTCCTCTACCTTAAGGTAGTGGAGATTCAAAGCATTGTGCCCACCACCCCACCCCCAGGATAATTTGCATTTTAAGTCTGGCTCTGCTAGAGGGGAAGGCTCAATCTGGAGTCCATAGCCTCGACATTAAGGATGAGACATGGGGGGGGGGGGTCAGAGAGGCCTTCTCAGGGTTCCTCAGCTACTCCCTGATGGGAAAGGGAAGGGTGGGCTGGATGTGGGGGCACTATCCAGGAGTGGAGGCAGATAACAAGGAACCTGGACGCACTGCAGAAGGTTGGGGGCAGCCCCTCTGCCAGGCACCAATGGCAAGACTGTCCCCAGTCAGGCATGTCCTGCAGGGACCAGTTACCTCTCCCTGTTTGTTGGTAAATCCTGGAAAACAGGAATGAGGATGTTCACCCCCCAAAACAGACGCCCCCATCTCACAGATTGGGTCCCCTCTTGGGGTTCATTAACCACTCACTGTCTGGATGCCAGGAAGCAGAGACCTCTGGGAGGCCCTGCTGGAGGTTTTCAGCTCTCTGTGAGCTGGAAAGGCAGAGCAGTCTCTGTGGGGGACTCCTACGGATACCAAGGGATACCAACCAATACCAACAAACCTGAGCTTGCCAGAGCAGGGCCCGCGGCTCCTGTCCCCTCCTTCTGCCCCTCCTCCCCGACCCAGGGCAATTTCCCCAGAAGTGCACTCACGCTGAGCCCTCTGCGCACCTCAGTAACAATTGACTGGATTTCAATCAGAAATCCATCTCCTTCAAGGACCGCTTTGGATAAAAGCAGAAGTAACCTGCAATCTAGATGCTGATGCCAAGCCATAATGGGGGAGCTGGAGAGAAGCTGGTTGCCCACCTCCGGCCCCAAGCCCACAGCAGGGGTGAAACAAGGGCTCCGTTGCAGCAGACTCAGCTTCTTGGGACCTAGGGAAGGGGGGTAGGCTGGTCTGCCTCCATCTCTGTCACCGGCCGGGACAGGCAGAATCACCAGCCAGGCTAAAGAGTTAGTGGGCTGCTAGCAGGTGACCAAGGTCCGGAAGCCAGCTATGCACCCTGGGCGCGCCCTCGCGCTGGTTCCCAGGACGCGCGCGGCAAGGACTCCTAAAGGCCAGCTAAAGGGGGCCGAGGTGTCCTTAATAGCAGGAGGCTCATCACTTTTCCCACCCACCCCCAATCTCATCGCCAGCTGCCACTTCTGTTAATCGTTCCTCTCCC
>NW_017731825.1:1162161-1182995 GCF_001890085.2 Hipposideros armiger
GGGGGGGGCGGGCAGGGCTGCAGGGCCAGGAGGGACCCCGCGGTGCGCTGGCGACCGTGGTGCGCAGCGCAGGCAGCCTCCCTGGTAAATAATGCACGCCTGCCCGTCCTGGCTGCAGCAGGTAGTGTATCAAAGTAATATCGCGCCGCGAATTGCAGTGTAATCGCGGTAATTTAGGGCCCCGTGGGTGAGCCCGTTTCGGAAAGGCTGCGCGCCCGAACCCGCAAGGTGACTGGAGCGTCTGCGCCGGCTTTGACCTCTGGATTTCCTCCAAGTTAAGTGAGGCCATAAAAAATTCAGAAGCCCAGGCTGTCTCCTAGCAAATGGGGTGTGGGCAGAGAGATTGTATTATCTATCTAGACCCAGCGAGACGGATGCCAGGCCGGGAGTAAAGCGATGTGGCTGGACGCGCACCGCCGGGTTCGTCGGGTGTCCACGCGCTGCGCCCATCCTCTCCCAGGTGGCCGAGAGAAGCCTGGGCTGTGTGTCGGGGGCGCCCTGCCAGGAGCGAGGCTATGTTTTCATTAGGACTTGGGCCGCCCCTACCGCTAGCCGGCGTATCTGTCCCTCCCAAGGACTGCTCCGCAACCATCTTCCAGACCCTTCCAGGACGCGGCTGGGCCCCGGTCGCTGCTCCCCCTGCTCTAGGAAGTCGTCGGGGCATCAATATTCCTGCCCAGGTCCTCCTGAGGAGCTTGCTGCCCGCCACCCCTCCCCCAACCCCTCCAGGGAAAGTCATTCTGGGGTGGAGAGATGATAACCGGAAATGTATTTGCAGCCTCCCTTCTAACTTCTTGATGGGAGCCAGCTGGAAGCGCTTGAGCTGTGCTGTCCCTCTGGGGCTCTGCTCCCGGTGACCTAGAAGGTGATAATCATGAGCTTGTCTCAGGAAAGACAAAGAAATGAAAAAACTTATCGAGCCCTGCAGCTTTTGTCACATTGCATTAGCAAAGATCCCGGTGTCTGTGGCCCTGCCTGGGTGCCAGAGGGGCTCGTCTTGTGTATCTTCAGAAGCCCCCCACCCCATGCCTAATTATCAGGACACAGGAATTCCCATTTTTTCCCCACCCCTCTCCAAATCATTTTCATCTCTCAGTGAAAAGAGGCAACATACACCAGGCTTTTCTGGACTGACAATCTGCTGATAGTCCCCAAGCCCATTCCATCCTCGGGTTGTTTTTCTTTAGCCTGGCAGTGAGCTTGAGAGCCAGAAGGGCCCTTAGGAAGCAGCCGTTTTGGCTAAGCAAACCATGGTGACTTCTTATCACAGAACATTCCACAGCCAGTAAGACTGAGGGAGATGGGGGGAGAGGGGTTGTTACTTTGTGAGGGGTGGAAAGGATAACTATTGCATTGTTTTGTACACCTGAAACTAATCATAATATAAATAAATAAATAAGGAAAAAAATAAAAAGAATGAGGGAGATTTATATGTGTGTGGAAAGATGTCCAGGATATATTGTTCAACAGAAAAAGCAGGTTGCAGAATAGCATGTAGAGGACAATCTCATGTGTGCTACATTTTAAATAAAGGCTACATACACACACATGCTTGCATATGCATAGAACATGTCTGGGAAGATTAAAAAAAAGACTGTTAACAGTGGTGGTCCCATGGGATAGGAGGAGCAAGGGACTTGAACCTCTCACACTTACATTTTTGTACTGTTAATTTTTTTCAATAATTGTATTACTTGCATAATTTAAACAAAAATCTTCCCCAAAAAGAAAAAACAAAACAAAAAACGTCGTCCAGTCCAACCCCTTCATTTGAACCTGGACCCAGAGAGGGAAAGGGACTTTCCTAGGTTGCACAGTGCTCACAGCCTGGCCCCAGTTCCTGTCCTACACTGTCCCCACACCAGGCTCCTTCCCAGGCACACAGCCCTGCCAGCCGGGCTCAACAGGCCCACAAGGGAATCACGGACCCCCTTCCCAGCACAGGAAAGGCTGTGTGACCTGATTTGAGAAAGCAGTCAGATGAAGGCAGGGGGAACCTAGAGTTGGAGACAAATTTGGATACCTGGTTGGGTGGCCTGTGCTTGCCTGTGGCCCTGCCCTCATCCAGCTCCCACAGGCCCAGTTGTCTGATACAGCTGGCTTCTCTTGGTCTAGCCTTACTTAGTAGGGATGGGGACAGGAGGATCATGCCTAGGGTGACCAACCATCTTGATTTGTCCAGAATTGAGAGGGTTCCAAGGATGCAGGACTTTCAGTGCTAGAATTAGGACAGTTTTAGGCAAACTAGGACGTGATCACCCTTGGCATGCCAGTCATGTTTGCAGCAGCCCACTGAGAGTCTGGCAAAGACACCCTTTGGCAATTCAAGGGTGAAGATTCTAGAAGCTTGTCTCTGGGAAAGGACTGCCAGGCCCTGCTCTGGCTTTTCTGAGAAGGATGAAGCAGCAAGAGTTAATTTATGTTTTGTCAGGTGTGATTTCCTCTCAGTCTAAGAACACACGCACATTCCTTACTTATATCTAGAGGCAGGCCAGCTAGGACCCAGCTATACCGCCCAGAGCCCCCTGTGTCTCTCTGAGCAACATAATCCTCAAGAAAGTCTAGAGCCTTTAATTACACATGGGGTGCATCACAATTTCTCATCTTTCCCTCCCCACCTCAGGAGACAAAAAGGAAATTTCACACTCTAGTGAGCCCAGCTCATCTTTTCCTCTTTGATGCCAGCCTGGGGTTAAAAAGCAGGGACAAGCGACACACATCTCCTCTGGGTCCTGATTCCTTTGCTGATTTTGAGATTCAAAGCATGCATCTTAAAGATCATAATCTGATTTCGCCATGCCCGCCTTCCCAGCCAATTGATGGCCCCCTGGCTCCCGCACTGCAGCACACAGTGCTTTGCAGAATGCCACCTCCCACTCACCCCCACCTGCCTCTGGCCCCACCTAAGACTGGTCACCCAGAGAAGAAAAGGCTAAAGTTAAGCCAGAGGTTGTGGGGAGAGGAGGAGGTGGTCAGAGAAGGAATGGGAGATCTAAGTTCAAGTTCTGGTTCTGTCACTGGCTAGCTGTGTAACTTTGGACAAATTGCTTCCCCTCTCTGGTCTTCAGTTTTCTCATTCATAAAATAAAGGGGTGGACCCAGGTGGTCTCTAAGGTCCATTTAGACCTAATAAACCAGACTTCCTCGACTTAAATCCTGGCTCCTCCTTCTAGCTGGATGAACTTGGGAAAATTACTTAACCTTTCTGTGCTTCAATGTCTTCATCTACCTCACTGGATTGTGCTAAGGATTAAGCGAGTTAATATTTTGTAAAGTGCTTAAAACAGTGCCAAGCACGTGCTAAAACAATTATGACAGAGATATTGGTGGCTCTGCCATATGCCCTCGGCACTCACTAGTCCCATGTGTGGCTCTTGGACTTCCTCCAGCTCCAAGCACCTGACAGGCTGGAAGTGCAAGGAGGCTGACTCCTGCTTCAGGGATGGACACCTCACTCCTTCAGCTCCACAGTGGCAGCTCCTTTGCACCAGGCATGGAAAAGGGACACAGCGCCAGGGCCATCTGTGAAACCTCCTCTCTGGCAGCCACTGAGAGGCCACCCAAGGACTCCTTTTCTAATCACACAGATACACATAGGGCCCTTGGGTGGCACAGTCCTGGGCAGAGCAATCAGGCTCTTGATAATGCAGCCTCAGTTTACGTGCAAAGAGGTGGGGACCCTTGGGGGAAAGTGGCCTCCCAAAGTGCTGGGAATGAACACAGCTGCTGCCTGCCATGAGGGTGCACAGTGCTTCCTGGCCCCTGGCCGAGCCCCCTCTCTGCCTCTGAAAATGTGAGCTGACTTACAGCAAGAGCAATGGGCTATGTGCCTGAGACTGGAGGAGCCCAGCTTCACGGTCATTCCCCTTAGAAGACCTCACCTCAGACTCAGGCTCATTACAGTTCCTGATGTTTTAAGTCAGGCTTTATACTTATCAATAGCTTTTATGTCCACATGGCCCAAATTCACAAAAGCCCTCCTCCCTTCTTTGCACCTCATTTTTCCTCCCTGAACACAACAGCTGCTGTTGCTGATTTACTGTGAATCCTTCCAGAGATATGCTCCAGATAGATGAGCACAAAAATGGAGGCATGACAGCACACCATTCTTTTTCTCTCCAGAACAGCTTATCTTGAAGATCTTTCTATATGAGGACATAAAGAACTTCCTCGTTCTTTTGTACAGCTGTCTAGTATTCCAGTGTATTCCCCAGATCTGATTTAACCGATCTCCAATGGATGAATATCTAAGTTATTTCCAACATTTTGCTAATACAAACCTTGTACATATGAGGTCAGACAATTAAGTTCACAAACTCATTCTAGAAAAAGTGCTACAAACCTCACTGCTGAATGTCACTACAGTCACCTCTGAAGTACTCCCCTTGGAAGCTATGCACAGACGCCAGCACCTAGTGCACCCTTCAAAGCAATTTTGGAACTCTTTTTCTGGTATGGCCATCAGAGCTGTCATCGTATTGCCCTTGATGTCCTGAATGTCATCAAAGTGGCTTCCTTTCAATATTTCCTTTATCTTTGGGTAAAGAAAGACATCATTGGGGGCCAGATCAGGTGAGCAGGGAGAGTGTTCCAATACAGTTATTTGTTTATGGCTAAAAACTCCCTCACAGACAGTGCTGTGTGAGCTGGTGCATTGTGGTGATGCAAGAGCCATGAATTGCTGGCAAAAGTTCAGGTTGTCTAACTTTTTCATGCAGCCTTTTCAGCACTTCCAAATAGTAAACTTGGTTAACTGTTTGTCCAGTTGGTACAAACTCACAATGAATAATCCCTCTGATATCAAAAAAAGGTTAGCAACATCATTGCAACAAGTTCGAAAACTCAGTTGTCAGACCTCGTGTGTTACTTTGCACACCATATGTAGAGATAGAATTGCCGGAACAAAGGATATGTGCATTTGTTATTTGAAAGATGCTGCAAACTGACCTCCAAAGATGGCAAATCATTTACACTCCCACCAGTCATGTGCCCTGCTGAGAGCCACCTGGGCCAGCCACATACCTACATTGCTGACTTGGATCTCACAGCAGCCCTGGGAGGGTGGTGCATTATTATCCTTGTTTGATGAGAACATTAAGAGATTCAATTTTGCCCAAGATGACCTAATAAACCTTTTATCGAGCATTTAATTACATGCCAAGCTCTGTGCTAAGTGCTTTACATTCATTATCTTATTTAATCCTCCCAGTAATACTTTGAGGCAGTTACTCCTATCACCATCAATCATTTCACTGATGAACCAAGTAGTGGGGCTCAGAGAGGTTAAGTTTTCCCAGCATCACACAGCCAGTAAGTTGCAGGATCAGATTTGAAATTTCTCAGTGTGACTCCAGACCCTGGGCTGTAGCTGCTCCCAGGAAGCCCTCACTGACTCCCAGTTTACTGACTTATGTGCCCCCAACTCCTCTAGGCGTTGTGGGGGTGCACAAGCAGAGGCATTAGACATGTAGTTGAGGAGCCAGAGACTAAGAGAAGGTCAGAGCTGGAAAAAAACCACAAACATGCTTCTCAAAAAGGGGTCTCTGCCCAGGGCAAGGAGGGAAGGGTTGAAAATGTGAGGGGGTGGCTCTGGTTACTGTAATGCCTGGGGGCACTGCTGGGATGCTAAACTCTCCCACCTTGCATGGGAGGGTCTCACAAACAAGAACTGTTCCCCAGAAAACGCCCATAATGCCCCTATTGAAAAACTCTGGGACCTTTGCTTCTGCAGATGAGGAAATAAAGGGAAGACCCGCTTGGGGCAGGGACAGGAGGTAGCCGGGTCCATTCAAAGGCAAAGCCAGGACTAGAAAGTGCTCTGCTGACCTCCAGGCCAGGGCTCAGTGCCCTGAACACTGCACGGCCTGCCTCCTGCACACACTTAAACAAAGAGAACCAGACCAAATGGCTTAGTTGGGGGGATGGTAGTGAGGTTCGTTTATAAAGCAACTGCTGCATATACATAATCACTGAAGTTCCACAACAACCCTATCGTTTTACAGCCCCCAGCTGAAGTGGGGGTGCTGGCAGTTGGGTGACAAGGTGTAAGTAAGTGGAGGCAGATTTGAGGAGAAGCCTGAAACCCAAGCTGGGCTTTAGGTCAACTATGATATGGATCCCAGTAAGCTAACGGAGCTGATTACAGGTTCTTTTTTTTTTTTTTTAAGCCTGAGCCATCCTGCCACCTGTTGGCAGCTCAGCGGCTGCTCAGCTCAGGCCAGGTATCAAACTGCTGTTGCTCAGAGCTCACACTCTTGAGCGAGCTATTAACCAACTGAGCCACTCGGCCAACCCTGATTACAGGCTCTTGAGGCAGGACGTGACTTGATCCAATTTGTGTTTTAGGACACTAACTCTGGTGGCAATGCTTTGCACATGTTGCTCCCCGCCTGGAATGCCTTTCCCAGGCTTGTACACCTGGAGGACTATGTGAGACATTCTGTGACACTGGGGGGCAGGAGTGGGAGGCTGACCAATTGCATCCACACCCCTTTGTTAGATGGGGAACCCCTGAAGGCAGTGACTGCATCTTATCTTTACATCTCCAGGCTCTGGTCCAGTGTCAGGTACATAATGGGAGCTCCATAAATGCTTATGGAATGAATGAATGAATGAATGAATGAAGTGATGAAGCCCTGACTTGAGACAGTAGCAATAGGAAGAAAAAGGAAATGTGAAGCCAAGTCGAAGGAAAATGGACAGGGCCTCTTGACTGGTTAGATACAATAATAACAGCTTACACTTAAGTAGCACTTACTGTATACCAGATCCCATAAGGGAGGTGCTATTGCCATCCCCACTTGACAGATGAGAAAGCTAAGGTACAGGGAGATTACACAGCCAGTAAGTATTACGCAGTAAGGTCATACAGCTAGTAAGTGGTAGAGTCGAGCTTTGAACCTAGACATTCTAGCCCAGGGCCCACGCTCTGAACCTATTGTCTGTTTTATACAACTTACAAGTGATGAAACAGGTGAGTAAAGTCAAAGCCATCCATCCTGGGAACCTGGGATAACAGATTAGAGGTCTTCTGACCTCTAATCTGTTGCATTATCCCTGCCTTTTCCCCTCTCTCCCATCCATCAACTCCTTGAACAATCTTACAGGACCCAAGCTTTAGTCACTACAGAATGTAAAGCCTGGACCGAAAGGACAGAGTCCTCTCCTTTTTGAGGCCCAATGTGCAGAAATGGGGGCTGGGAAGCCTGCGAGAGTATTGGCAGGAGTCAGAGCCCTGCCCCAGTGGCTTTTAGCCTGCCCCAGTGGGCTCTGGGCGGACAGCCAGTCCTGCCTGTGGTGCCATCCCTCTGCTGCACCTCCTCCCTCACCCAAGTCACACTCCACACGCTCAGGTTCCTTTGTGGTGGGTGTTTTGATTAATTTTATTCTAATTAATTCAGTAATCTCAAGCTGTTTGCAAAATCTGCGCCGAGCGCTGCTCTGTGATGGATCTGCAGAAAGGGGCTGCAGACAAACACAGGATTCGTTTCTCCGTTGGTGCTAAATATATCTTATGACTGGGGGAGAGCGGGGTGGGCAAAGGAGCAGGAAGACTGCCTGTCTCCTGGCTTTCAATGTCATTTCCCAAATGCCCTCTGTTTACCCGGGAATGGGGATTGCTGGCTGTGGTTGGAGGACAGACACCCTGAAGGCTGTCTTGCAGACAGGTGGCCAGGCTTGGTGGCAGGGGCGTCAGTCCTACTTCCGCCTCTTCTTTTTTGTAGAGCCTCTGTTAGTTTGTTAACCTCACCAACTTCAGCACCCTCAGCTAGAAAATGGAGATGAAATGCCTGCCCTGGCTACCTCATGGGCACTCAGGACCAGCTAGAGTATGGGGACAGTCTTGGGAAACTGTACAGAAACTTAAAGTACTGCTGACATCATTATTGGAGAGGCTGTAGAGTGTGATGGTTAAGATTCAAGCTAGATTTCCTGCTTCAACCTTTAACTAGCTCAGTGCCTTGGAGAGGTTATTTCAAACCTCTGAACCTCAGTTTCCACATCTGTAAAATGATGGTGAAAATAGCATTCACCTCATAGGGTTCTTGTAAGAATTAAATGAATATGAGTTTTTAGAACAGTGTTTGGCATGGAGTCAAACACTCAACAAAATAACTATTATTATGGTTATCTTAGTCATCTTGGTCTCTTTAAAATCTTCCCAATATGACACAAATGCCCAGTTATGCAGGAAACCTTTTCTGATTAACCATAATGAAATTTCTACCTCTGTCCCACAGCACCCATTCTTCCCTCCTTTCTCTGAATGCATTGAAGTCTTTGTCCATAATCTCTGTGTCCTCCTGGGTGGCCCATTTTTCTTCTTGCAAAATTAAACACCCTGGATTATAGGTCCCATATTACCCTAAGTCTATAATTCCCACCATGGTGGGATTAAAGGGACTCGGCCCATGGCCCATCCAAAGGGACTTAAAGGCAGCCCAATGATTAGAAGGGAACTCATCTTGAAGCTGGCTTTGCTACGTATACACCATTTTACTTAAAATCTAAATAAATATGAGAAAGGTTTTTTTTTTAGCTGAGGCAATGTCAATTGTCTATATTAATGATGATTTTCTTTGATATGGAGGGACATTAGGAGAAACATACGGAAATTGTGGAAGAAGATTCTTCCCAATACACCTTTGGAATCTGTACTAGTGCCGTGAAGAGGAAAACCCACTCACCAATCAACCAGAAAGGTAACAGAATGGGGAGAGAGGTGATGCTTTAGAAAGGTCGTCAGGGAAGGCCTCTCTGAGAAGGTGTGTGAGCCAAGCCCTGAGAAGTGAGAGGAAGCCCATTGTGTAACCATCTGGGCAACGAGCACTCCAGATAGTGGGCACAGCTGTGCAAAGGTCTTGAGACAGGAATAAACTTAGGGTGTCGGAAGACTGAGAGCAGACTGTCCAGAGAGCAGACTGGACAGCAGGATAGGACAGAGTACAGAGGCCACAAGGTCCACACCAAAGAGCCTCATAGGCCATGGTAAGGAACCGGATTTCATTCTAAATGTGCTGGCAACCCTCGGAGGGCTTAAAGCAAGAGAGTGACCCAAGCTCATTTATGTTTTTAAAGGTCATTTTACCTGCCTTTCTAGAACTCATCCATCCATCCTTCAATCCATTCATAACAAGATTTACTGCACACCTACTGTGTGCTGGCCATGCCAGACACTGGTGGTTCAGAGTTGAGTATGACATTATTCTCCCCTCCTGGAACTCAGCGTTGATGAGAAAAGAAACAGAGATGTTTTAAAGGCAGGGGGCAAGTGCCATGCTACAGCTGTGTACAGCGTCTGACTGTGGATGAAAGTACTGGGGCCTGGGATTGGGAACAGGAAAAACTATTGGCTAGAGCAGTAGTTCTTCAAATTGAGTACCATCAGAATCTCTTGGAGGGCTTGTTAAAAACAAATTGCTACTGCAAATACCCTACCCTGCCCCCCAGATTCTGATTCATTACATTTGGGGTATTTGCATTTCTAAATAGTTTCCAGGTAGTGCTGGTGCTGATGCTACTGGTCCAGGGACTACACTTTGAGAACCACTAGGTAGGAGGCTCTCTGCTTCTATGGTCCAAAAAGAGCAATTTCCAGGAATCTGTTTCAGCACTTGGAGTCCTGGACAGCTCCCAGCATCTTCCTTGGTTGTTTATCTTCTACCCAGGCTTGAGATGGGGGAGCCATGTGAGGACAGCGATTTCCCCACTATCTCCCTCCATCAGCTGCCCCTTGGATTCCACTCACACCCCGCCCCACTCTTTTCTTCTCCCTCCCTGGGAAGCACATCTTCAAACTCTGTCCTGCAACTGAAGGAGCAATTTCACTCTCAGTCGCCTTCATTGATTCCTTTCAGGATGCAGAAGACCTCAGTTACCACGGCTTCCATCCAGCTAGCTGAGGGCTCTCCCCTCCCTCCTTCTCAAGACTGTGCCCTGGGCTGAGGGATTCCAAGTCCCTCAGTCTTCATCTGCATGTCACAGGCTTTATTCATTTCACACCCTAGTGATCAGCTATCCCCCTTCTTCTCTCTTCCTGCTCCCTGCCTTTCTCTGTGCCTGGAATGCCCCTTCTTCTCCCAGTCATATTTACCCAGCCCCCTATCCTCCTCACCCCTTTGCCCATCCCCTTTGTGCTAAATTTGGTGAAATTTCCCATAAAACCTGAAATTACCAGGGTTCCTGGTAGCCTTGGTCGGTAGTCCCTCACAGAAACAGGGCTGAGTTTTCCAACATCAATCAGAGCTTGAATTTCAAAATTCTTAAAAATTCTCCAATTTGGGGTTTTCCCAACTACCCTTCAAGAGCAGAACTCTCCAAGGATTTTCAGTGGGCAGCTGATTCCTCTCCCCTGTACTCGACCCAATTGTAAACTCACCAACGATGAGGAGCTTGGCTATTCAATTCTGAGATAATATGCTCAGCATAGCACCCAGCGCTTAGTAAATGCTCAGTAAATGGCCCCTTTATTATTACTGCTATCATGCTTGCATTGCTGTTGCTATTGTTACCTCCTCTCCTGTGCCTTGTCCAATGCTTGGCACATAGGGTCTCAACCAAGTCTTCCAGTAAACACACAACAGAATGCAGAGTTGTCACTCTCACCCTGATGGCCTCCCCTCCTACTGCCCCATTTGCCTGTTACAGCTTCTCCCTCATTTGCCTTTTTTTCCCCTTTCTTAACCACTGCTGTGTTCCGAGCTGGAGCATTTGAACAATTTTTGTGCAATAACTCCCCATCCCCAATGCCCAGATTTTGGAGGCCTGGGAGATTAGTGTCAGGAGATTTGGTGGGTAATGGGTTCTGAGCAATAGAAAATCGCCCCTTTACAGAGATACAATTATGCAGGTTATACTTGCCTGGCTTCAGGCACAGCCACAGACCTCAGGGAACATGACATCAGCATGGATGGTGCATGGGGCCACATTATATAGAATATTCTCCACTTGCTGTAAAGCTGTTGACAAATATATAAGAAAGGAGATGATTTTCTTTTCCTTCCTTTTTTTTTTTTTTCCTTTAGCCAAACACTGAAGGCCCTTGTGAGTCACAAAAGTTCTGAGATATTACTCAGGAATATAGGAGGAAAACTCCATATTTCCCCCTGTCAAAGGTTTGGTTTTCTTATTTATTTACTAGCATGCCACTGGGTAAATTGAACCCTGAACAACATTAAAAGGAAATAAACATATCTCTCAGCTGCTCACGGACCTGAGGCGCTCGCTTGCCAGGGAGCTGGATTATCAACACGTCTCCCCAGCCAGGGATAAAGTTGCAGCCTGGAGGGGGGGTGGAGGTCCAGCGGCCTGCAAAGCAGGGGACCTTCAACTCCCCACTCTGGGTGTGTCTGAACTCCCTCCCCATCTGCCAGCCTCCGAGACCCACCACAAACGCTTGAACTTCGTGTCCACAGCAGCTCTGGGCAGGCAGAATATCCCCACCTTTCCAGTCCTTGTACTTCTCACAACACGCTACACACACACACACACACACACACACACACACACACACACACACACACACCAGCAATGACAAACAGGCTAGATCTACAGGAGGAATGTCATCTCAGAGTCATACATATCTGCATGGTTGAAATCCGAGGGTGAGATGCCTGAGAGCATTCTTATGACCTGTTTATAGTCACAGAGAATCAATACTTACTTTTGGAAAAGAAAAAAATATATATACGCACACGTCTATATCTGTGGTGGATAGATAGCTCTCTCTCACCCTGAAAACCATGACAGATGAGTTTTGTTCGGCCTCTATGCATTTTAAAGGTGCATTTAAACTCACGGAATTAGAGTCTGGGTCAGTGGCGGCACCCACCCAGCCTTGACCTGGCTCCCTCCCTCCCTCAGCCAGTGGGCAGCCAACCAGGGCCTCATTCAGAATTCAATCTCGCCTCAGTGGTGTGACTGCTTCTCTTTCTTTGTTCAGTTTCCATGATGAGAAAAGCTGGGCCCTCTCCCCACAGGGGCAGTCCTGGACGAGGTGGGTTTAGAGGGGTGAAGACAGATGCCCCGCTGCCTTGCGGTCTTCAGAGGCCCCAACCTCACCACATTTGTGACTCAAAGCTGATTGGGGTGATGGCACTCAGTCCACCAGGCTCCAGGAATACTAAACTCATTCTGGCTCTCACTCTTCTGCTCAAGAACCTACAGTGGCTCCCAATTACCCACAGCAACTAAGTTTCCTTTCAATCATAAGCAGTAGTCAGGGACTGCCGGGAGCTTTGGGTTGAAACGGACTCTAAGGCCTCACGTGGCTCAGCAGGAAGAGTGATTGATTAGTGGTGTCTCCCATGGATGACAGGGGTGGGGTTGGGGGGTAGGAGTGGGGGATTGGAGGCACCCATGTTAAAGAGCTCTCTTCCTTGGATTTCAGAATTAAGTGCAAATATGTCAGCTGCTCTTTCAAACCCCTCCACTGTGCGTTCCCTCTCCAGCATTACTGCCCACTCCTCTCCAACAAGGCCACCCCACTCACATCATACTGGCCATGTGCCACCTTGGAACCCCCTCTGTGCCTTTACTCAAACTGGTACCCTTACCGTCCTGCCATCTCTCCATCCTTTGTGTATGAGTTTAATTCTTACTACTTTGTAAGGTTCAGCTTAATTCCTCCTTTCCCATTAAATTTTCTTGACTGCTTCAGTCCACACCAGCTCTCAAGGCACTCGGGCATTATCACTTATTGAAATATTTGCGTGTTAGACGTGTTTCCTATTTCCAAGAGCTCGTCTCCCCAACCCAATTAGAACCGCCTGCCTATCGCCTTCAAATAAGAATCACATCTTAATTTTTTTCACATCCCCCACAGCACTTCACCCAGTTCTTACCAGGACTCAGCCTGGCCACAAGCGCTTGCTGATTACCAGGCTTTCCACAGATTAAACCAGGTGCTTTGAAATTTCTAGGATCTTAGACACCAAACCTGTGGGGCCGAAGGGGGAGTCAGATGGGCCTGCCCTGGACCTGGAGTCCCCAAGACCCAAGTTGTATCCCTGACTCACTACACAACCTGGGACCTGGGCACAGCTTCAGTAAATTTCTGGGTCTTACTACGCCCATCTGCAAATTGAGCACCCACTTTTTGCCCCCTCCTTCCTACCACTCAACAGGTAAAGTTTCAATCTCTACCCTGCCACTGACTAACCAGGGACACAGGGCCAGGGGCAAGGCCTCCTTGATCCACAGTGTCTTAGCCATAAAATACAGCATTTTCATGGAGAATAAGTGTCCAGGAAGGTTCACTCCCTTTCTTTGGTCCAGCTCCCTGAAGCACAGTAGAGGGAGTCTGGGGAAGAGGTGAGGGAGTAGAGAGGTAGGAGATGTGACCCCAGCGTCTTATCTTGGGTGTTGCTTGCCTTCTTCCAGAGCCCTCTTACTTTCTCCCCCAACCCCGGACTAGGAAAGGGTTTGGGAAAACAGAGGTGCTCTACAGAGTCCAGGGATGGGGATGGGAGAAGCCCTCAGGCCTCCACTGCCTGAGGCGGGAGGAGGCCTCTGAGGCCCGGAAGTCAGTCATAAGACAAGCAGAGGGAGATGGGGGGGCTCAAGGCCCAGCAGCCTCCCTGAGGAGTGGGATCAAGCGGAGAAGGGCTGAGAAGACAGACCCCAGTTGGAAGGTGAAGAAGGATGGAAAGCAACCGTGATGCAAGCCAGCAGGGCCCTGGGCCTTTAGTCAGTCCCCTCCCAGTCGGATGCACACAGACCCAACCTGAGCCCAGCTAGGGACCACCCTCCTTTCCCCTCATACGTGTTGACCACAGCTGCTTTGCCTGCCTCCCCCATGTGGCCACCACAAAAGGTGATTACAAAAATCACAAGAACATATCTGTGGCACAATTCAGTGCAGAAAGCAGGACACAGAACAGTATATGCAGTAAGAGTGCCATAGTGTCAAAAATGTTGAGAGGTAATATCCAATAGAGACTAAGAAGACAGGCTCTGGGGCCCAACCACCTGGGTTAAATCCCAGCTCGGTCTCTTCGAACCTATGTGACCTTGGCAAGTCACTTGACCTTTCTGTGCTCAGTTGCCTCATCTAAATAGAGATGACTACTATGGGTACCCCTCGTGAGTGAGTTAACCTTCAGAAAAAACTCAGCACAATGTTTCCTATTACTATAGGAAGACGCTGGGATGTAAGCTCAGAAGGGTGCAGATTTTGTCTCTTAATCACTGTATACCTGCACCTGGAATAACACCAGCCCATAGGAGGCATCAGCACATATTTCTGAATGAGTGAATGGGGGAGGGGGAACACATTGATCCATCACAAGCTACCACACACCTATATAAGGTATAAAGGGGAATGCCAAATGATAGCTTCTGGAATTCTCCTTCAGAGATAGCTAGCACTCGCTCTTCTCCCAGTTGACTGGAAAATGGATGTAATGACTGGAACTGGAGCAGCCATGTTGGACTGTGAGGGGACCTTGGTCAGGAAAGCCACCTATCACAGAGCAACAAGATAATAGAGCCTCGGTCCCAGAGGAGCATATGGAGTAGAGCCACCACATCAACCCTGGACTCCAGACCTTCAAGAGAGAAAGAAATATAACTTCTAAGAGGTACAAGCCAATGTTTGGGGGTTTGCTATCACCTGCTGCCCATCTCAGTCCTAACTGGTACTGACCCCATCCCTAGACGCTCACAGTCAGTGGGGGGAGGCACACAAGGAACAGGCCAACTCTGTTGAGTATGGCGGTAATGGGTAAGCACAGGGTACTGTGGGGAAAAGCGCAGAGGAGGGGGAAACACAAACCAACGGGGGGCAGAGGTGGGGTGGGAGAAAGGATCTGGGAAGGCTTCCTGGAGGGAGTGACACCCACACCTACATGAATCCCAAATAATGGGGAGGAGTTTCCAAGATGGTGCGAGTAGGGGGAGGGGGGTGAATGTGCTATACCTGAGATATATGTTGAAAGTTTGGGGATCTCTGGAGAGAGAGAGAAAAAAAATTTGTCCCAAGGGACCAAGAAAGGTTTTCCAGAAGGAGTGGAGCTAGCCTCTGATGAGAAGGACTTTCACAGGCCAAGGCTGGGGGGAAGGGCAAAGAGGCCAGGACTAAACAGCAGGATCTGAGCACAGTGTGACCAGGGGTGAGGCAGGAATAATGGAAGATGAGTTACTGGTGTTTTAAACCTGTATGGAGAAAGACTTGGAAACTGGGTATCAGGTGCCCAGCGTTTTACGTATGTAACACGTATAAACTCGCTTAATCTCACAGCAACCTTCTGAGGCACATATTCTTATAATCTCCTTTTGCAGATGCAGAAACCGGGCACAAGGAGGTTAAAACCCTTGCTCGAGGCTGCACAGTAGTGAATGGCAGGGCGGGGGATTGGAGGCTGTGCAGTGGGACTCCTCAGCCTGTGTGCTTCCCTGAGACCCTGTGCACTCTCACAGGGCTTGGGCCTCATGGAGGGTACTCTCGGCCTGTCCCACCACCCACCCTGGACTCCTCCACACACATACACACCCGGCATCCCCTGCGGGCACATATTAGTGCCAGGATGACTTACAGCGATACCGGGAAATTTTGATCTTGGTCCTGAAGGACAAGGGAAGAGAAGGGGCTCCAAAGAGGCCCAGGGGAGTCCAGAGCAGCCAGAGAAAGGCACATCTATAGAGGGGGCAGATTTATTCAGACAGGGTCTTCCATTTTAGGGATGAGATTCTCATCAGGAAGCATCACATCTCTGACCTTGTGTCTACGATAGGGACATAATCGCCATCTATATATTAGTGCCTTTCTTACATTATCCCATTTGTACTCTCACATCAATTCTATGAGGTTGACATTCTCACCCTCATCTTAGAGATGACATGAGACACAGAGGTGGTAAGTAACTTGCCTGAGGTTGCCCAGCTCATAAATGATGGAGCCAGGAACTGCCCCAAGCCTGTGTGACCCCCAAGCCCACACTCACAGTTGCCTTGCTTTTATAAGTTCTCTGTCAGAGATATTTGTATCCATGACAGGATCCTGTTCAGACACTGCTGCCTCCTGCCTCACCGCCCTCTCCTCCTTTTCCCCCTCCCATCCTGCCACCACAATCTGTAGTCAACATATGCCTCGAAAAGGCAACAAAGCCACAGACGTCCTCAGAGGTTTTTTTAAAATGTAGTATTATTATGTAAGAGCTGCAAAAATCATTGCTAGAAACACCCTTTGCCTTACTCAGTCCTGGCACGTTTGGAAAAGCCATCCTAAGATATGACTCTGAGCACCTTCGGGCACCAAAGGCCTTGGATGGTTCTCCTCCATCCCCTGCCTCTGGGAAGAAGGCCTGTTTAACACCACTGAGCTGGAGCAGAACCTCTCCTGAGATGGAGATGTGTGCTGCCCTCGCTCTGGCCGTGGTCATGCCACATTGCACAACTGCCAGGATGGAGGGCGTGGCTCCCACAGCACACAGTGTGTCTTGGTCCCTGGAGCTACTGCAGATGACCCACTTCCTCACCGACTGGCCTCAGTCCTTCAGTGCCCTGCCCAGCTGTCCTTCCGGGGCTTTGCACCGGTTCAAGGCCTGCCCACTCCAGGCCTTGTGGCATGTTAAGCCCCAACTTGAGTCTGACTAATGGCCGGATACTAGGCAGCCTGCTTGTCTGGAGTTCTTCCCGGGAGAAGCCCCAAGTACAGCCCAGTAAATCAATAAACAAATTAATAAGCAAATACTGTCTGCTGAGCCAAACTGAGACTCCTGGGGAAACAGATTTCAAATCAACAACAGAGGGCCACAAGGCATGCTGGGAACCAGAGCACCCTTTCTGGGTGAAATTTTCAAAGCCTCTGTTTCTCCCAGACTGGAAACAAGGTTGGGGGCGGGGCCAACAGGGAGCGCAGGGGAATCAGCCTGTTGTAGGGGAAAAGGCCTTTCCATCCTGAGCGTCATCTGTCATCCTCACTTACTCCAGTCCACTGTTTCCTGCTGAGAGCAGGGCTTGGTGCCAGAAGGCGCTTGATCTGGGTACAACAGATGATGATGTAGGTGACAAAGGAGCCCTGAATCACAAGAGGCACCAATTAAGGGAGTTGGCCCCTTATCGCTGACTTGCAGTTACTCACAGCAGCGTAGCTGTTTCTGTTCACTTCTCAGTGGGGCCTGCACAGGGGAGAGAGGGCCTGGCAGGCAGAGGTAGGCCAGGTGGCTGCAGGTGACTCTGGCAGGAGACTGACCCCTACTTGCTCATTCTCTTACCCCATTGGTGAGAGAATGGGCAAGTAGGGTGCCTGCGCCTGGGGAAGACCATAACTCCACCTCTGGACAACCACCACCAAGTCCTCCAGGCAGGGAGGCCCTGGCATAAATCCCGTGCCAACCCCCTCCCTACCAGGCAAGCGAGGCCCACCCCACAGTGCCTAATAGCCAGGGTCAGGATGCAAACAGACATGCCTGAATGGCTGAAAATACACTCCAGCGGACCTCAGGAGACTTTTCAGCCAGGAGGCCTACGGAGCCCTTTTCTAAAAGGGCCTCCTGAATGCCCGTGTTTTCTCTTTTGTGCTCACAAATGCCACCCAATCGCTATGAGGCTGCTGAGGCTGAATAATAAGGCAGAGAGTGTCTGCCCGGGGCACTGGCCTCTGGGCTGTCTGCCAGGGCTGTCAGGCTGCCCAGACTTCAATACCAACAGAGTTAAAAGACAAGAAAACAGCTCCAGTAAAGCTGGGGGGCAATGACCTGTCTTGTGAGGTGACAGAGTTCAGGCTGCCCAGGGCCTGCTAACACAAGGCTGTCTCGAAGCCCAGGCCTATGCAAGTGGCTCTCTCCTGGGTGGGCACAGCGGTGTCTGTAGTCGGAGAAGCCGGCCTTGTAAGTGCTGCCCTGTCTGGCTGCCCACGGCTCTGCTCGTGCTGCTAATGGGCCTGGAGGCACCGTTTCTTTTGCGGACATTGGGAGGGGTCTTGTCAAGCTGCTCCAGCTCCCAGCAAACACTGCTCAGAAGGTAAGGAAAATGTCAGCCCCAAACATCCCAGACACTTGTAGAATTCTAATCATGAAATGCACTTGCTGAAAAACCCCTGATGACCTGCTGTTGGCCCACAGAAAAATGTCCAAACTCATGAACATCCCAGTATTTGGGGATAGGCTTAAGTCAGCTTCCTGAAGCCAAGGGGTGCTGCATAGGGGTGGGTCAGAGCACAAACCCTGGGGCAAATCCTACCCTCTAGCTGTGTGGCCTTGGGAGAGTCTCTTCTGCTGTCTGTGTCTGTTTCCTCAAGTGTAAAAGGAAGGTAGAAATAGCGCCAAAGTTCCCAGAGTTGTTGTGGGTTAAATGAGTTAGTGCATATTAAGTGCCCAGAGCAGCTTCCAGCCTGTAGTAAGAGCTATATATTATACTGTATTTTGACATGTATAATGTGCACTTTCATGCCCAAATTTGTGAGGGAAAACTAAGGATGTGCATTATACATGAGTAGTACTAATTCCGTATCTATATAAATGTTTTTAATTCTTTTATTTATGCTTATGAGTTAAAAGTGTAACTCTAGAAATCAATAATGATATCTGTATGCAAAATAATGTCCTGGAATACAATAATTGGTTTTGTTGAACTTGCTGCAAACTTGTAATGAATGGAGAAGAGTTCTTGGCCTTCTATGATGGGTAAATGTCGTAAATTTATTGCAGGCTCGTAAAATTTCTTGTACCTTGTGTCTGTTCTTGTGTTTTGTAATTATTTGTTACATAAAATGTCTTGTACCATAATATGTTAAAAAAATGCTAAAATTCTTTTATAATACAGAAAACAAGTACTTAAATGTAAATAAATAAGACTGAATTAAAAAATTAAAGCGAAAGATTTTTTTTTTCCCCCTGAAAGTTTGGGCCAAAAACGTGGCTGCGCATTATACATGGCAAAATACGGTACGTGTGACTCATTATTACTGTGAGAGAACTAGGTGGCTGGGCCTGCTGGGGAGCAGAGGAAGGTGCCTGGGGCAGCCACCTCTGCCTGTGGGGACTGGGAGAGCAGAGAAGAGAAGGGAGAGAAGTCGCTCTGAAACCATAGGCTGCTCTAGCCACCTGGGTAAGCAATGTAAGAAAAGTGGGAACCCACTGGGCCCAGGCGTGCATGTGATTTACATACAGGCAAATGTACTAATCTTAAGTGTGCAATTTGATCCGTTTTTACATATGTGTACACTTGTATAATCACCACGCAGGTCAAGATAACATTTCCATCATCCAGAATGTTCCTTCAGGGACTTGAACACAGTCTTCATCTGAGCAGGGAGCCCCAAGGGGGCATCACATAATCTATTGGGGTGCCACTTCTATTTTATCTCATCCTTTTCAATTTCATTTTTTGTGTGGATTTTATAGTATACATAATGTGTTAGCACAGTTGTTCATGTTTAGAACTTATTAATAAATAAACATATATTTGCTGGGGATAGAAGCCAAAAACCTGCTCATCCCCTAGGCCCCCATTGCCCCTCCCCCCTTCCCTGAGGCTCCCTGTCCTGGGGGTCCAGATAGGATTTGGCTAATGGGAGGGCTGGCAGAAGGAAAGTACAGTCAGGGAATGTATTCCAATGGCTCCTTCCCTGCAGGGCCACCTGAAGTGGCTGGGTCCCTTACTGGAAACTCCCCACAGATTGGCTCTCTCCCTTCAAACTGCAATAACCACTCCCTCTACTCCCCTGTGGACCAAGGGCTGGTCACAGCTCTGCTTCCTGCACTGCCTCTTGGTCCTGTACACCCACACCTTTCTAAAGAGTCCTTTGTAAATAAGCCTCCTTGGTTTACCCTAATTTAAACGCGACATCTGTTTCCTGCTGGGACCCTGAATGATACACAAGCATATCCTCAAAAATGTTTTCCCCACAGGAGCGTGTGATCAAAATATTTGGAGATCACTGTTTACTGCATGGTATGGTGACCATTTGTGGTTCCCGTCGGTGTCCTGAACCTGGACCCATCAGGGCAGTTGTCCCTTTTTGGGGGGAGAAGTGAAAGCAGCAGTTTTCGGCACTTGCTCTCCCCGCCAAGCTTAGAAGCAGCAGGCATTTAAAAAGACAAGGAGTTGACTGAACTCCTACTTGTGGCTCACCAGGGGTTCCTCCATCCCAGGGACCGAGGACCAGGGGGTGGTGGCCGCATCCTCCTGCTCATGGAGCCAGCTCCCTCAGTCCCCATTTCCTGCTGGAGAGTCAGCTCTTTCTCAAGTGACCAGTATTCATTGGTTCAAGGCATGGGAGCAATCAGCAGACAGCGTCACCCTGGATAACCTGAGGAGAGTTTAATAGCTTGTTTGCAAAGATGTAGGCAGGGTTTATGGAAACCCACAGGAGATGCTGCAGCACCCCAGGGCTGGCCAGAGTGGGGCACCCCAGAGAGTAGCAATGTGGAGAAGACTGCCTGACAGCAGGCAACTGTGAGTAGAAGACAGCCAAGCCCTGGTGACCTTGCAGGGAGGAAGCTGGGGAAATAGATTCCCTGTACTCATTCTTCTCCCTTTTCCCAAACCCAACTGGAGCCCTCCAGGAATAGCAGCCTTCTAGGCCAGGGAGTAAGGTGTTGAAAGGTGGAGTGCAGATCGGGAGGGACCAAGGGAAAGTTTCCTGCAAGCACGGAAATGACCGATGTTCTGGAAAGGCCCTGACTCCATCCACAGGGCTCCGTGTCCCCAGGCCCTGAGAGAGAACCTCAGCCCAGCTCCACACAGCCCTAGGGAAGTGTTCAGAAATTGGCAGAGGCTGGAGGAGGGGGCTGGGGGGACGGGTGTGGATCCAGGCCCAAGTGGAATGTCAGAGCAGTGTGGGCAGCTCAGCACTGATAGGCTAACTCCAGGCCTGAGCCAGCACCCACCAC
>NW_017731825.1:1183290-1184562 GCF_001890085.2 Hipposideros armiger
CTCTCTCCTCTCTCTCTCTTTCTCTCTCTCTCATCCCTTACAACCTCAGGTTCTGGCTTCCCCCTGGAGCAGGGGTTCTGGTGTTCATGGCTCTGAAAAAGAGGAGGAGGGGGAAGGGAGTTCTTTCTCCCTCTTTCCTGGGAAAACTCATAATCCCTCAGGCCCCTCCCAGCCCCTGTCTAACTGTGTAGCTCTAGGCAGCTTCCTGCATTTCTCAGGGCCACAGTGTCCTCATCTGGAAAGTGGCAATAATAGCACCCGCTCCATGGGGTTCTTGGAAGAGTAAATGTGACAACACGTGTGAAAGCATATGTTCCTCACCAGATGAAACGGAGGATGGTGGGCTAGTGCCATTTTATGGAATACCAAAAAGGAATACTTGTCTCTAAATGCATCTTGTTGAAATAACAGGACCTTTCCCTAAGGGCTTACTGAGTGTCTCCTCAGGCCCAGCTTTGTGGGCTGCCCGGGAACGAGGGAGGGGATGGAGGCTAACAGCTGGGTTGGAGAAGCAACAAACACAGACAGGAAACAAGTGAGAACTCCAGAAGGCAAACAGTTTCAGCTTATAGGAATTCCCTGAAGAGGAAATTGGGCTGGGGAGACAGGCAGCATGGCTAAATGGTGCTGGAGAGGTCAGAATTCCAGGTGACAGTCACCCAGGTAGAGGGCAGAGGCTGGAATAGGAATATCACCCACAAGGGAGGCAGGGCAGGGAGCTCTCTGTGTGACAGATACAGGTCCTGGAGCCCATGCCCTCAAACACCACACCATGTGTCTTGATAACCAGTAGAGACCCTACCCCAGAGAAGCGCCTGCCTGGCTTTTCCCAGCAAATGGCAACAACATCCATTCATCCAAGGTAGAAAGGTGGGTGGCTTCTTGGACTCGTTGCCTTACTTACTCTCCACATCCCTTTTAAAATCACCCCCTTCATAGCTCTTCAAAATGTCACCTCCTTTTCATCCCCACTGTGACTGCTTTGGCTCAGCTCTGAACCACTGCCACAGCCTCTTAACCTGGTCCCTGCCTCCAGTTTCACTCTTTTCCAGACCAGAGCTGGGAGTAGAGTGAGGTGAGCAAGGCACCTAGGGGGCAAAATGCAAGGAGGTGTCCTGTGACAGCTGTGCATCTCACCATCCTCCACACTGCAACCAGGCTAATGCTTATAAAACACAAATCTGATCACCATACCATTTAAACTCAGAACTCCCAAAAGCTCCCTTCCACCTTGGTAACAAATCAGACTCCTTAGAATAATCTAGAGACCCC
>NW_017731825.1:1189312-1200428 GCF_001890085.2 Hipposideros armiger
CGTCCTCCACAACTAGACTGAAGAACAACAGGACAGCAACTTGTCTGTTCCCCTTCTCCGATTCCCCAACGCTGTTCACCTCCCCCAATTCCCCAATAAAATCTTTTAAAAATAAATAAATAAATAACCTCAGTGAAGGGGCGGCCGGTTAGCTCAATTGGTTATAGCGCAGGCTCATAACACTAAGGTTGCCATTTCAATCCTTACACGGGCCCAGGAGCTGTGCCCTCCACAACTAGATGGAAACAACTACTTGACTTGGAGCTGATGAGTCCTGGAAAAGCACACTGTTCCCCAATAAAATTAAAAAACAAAAACAAAAAAAAACTCAGTGAAGAACTCCTATTGGCCCATCTCAGGTCATATGTCCTGCCATCTGAACCAATGACCATGACCAAGCAGCATGTGGTTCTGTGATTGGCTGCCCAGCTTGGGTTATATGCCACCCATCTATGTGACCAGTTGTAGTGGGTCTGTTATCAGAAAAGGCGGGGAGGAGGTAGAGATGACAACACAGATTTGGACTCTGGGGGAACCTCTGAAGCCAGTGGTCACTCCAATTTGTGTCCTCTCCAACTGGTGACCCCAACCTTGGTTTCCTCTTCCTACTAATAAAACGTCACCTAATGGACTGCTAGTTTTCATATTCCTGTCTCCTTCTTCAGAGGGGTTCAGGTGGTCTTCTATGTAGATGGAGAGATGTGTGCTCTTCTGCAGGCCGCTTCATTCATGGCTGTACCTCAGCTTCCTTGTCTGCAACATTGGGAGTGGGGACTGAGCCTGTCAACTTTCCTTCCAGAGCTGTGTGAGGACCCACAGAGCTAATGGATGCGAAAATTGCTCTAGGAAGAACAAAGTGCCATATTTACAAACACAGGATGCATTTATTGATTTATTTGTTTGCTCCTTTGTATTCCAAAAAAGGATTTGAGGTAGTTCACCAAAATGCACACAATACAGTGGGATAAAAATAGATCAAGTGATAGAGCAAAAGAAAAACAAGGATAGAAAAATAAAGCCAGGGAAAATGCTAGCACATGGAAATCTATGCCCAATATTCCTGAACAAGTTCATATCTGAGCTTTCCAATGAATAAAAAAGTGGGAAGCATGACCAATTACAAAAGGTACTGTTAGCCATATGGTAAAAACATATCAGCATGCAGGAAAGGCCACGTAGCTTATCTTGGCACTAATGTCTGAAAGAATTTTCATCAAGAAGATATTATGGATATCAAGATATTATGAATATGCCTATCCAACAATATTTAGATTCCTGTCCTTTTGTTTTCACAATGTTATCTGACATCTACTTTAGGGTCTCATGTGGATTCATCACCTATTTATTTGATTTCATTTAGCTAAAAACTAGATACCAGTTAAATAGCAAACAAAAACACCCTTTTCATCTCTTCTGCTTTCTTTTCTTTTTATGGTAAAATGTGGATGGGTGTAAGGAGTGGTGCCTGAGTTCCCCAGTGAAGTATGGGACAAAAAGTTCAAACATTTTGGCTAAGCTGAAACATAAAAATCACCAAGATGTAAAACTGATCCAAGCAGGCCATAAAGTCACTGCGTTTGCCTCAGAGCTTGGGCTATAAGCTGCTGTCCTGGAACAAAATTCAAACATAAATCAGCCTCCACTATATTTTTAACCACCTACAAAATTCTTCATTTCCTGCCTGAAATGTTTCTGGCTGTGAATTATTCCACTCTCCCCCAACTCCTGCTCTGAGAAGGTGCCCTCAGGGCAGCAGTGGGGGTCCAGGTCCGGGCCCCACAGGTCAGGCAAGCCCAGATGGGACAAGGGATAGAATTGATTCAGGGGTTCCACAACAAATAAGGCAGGGCTGTGGCTAGCCTATATAGTGTTAGTTGAAAAGGGTACCCCGCTATAGGTACAGGAAGCCCCTTGGTTCCCACCTGGGGTACCCTCTCCCTGATCTTCACCTAATCCAATCTCATCTATCCTCCAGGACCCATAGCCTCGACAAACCTGCCCCCAATACCCACAGCATCCTCTTTTCTTCTGAGCTCCTAATTCATCAACAGTAAGTACCAGACAGCTGGCATTTAATTATATAATGTCTGGTGTTCACTATTTCATGTTGTCACTCTGTCTCTCTAACTAGATTGAAGATATCTTGAGAGTAATGATTGGTTCTTATTTTATATGTCTACATTACAGCCAACAAGGGTGCCTTATATCTGGGCACTTTACAATAACAAGGTCATTAAAAACAGAATCCTAGGGTGTCTAAGCTGTCTAGTTCTCTCCCCTGTGCCCATTTCACAGACAAGGAAATTGAGAACCAAAGAGGAGGCCTGACCTGCCCAAGCAGTGCGAACCTGGCCCTGCCAAGAATAAACCCAGTTTTCCTGTCTGCAGTGCTCTATTTCACTTAAACACTTTGCTTTAAACCCCCCAAACAAACAGTTTAGAACCATAGCTCACTAGAGGACAAAGACAGACAGACAGACAGCTGGCCCACAGTAATCTATCTGCGTGTGGGCAGAATTTCCAGTACAAAGCCAGGCCAAGCTGCAGTAGACTTGGCCAACAGCCTCCGTGGGAATCAAAGGCGGTCCTTGTAAGTACCAGGGGGATAACAGGACCTCAGCAGGTTACCTGGGGCTCTTTCAGCTTCCCCAACACCATGGGGGGGGGGGCACAGCACTGTCTATAGTGGCTGGGCACATGAAACCTGTGATTGATGGTCTCAGCAGGAAAGATGAGTAAATGTGGAGAGGGAGTCCCCTCTCTAGGGAGAGACACTTGTGTATGTGGGAGGCTGTCTTTTGCAGTGAATTATGCACCCTTAATAGCAGGAAACAACTCAACTATTTGCCCCTAACAACAGATATTTTACAATAGCGCCAAAGCTGACAGAAACCAATATCAAAACAATAACCAAAAATACAAATGGCAACAATTGTGAAGCGAAACCCTATAATGAAAAATTGGCAGCATCGGTCCTAGTAAGTCTCTCCTGGTCACTCATAAGCCACAGCGCTGACCGCTTATAATAGTAATTCTCACGACGACTCTATAAGCCTGGCAGGACCAGCTTGCTTTCGTTTTTTGTTTTTTAAGATTTTTTTTTTAATTGGGGAACTGGGGGGATGGGAACAGCGCTGGGGAATTGGGGGGAGGAGAACAGACAAGTTGCTGTCATTTTGTTCTTCAGTCTAGTTGTGGAGGACGTTGCTTCACTGGCCCAAGTTGGCACCATCATTGNCCTTTTCTCCAGTCCAATCAGCTGTGATGAGGAAGGTGCATCACATAAACCTCAGGAAATAGGGGCCATTGTGAGCTATGCAGATATCTCTAGAAGGTGTCTAACCAAGTTACTAATTCACCGTAGACCTTAGAGAAGCCATCTTCCTTCCTGGGACTCAATGCTCTCATTTGTAAAATGAGAGAGCTGATCTGCATCTTTTTTACTTATTATATCTACTACACCTGGCACATGGTAGATGTGTAACAATTGTTTGTTGAATGAAAGAGTGGGTTTGAGCAATCTCTGTGTCACCTTCTGATTCTGATAGTCGGTCCTCTAGAATTCTTACATGTGAGATGTGTGGGTGCTGGGAGCTGACAGTGCGGAGGAAGAGAGAGAGGAGGATATACAGACACTGGCTGGAGATACCCAGGAATGCCAACTTAAGCAGTCTTTTCTCAGGACATCTCTCCAGTGCCAATTCTCTGTCCTCACCAAGCAGGCTTCTGGATGGAATTTGGCTTCTCTAATGGGCTCTGTCCCTGGAGGGATAGTGCCCTTTATAAGCTATTAAACTGGCTTCCTAACAATAGCCAGCACAGTACCATTTGGAAGATATGGTCCAAAGGAGAGGACCCTGGATTTGACTCCGATGTCTAGAACCCAGACTGTTTTACTTATTATGCGATGTGGGTGGGTCACTTAACCCCTCTAAATGTCATTGGCCAGACAGGTATAAGCATATTTGTTCTGCCTTATTCATAACAATGTTTAACCTAAATAATTTAACTACCTTTATGGTCTGCTAGGTAAGATTTTAATTTTGTATAATCCTCACAAGAATTTTATAAGGTATCTACATTATTATCTCCATTTTACAGATGAGAAAACTGTGGCTCAGAGGTTAAGTGACTTGCCTAAGGTCACACAGTTGATGAGCAACAGAGCCAGGTGCCAAACTCTGAACCACTAAGCTCTAGGGCAGCGGTTCTCAACCTGTGGGTCGTGACGCCTTTGGGGGTCGAACGACCCTTTCACAGGGGTCGTGGGGTACTCATATGTGGGAGTATTTGCATGTGGGCCTGGAGACGGATAGAGGAGAGGTGTCTTGGTTCCTAAGACCATCGAAAATATGTGTTTTCCGATGGTCTTAGGCAACCCCTGTGAAAGGTTGTGAACCGCTGCTCTAGTGCCTTTGTTTATGGCCCAGCTATAAATAGACACATGAGAATGTGGTGGTAGTTATTATTATTACTTCCTAGGGCCTAATCCCCCTTAGATAAATTAAACATTGAGGTTACAGACTCGTGGACCTACAAAATCAAAATTTTTACTCCAAAAAAGCAGGATTTCAGAGTTTATTCCCTTTGAGGAAAATAAATCAGTCTAAAAACTATACTATCAGTGGAAGAAACTCAGCTCAAACTAACTTATTCAAAAAAGTGTAGTTTGATGCCCGGCCCGAGCTGAGTAGCCGCTGAGCTGCCAACAGGCGGCAGGATGGCTCAGCTAAAAAAAAAAGTGTATTTATTGGCCTCCATCCTGGGAGGGGCAAGGGTGAGGTACCTGAGCTCCAAATATCCTCAGGGCACTCTTACCACCTCATAACTGCTGCCTTCTCCCAAGAGCATCTTCTCATGGGAGCACAGCTGTTAGCAGTTCCAGGGTCATATCCCAACAGATCTACAACTAGAGCTGAGATGGGATTTCATTTCCCAGATAGAGATTTAAAAACCTCAGTGAAGGGCCGGCCAAGTGGCNTTTTTTTCCATTATGAAATATTTAGGACCTATATATAAAATGTATAAATAATTGCGCACCCTTGTACTACCACCATCACTCAGCCTAAGAAATAAAACAATACCAATACAGTAGAATGCCCCTGGCACCTGTCCCCAGTCACACCCATCTCCCCAATTAGTAGGAGAATATCCTGCTTTTTATCCTGACTATTTATACAGCATAGGTTTGGATAGTTAAGCAATATTGTATTGTTTTGAATATTATGAATGTTTTGAAACTTGAGGAAAATGTATGTGGTTTACATTCCTCTGCAACTTGTTTTTTTTTCATACAACAGTGCGTTGGTGAGACTTATTCATGTTGATGCGTGTAGCTCTAGATCAGAGGTCAGCACACTTTTCTGGAAGGGATAGTAAATACTTTAGACTTTGTGGGCCCAACATCCGTGGCAACTACTCAGCTCTGCCATTAGGGTGTGGAAGCAGCCACAGATGATATGTAAATGAGTAAACATGGCTGTGTTCCAATACAACTTTAGTTACAAACGGGCAGTAAGCTGGATGTGCCCCGTGGGCCATAGTTTGCTGACTCCTGCTTTAGCCCATCCTTGCTGTATAATGTTTCATTATATGTCTGCACCACAAGTTATTGACCTGTTGTCTTATCGACATATATAGTTGATGGAATTATTGTTCCCAACTCTTTACTCCATGACTATATAGGACTACATTCACATCCTTTGCCATGTAGAGTGCATACCCCTGTCCCATTAACTTTGGGTTTGGCCTAAAGGAATTTAACCAACAGAATGCTAAAGAATGTGATGCATGCAAGCAGAGGTTTTAAATGCGCTTGTATGGTTTCTGTTGGCCTCTTGCAGTCTTGCCATTTGCCACGAGAAAAGCATGTTCCCAGCAAGCTCTCATCTCTTCGGCCTGAGTCCCCAATTGAGAGATACATGGAGAAGAGTGAACCTGAGCAGAATCATCCCAGTTAACCTGAAATCCTATGAGCAATAAGTGTTTGTTATTATAAGTCACTGAGACTTTGTAGGATTATTCATTACTTAGCATTATTGCAGTAGCAGCTAACATATACAATAGACACTTAAGTTGTTTTCAGTCCTTTGGTATTGCAACAAAGTGCATGCTTGTCAACTGGTGCACCACTGCACCTTCAACTTTTCTAGTTAATGCTGATTTGTTTTCCAAAGTTTTGTACCCATCTACACTCCACCAGCGGTGTATCAGAGTTTCCGTGCTTCCACGTCCTTGTCAACACTCGGCTTTGTCAGATGTCTGCTGATGTGATGGGTGTGAGATTGCACTGCCTAACTCTTACTCATCTTTCCCTCCCTCTGAGCCTGCTTCCCTAACTCCCCAGTCTGAACCAGATCCTCGTATGCTTGCTTCTCTCACAGTGCTGGTAACATGGCATTGTATTTCTCTTTCAGTCTGTCACCAAACAGAGGGCCCCTGTCCCCCAGCTCCAGTATAGAGGTCAGAACATAGTAGGCCCTCAGTAAATAATTGTTGAATGAAGGTTTAATAAGAAACTTCAATCAAGCTGGTCGGCCCCTGCCCTAGGAGAGTGTACAGGCTGAGACAACTAACTCCTCACAGATACACTACATACATATGTGTGTGTGAAAGGTCAGAGGCTGATTGCTTTTCAGGTGGGTATCTGACTTGGGCTTTGAATGCTACTTGTTTTTATGCTAAAATAGGATCAGACCCAGGTGGATCTCAGAGATTAGCAGTAGCTAGAGTTGTGAGTGAAAGCTAAACCCTAAGGGTCCGGAAATGTTTTGTGGGCAAATGCAATAGAAAAAAAAGCAGGTAAGGGCCGGCCGAGTGGCGCNACTGGCCCTCATATGTGGGATCCGAACCGGGGCCCTCTGGCATCCCAAGCGAGTTCTTAACCATCGTGCCACTCGGCCGGCCCCCCCCCCCAACTCTTTTTTAATGAGACAGGCTAGAATAGAAAATATCACAGGTGGTACCTTATCAGGAAACTTTGATTTCAGTTATATAGGTAGCTGGCCATGATACATAATAACATTATTTTACCATGGGGTCACAGTCAAAACATTCCAAAGTGCCTGGGTCTACAGTGTATTGTACAATAGGATTACAACAGTGTGAAATGTCTGACAGCAAGCCTGGAAGGGAATACAGAGAAACAAAAATAGCAAACGTGTTAAAAGTGGCAAGGTAAAGAACGCTGCTTTTCATTTGTTTTCTGTGATGTTTGTAGGCTGTTCTTACAATAAAACAGGAAAAATAAGTAAGAACACAGGACAAAGAGGAATAACAACAGGTTATTATCAGATTCCCCAAAGCTAAGGGACTCAAGCTGGGACTTCCCCCGAGCAGCAGTGCTTTCAGGATGTGCCTTGAAGATTGGACAGAATTTGAATGGGGGGTGCAGGTAGGCCTCAAAGTGGGTAGGGTAGTCACTAAAAGGATGCAGCGTGAAAAAAAAAAAATCTCTCGGTATTGTAAAGTGCCTTTGAATTAGAGAGAAAAGTGGCAGCTCTACCCTTGGATGGGCCATTATTCTTCCCGGGGCCATCTAGTTATCTATCCTCCCCACAACCCTAGGCTGCGGCTTCAAACTAGAAGTTGCCCCTCATAAACATGGCCGCGCCAAGTTGGCCACGCCCCTCAACAGGATGGCGACCTCCAGTAGTCCCACCTCCCGCTGCCGCGGAGGCCAATGGGGTAGAAGCACGAGTGTTTGCGCATGCGTGATGCCACTGGTGGGCGCGTCCAATAATGACTGGGGGATCCCGGCAATTAACATGACTAAAAAGAAGCGGGAGAATCTGGGCGTCGCTCTAGAGGTGAGGGGAGAAGTGGGTATGGGCCACGTTGTTAGTTGCCTTCTCCCGGCGGCGGGGTAGTGGGTTGGGCCGGCTGCAGGTTGGAGGAGGGGCCAAAGTGAGGAATTAAGGGCGACGCGGGTTTGGGAGATGGACGCGAGGGTTGTGAGAGGGCCCGATGGCGGGGTATCTGGAGTTGAGGGGCACGATGGAGGAACCGAAAGTCGGAGAGCCCGAGGGGCACCCGAGGCGGGAACCGGAGGGGAGGGGACCTCCAGAGGGAGAGAGACGTGAAGGTGAACGGGAGCCCCAAAGAGGGCGGGACGCGGAAATAAGGATGCCCTGAAGGGAGACGTTAAATGAAGAGGACCCAAAAAGGGTGGGCACCCCAAAGGTGAGGGAGCCCATACTGTTTCGTATATTACTAGTGGCTTAGATATCCCCGGAGATGGAAAAAGTTTCCTTTGGGGTACTGAAGCTTGAAAATTACTTGGGGAACTTGTGGGAATTTGTAGAGAATTCTGGAATGGTGGTGTTCCCAAAGAGCTTAAAAATAATTTGCTGCCTATGGAAGGGAAAGAAAATTGATGCATGTTGAACAACTACTATATGCTACTTTGTTTGCATTCTCAGTCCTCACTACAAGCCTGTGAGTTTTTATAGATGAGGAAACTGGTTTCCAGTAGAGAGGTGGAAGCAGTGGAGGAGCTGAGAGTCACACACAGGTGACTTGCCTTCTAGTGCATCTTGTTTCCGCTGTGTTACAATTCCCTTAGACACCCTCCCAGGGGTTGCAAGAGAGATATGGGATAGTAGTTTTTTTGAGCTTACGAACAGTTCGGTGGTTCTCAAACTTAACGCATTAAGGATCATTTGTAGAGCCTGTTACAAATGGAGGGTTGAATTCTCCCCCACCCCCAGGAATTCAGTAGGACTCCGGTGTGCATTTTTAACAGAGAATTTGTGTGTTTTAACAAGGTACATACACTCATGCTGATGCGGGACGTTTTAGTACCACCTCTTGAGAAATACTGGCCTACTTGGTAGGAAAA
The DNA here is from genome assembly GCF_001890085.2 of Hipposideros armiger. NCBI lineage: Eukaryota > Metazoa > Chordata > Mammalia > Chiroptera > Hipposideridae > Hipposideros > Hipposideros armiger. The sequence goes on from NW_017731825.1 coordinate 1,198,152, forward strand.
AAATGTTGATAGAGATACAGATCTCCTAAAAGAGTATAGACGGTAAAATGGGACGGCACTATGTAGTGGCATGAGCATACTCGTAGACTATAGTCTGTATTAGGACATGATAAGCTGCTATAACAGAAACCCCAAAAGATAATGGCTTCAAGAACAAGAAAGTTTCTTTTAATAGGCTAGAGCAGGGATAGGCAGATGTTGTCTGTAAAGGGTCAGATAGTAAATATTTTAGGCTTTGTGGACTGTATGTTCTCTGTTGCAACTACTACAGTTGATCCTCATTATTCATGGAGTCTGCATTTGTGAATTTACCTACTTGCTAAAATGTATTTGTAACACCAAAATCAATACTCGCAATGCTTTTGCACTAATTGATTGCAAACTCAAAGCGGTGAAAAATTGTAGTCACCTGAGGCCCACGCATCCAGCTAAGGTTGAACAAGGTGGTGCTTTGCCAAATTTTTGTTCCATTTCTTATATGGTAAACACGTGTCTTTTGTGTGGTCTATTTAATGCCACATTTTTTGCAATTTTGTGCTTTGCGTTGGTGATTTTGCTGTTTAAAACGGCCCTCAAGAGTAGTGCTGTCCAGGTTTCCAAAGTGCAAGGAGACTGTATATACTTTACAGAGAAAAGATGTGTGTTAGATAAGCTTTGCTCAGGCCTGAGGAATAGTGCTGTTGGTTGTGAGTTCAATGTTAATGAATCAAGACTATTAAAGGGCCGGCCGAGTGGCTCAGTTGGTTAAGAGCTCGCTCAAGAGTGCGAGCTCTGAGCAACAGAGGTTCGACAGTCCAGACCCGAGCTCAGCTAAAAAAAAAAAAAAAAAACTATATATTAAATTAAGTCTCTTTAGAACAGAAATACACACAAAACAAGGTTTTGTGTGATCACTTGATAGTAATGTTGTGACCAGAGGCTCACNCACAGGGACTGCAGCCTACACTGTCGCCAGCGACTCACGGCAGCCCAGCTCCAGGTTGAGCTGCCGTTCAGCATCTTAGCTGTGGAGGGCAGTGTCACTGGCCCTCATATGTAGGATCCGAACCGGGGCCCTCTGGCGTCCCAAGCCTGTTCTTAACCATCGCGCCACTCGGCTGGCCCACCAGCTTGTTTTATAGACATGGAAACTGAGGCTCAGCGAGCTTAAATACCTTGCCCCCAATCACACTGCTGCTAAGTGGCAGAGCTGGGATTGGAATCCAAGTCAGTCACACCCCAAAAGACCCTCTTTTCACTGCGACCCACATAGGCTCTCATTCCAGCCCCATTTCAAGTATTGGTCCTATTATCAGAACCATGGGACAAGGTTTGGTTTGGAAAATTTGAGGCTCTTCAGGGAGAAGGATGACAGCTTGCCCGTTATTTCACGGGGGGTGGGAGAAAGGGACAAGGGACTGACATGAAGAGCAGCCAGATATCCATAGCTTTTTTTTGGAGCCAAACAAATGCAGAAGGAGCCACTTCTATAAGAATACAGTGTTTTTCCTCCTTTTCTCACCCACCCTGGGCCCATGCCTGTGATAATTGAGAAGCACAGTCTGGTTTCTGGGATTAGAACCAATGCTGTGAAGAGTGTTCTGACAATAAATGCTGTTGATTGACAGTTGATGGACAATGTTCTTGAATAAGTTTTTCCTGTGCTGGGTGTTAAGCTGAGAACTGCACTACACAATTGCTCAACAGCCTGCTTACTGTTCAGACAGAATTTACTACACTTTTCCTCTGTGGGCCTCAGCCAGGCAGCCAGGCGAGATGCTATCTCAGGTCCCCTCCAGTTCCATCATTCAATGACTCTATCAAGAAGAGAATACATATCTGAAAACATTTTTTTCCCCACTGAGCTGGGGTTATTATTCACACTCAGAAACACAGGCTCCAACAGAGAGATAACTGGTCAGAAAATAAGGAGCTTTGATTTGAGTCTCATACTCTTTGACCCAATAATTCCACTTGTGTGAATTTATCTTTAAAAATTGAGAAGGACAGAGCTGTGTATTCATAGATGTTTGCTTTAGTATTATCGGAGGTAATGTTCAATAAAATAATGTGCAATACAAGAGTGGGGTATATTTACTTGGTGGCATATACCGCTATCACAGATGATTATTTCAAAGACATGGGAGAATGTCTATGACACTGTTTTTCAATTGCAGTTCAACATTCATCAATGAGTCATGAAATAAACTTAAAAGGTTCTGTGTGGGCTGGCCAAGTGGCTCAGTTGGTTAAGAGCTTGCTCAAAAGTTTGAGCTCTGAGCAACAGCAGTTCGAGTC
>NW_017731825.1:1204643-1250862 GCF_001890085.2 Hipposideros armiger
ATCAAGACTATTAAAGGGCCGGCCGAGTGGCTCAGTTGGTTAAGAGCTCGCTCAAGAGTGCGAGCTCTGAGCAACAGAGGTTCGACAGTCCAGACGACAGTCCAGAAAAAAAAAAAAAATAAAAAAAAAAAAAAAGACTATATATTAAATTAAGTCTCTTTAGAACAGAAATACACACAAAACAAGGTTTTGTGTGATCACTTGATAGTAATGTTGTGACCAGAGGCTCACAGGAACCTAACCTGATTCAGTATTTGCTAATTCATTGTTGGTGGCAACTGTATAGGACATAACTACCACAAATAACAAGACTCAACTATACCTAGATAGGCTGTCTTAGCACAAAAGCAGCCATAGACAGTATGTAAATTAATGGGTGTGGCTGTGTTCCAATAAAACTTTATTTACAAAACAGGTGGTGGACTGTATTTGGCCCACAGGCCATAGTTTGCCAAGCCCTGGTCTAGAGTACCCAGGATAGTAGTGCTTCTGCCATATTTTTCCATCTGTGGCTCTGCCTTCCTAGGGGACCTTGTTGTCACCTCATGACTGAAACTAGGCTACAACCCGTTAATGTGTCCACTGGCAAGGAAAAAGAGAGAGTGGAGGGAGCACTGTCTTAAGAGTCCTGGGCCCAAAGTGCCCACTTTCCATTGGCTAAGGTGGGAGGCCTCACCTAAGTGCAAGGGGTGGCTGGGAAATGCATTCAATCAGTTAGGAGACCACGTGCCCAACTACAACTCAACTGCTGTGGAAAAAGGAGCTAGTGTGTTTTAGTGGATTGCAATTTACCTCACAATGTGGTTTTGAGGATTAAATGAGACAATATATATATATATATATGAGTGTCTAGCATGTGCCTGGCATGGTGAATAAGCAACACACAGTGCTCTTTCTTATTAGCAGCCTTTGTAGTTCTTTTGCATCTTTCTGTCATGACTAAGTCAACCCCATTGTTTGGACTTTAGTTTCCTCATTTGTAACATGAAGGACTTTAATTTCACCAGGGACTACAGACGCATTGACTGTGGTCCAAATACAGATCATAGATGTCTTTTGTTTGCCTGACAGGGATTTTAAAAGAGTTTTGAATTTGGTGGGGCATATGCTGTCCTATGTCCTAACCCCTGGTCACATTTGCCATATTTTGTTTTTAAACTATCAATACCAATATAGATGTTTGCATTTGTCATCTTGATCGATTTCTCAGGTTACTTTTTTGCTTGGTTATGCTAAGATTTGAGGTCTGTAACTGCACCTTAAAAAAAGCTTGGCATCTGAGTATTGAATGTGCACTGATGCTCAGTAGCAGTAGATTTTGTCCTCATTAAAAGTGTGCTTAGAGCCAATGAAGTGGTGATTTAATCAAAAATGTTTGTTAATCTGACGAGTACAATAAAACCCCCACAAGTGAGTGATCTCAGCACCTGCAAACGGTCTCCACTTGTAACGAAGCAATTACTGAGCAGGCGGCACTTATCCCAAGGGCTGGCTTAGGCCAGCTGTACCGGGCAGTCACCTCCCAGGACAACCAAGGCACCTCGCAGCCTTCCCCACTCCTGGTTCCTCTTAAGGCCTTTTTACTCGAGTCATTTGCTACCTTGTGAGATCTCAGAGTTGGGAAAAAACTGGCTATGAGTTTTAGCTTCTGAGAGTAAATTCTGAATAGCAAGAGAGAATTATAACTCAGATGAGAAATCACCAGCTCTTACCAGAGCTGATTTTAATGTGTGGGATGAGGGAGAGGTTTTATTTCAGTTTAAACGGATAGGAGGATTCTGGCAGAGGGAAAGGTTGCATTTCAGTCTGAAGTGATAGGATTTTGGCTGATGTGAAACCTAGTTATGTTTTTTAGTCTCTGATAGTAATGAGCTGTTACTTGGTCATTGTGCTTTTCTTTCGAAGCTGGACTGTTCAACTTGGTATCTTTAGATGTTTCAACCACCAGTTGTCTTAAATTAACAGATGTGCAGTGTCTTAGCTGACATCTCAAAGAGGGTACTTAATTAGATCTGTTTCCTAGTACAAAAATCTTATCAGTTTGGAAAGCTTTTGGCTACGGATTACAGTAGACTGACCTCAGTGACCTAAGCAAATAGGAGTATACTTTTTTCCCCCATAACAAGAAATTTGGAGGTTGGTGGCTACTGGCATGAGTTCAAAAGCTCAGCTATGGCAGGGCTGGTATTTCTGCATTCTTTTAGGAGCTTCCTCTTAGTCACAAGATAGCTGCCGTACTTCCAGTCATCACATCCAACTTTAAGTGAGGAAGAAGGAGAAAGAAACTCCAACACTCTTTGTCCCTTTTCTAAGCAAGGCATAAGCCCTCCCAGATGACTTTTGGGTCATGACCACCCCCACCTGCAATGCGGCTGGGAAAGCATCTTTGAGCTTTTCTAACTTCTAGGCAAAGGAGGAAGGGTTGGGAATCATTGTGTTAGCCTACTAATAGTATATGCTATAGGGAATACAGGCTAATGGGGGTCATTTAAAACCCACTGGAATCCTTACCAAAAAAAGAGGCCAGGATCAGTGAAGATTAAAGAGAGGGGGTAGGTTGAGAGGAGAAAAAGACCTAGAGAGGATGAGCACCAAGAGAGAAGGAGCCTTGACACTGGTAATCATTTGCATAATGTCAGCCCTGCTGTAAGCTCCCTGAGAGGAGGGAGCGGCAAAAGCTCTAAGTGTAATGAAGATGGTTTCCTTTCCGGAGCAGGCTGTGCACCAAGCTGAGGGGAGCCTACCATTTCCTGAGACAAGGGCTGGAAGCCGCTTAGTGGACTGTTAATAAATATTTACTGAATTGGCCTGAGTGGCTGGAGGAGGCACTTGAACCCCCACCTCTGACATCTGGGCCCAGTTGAGTGGTTCGCAGGTCAGAGGTTAGGAGGCCAGAGAGGAACAGGTGGCTGGATGGTGCCTTGATGGGGAGACGCCCAGCCAGGGGCTGGGAGAAAGGCCCCCAACATGCGGAGACTGTTCAAGGGCCGCTGACCATTAAATGAGCCTCACCTGCTGCCAGGCGCAAGCGACAGGTCGCCATTGGGCAGGTGGCTTCTCTCGGCAGCCTGTGTCTGGCTCTGCTCCACTTGCTGGGGGTCAGGAGACTAAAACCTCATTACCTAACACGGCTGGATGTCAGCTTGTGTGGAGTGGCTGTTTGCCAGCATCTTAATTAATGAATTCATAAGGCACGGGGTGGATGCCAGTTCTTGAAAAATGCTTTGAGCCTTTCAGCAATGAAGAAGGTTTTGCTAATTTATCAAAAAATATATATTGAGGGAAAGAAGAGAAAACAAACCTCAAACAGCGTTTCTGGCTAGGGACAGACGGAGGCTTCGGGCCAGGACTGCCGTGGCTGTCCTTGCAGAGCTGCTCAGCACGCCTGCAGGTCTCAGGGTGTCTCTGAGCTGGCATGGGCTTCGGCAGGGCCCCTCTCGCTCCTGACCTGGGGCAGGGGGTGACTCTCCAGAAAAACGACAAGCCCCTGGGCTCTCTGCTTTCCCTGAAAAATTATTCATTGGGTAAAATCAGGGAAGATTTACTGTCTTCATCTGCTCAGCTTGGGAGAGGAACTTTTCACAGGGCCTGGTGATCTGGGGAGCCCCGGGCGAAGGTTCTTCTGTCCCCACAGAGCCCTAGGAGCCTCCTCCACAGAAAAACACCCCGTAAGCATTTTCAGAGTAATCAGCCCTTTGGGGTGGTCATCTGAAAAATTGAGGCCCGTGACCCCCATGTGACTTGGCCATGTGGCCTGAAGGCCCCAGATGGAAAGCCCCAGCGCTCTTGCCAGAGACCATCTGGGCAGGCGGTCTGGCTCCTTAACCCATTATAATAAACATCCCGAGGCCTCCCTGACATGTGAAAATGAGTGGATTTCCAGAAATCCAGTTCTCAGGCTGCTGGGACTGGAGATGAAACAGCTGACACCACTCTCAGGCTGTGAATTAGCAAGTGAAAAGAAAGGCTTTGCTACCCATTGGGGAACGAAGGGCTTATGGGGCCCACTAGCCCACTTTTTTCCTTCTGGAAACTGGGTCTGTTTTGTGTGAATTTTGGAAGGTGCTTTGGCAAGGTTAGGCGATGTGGGGGAGGGCGACTGGGATGTTTGTGAAGCTGGGAGTGGGCTGGTAATTGCCTTCAATGCAGGACAGGTGCTCGGCTCCTGTCTCAGTCTCCAAGCAAACATTTCAGTCAGGTCCTTCCCTCATAGAGAGTATCTATTTTGTGGACAGAGACCAAGCAAAGCCCTCGTACAAGATTACTCAGGACAGAATCTGTGAAGCCAGATCAACAAGCTTAGATGGACTTCCACCGGGGTGTGGAATGACTGCTCCGCAGAACCCTTCTTTGTCGTGAAGGTTTTCATGAGGGATTTTAAAGAAAGAGCTTGAAGTGGTAGGAAGGGCATAAGCTCTGAAGTAGAAAAACCCAGATTCAGACCCCACTTCTGCCACTTCCCAATTACACGACTTTGGGCAGTTTGCTTCAAATCTCCATGCCGGGAGTTTGTTCCTCTGTAAAACAGGGGCAGTCCCTTCCTCGTAGAGTTGTTGCAGACCTTGGGTGGCTTACACGAAGCTGCCCACAGACTGCCTGGCCCAGCGGATAAGGAGTGGAGGTGGCATCCAGGAGCTAAGAGTGGCTCAGGGCTGGTGGCTCTCCGCTTTCACCCTGTGGGCTGGTGGCTAACAGCACAGACTTGGACTGCCTGGCCCCCCTCTGGACTGGCCGTGTGGCCCTGGACAAAGAACTTCATCTCCACGGCCTGAGTTTCCTCATCTGTAAAATGTGGATCCTAATACCACTTCTCACAAGGTTATTCACAGCATTCTGCGAGGGAATCTCGGTGAAGCCCAGCAGTGCCTGACACGCAGTGCCATCTACAGAAATGGTTGCCAGTGCGGTTGTGGTTAGTTCTACATGAACTTTTGGCTTCCATGAAGCTGCTTGGACTCATGCTGGGCCATCCAGACACGCGAAGCTCTGTGATTTGCGTTGGGCTCAGGTACCCTGTGTTTTTTATTAGGTCTCTGGTGCCCGACAAAGACCTGGTCAGGCAGGTGCAGGATTCCCCCACAGGGCATATCCTGCACCTGAGTCCCGAGGTTAACTCTTTCCCAGCCACTTCTGTCACTCACCAGCCAGAAGCTCCTAAGAGCAAGGCTGGCAAGACCGGAAACGACTTCCTAAACTAGCAAGCAGAGTGGCCCACTGCCAAGCCCTGAGGGTGCCTTCTGCCCTTTCCCAGAGGAAGGTCTGGCTCTAGACAGTAGCTCCTTAGGGAGTGGGCAGAGAGCCGCCTCCCAGGCTGTCAAGATGCTCATGGGAGCACCATTCAGCCTCCTTCAATAGAGGAGCGACAGACAGCCTGTGGCTCGTTCTTGTCGGCAGAATAAAAGCTGCACGTGAGGCCCTGGCAGCAGCCAGACCTGGAGCTGGCCCCCGTGGGGCCTGACCTGACCAGTGTTCTGGGCAGTTTGTGCGTGAGCTGGCACTCATGTTCCTTGCCCCCAAAGAGGTCTCATTCGGGGCTTTGATTCCAGGAGGCTCCATACTCCTGAACAGATGCCTCATGGGGATTTCAGACAAATTTTACAGTTTCTCTTAACACCGTGGTTTTATGGCATATAGGACCCCAGGGAGACTTCCCTAAAGCTCTGAGAATAAGGCGTTACTCCCCAAGTCAGGTGGCAGAGGGGGTTTTGCTCAGCTGGCTCGGGGTTACTGAGTTGCCGACGGAGCACACAGCACTCAGAGCTGCATCTGAGGGAGGGCCTGCCCCTAATGACTGCCGATGAAGAAGCGATGGCCCCACTTGGCTGGAGTCAGGGCCCATGCTGACCTTGACCGCTTGACTGTTGGGCTGACCTCAGATCTTGGCATTGTTCTTCAGGAAACATCCCCACCTCTGTGGAGAATCCGTGGTCTTATTCTTCTCAACGGAGCCTGATCCTCTGCCCACTCAGAGCCGCCCGCCAGGCTCCAATGCCCCAGGCCGAGCTTGGATAAGGAAGGCAGCGGTTCTCACCCTGACTGGTGGAATCGTGTGGGCCTTTCCTGCTACAGTGCTACAGTACAGCCCTCCTGGATCCTGTCCCCAGGCCCCCCTGGGACCTTCAGCTCCCTCCCACTTTTCCCCTCCTCCCCTCTTCCCTCATGGCATCTTCCCTGCCCAGGCTCAGACGAGCAGACCCCTGGGCAGGCTTCAGCTACTGCTGGTCTGAGGGTCAAATTACAGTCTTCCCCACCAGCACACCCTGCAGCTTACCACCTACGGCTCAGTTCCCTGAGCTGCTTGCACCCAGGTTCACACAGCCCCTACCAGGCCCTCAGCTCTGTGTGAGGTGCCGCAAGGCACAGTTTGCTAACTTGTAGGGAGCTCACGCCACTGCCTTTTACCTTCTCGGGCTCCGTTGCAGCCACGCTGTGCCTGCTAACTGTCACCTCAATGACTTAGACTTTCCCTGTAGGAAAATGGACACTTGGTCTTCTGAATATAAACAATGCATGGACACTTGCTTCCTAATGTAATTGTACATTGGGGACATCTGCTGTCTGCCCCCCACACTGTGTCTGAATGAGTGCCCTGTCTCAGTCCCCCCTTTGGCTATAGCCAGTGACAGTCTCAGCCAGCATTGCTACCCACCTACAACTGCAGGGAAATCCCAGCACCGGGATCAGTCTTGGGCCCGCTCCTCCTGCCAGTTGGCCTGTATCCAGCATGTCAGGCAGGAGACCTGGGTGAAACCTCTCCCCACTGGAGTTGGTCACATTTCTTTGGTGGGGCCTCTTTCTGCCTTAGTCCTGGTACCTTGCACTCCAGCTTCCAGTGTATGGGATGCCAGGCCCCTAAAGCCACGGTGTGGGTTAACCTGGACGCCACCTGCCATTCAGTGTCTCCTCAGATGCCCACTGATGCCCAGACCACACCTGTGCCTGTTCTGCCCCTTAGACCCTGCGCTAGGCCTGTCATCCCTGGGTTCCTCCAGCCCCAGCCTCTACACCTTGGCGCTGGCTCCAGAGCCCCGCCCCACAGCTTCATCCCTAGGCCAGTCCTGAGGTACCCAGCATGCCACGCCCTGAGCCAGCTAGATGGGCTGGCCTGTAGGGGTGTTACTGCTCTGCAGGCCCCCACCCATGCTGAACCCCTCCTCTGACTCACAAGATGGCCATTTCTGAGTCAGAGGGGCTCCCCATCCCTTCCCACTGCTACCCGCCAGTGACCAGTGGAGATGTCTCTGCATCACACACCCCCACTTCTAGCTCCTTCTCTTACTCTTGCCACAGATTAACTGTTTTTATTCCCCAAAGAGCCAGCGAAAAACATTCTCTGATGATAATGATAGCAAACACTGAACTCCTATGTGCTCAGGCACCTTACAGGTATCGCCTCATATCCTCACAACAACTCTTTGAAACATGGAACATTATCATCTTTGTTTTACACACGAGTAAACTGAGGCACAGGATTAAGGAGTACGGCAAGTGAGCCTCAAGCTGAAGCACCTGATGACTGCCCGCGCCCCTCACGACCACACTTTTCAGGAGCCACAATTTCAGGCTTTTAGGCACTTGGGCTTCCAACTGCTTGCCCAGGAAGATGCTTCTAGAATCTTCTTGACATTTGTCTCCTCATTCTGGTCCTAACCCCCGTGTCTTCTCTCCTGGTCCTGGCTGTCTTGTCCTCTGTTGCCTTCAGCCTGGTGGCAGAGCTAACCGAGGACCCTAGATTTGCACTGGGAAATGTGAAAGTGCATAACCCATGTGCATGCCGTTGAGAGTTGACTGAACATCCAACCAGGGGCTTCCTTTAAGGCCCACTTTCTGGGTCTTCTCCCCTATTTCTGGGCCCATCTTGCCAGCTCTGCTCTGTAGCCGGCACCCCTGACCCCAGTCACACCTAAAAGATGCATCCTGACCCTCCCTGGCTTCTCTGTAACCGGGAAGTCCCCCAGAATCTTTGTACCCATTGTTCTAGCTGCTGGAGAGCCAGCTTCTTCTGCAAATGCTGCCGGTGTGTGACTGCCAGCGGGGTCACCTTCTGAGGATGGGCTTGTGGCCTTCTAAAGAGCCTCCTGCCAGTCTCAGCCTCCCCTCACTTGGCCCATATCAAGCAGCTGGGTTATAAAGGGGAACTTGCTATTTAGAAGGGAGTCGGAGAGAGCTGTCAGCAGGACATAAATATTCATAGAGGGAGGTTAGAACTTGAGTCCTTAAAACCTTGATTTGTGTTCGTCTGTTTAAGCCTCATTAAAAAGTGGTAAATGAAAGTGGGGATATTCTCTGGAACTGCAGATAAATTGGGCTTGTTCAGAGAAAGGCCTCTAACTGCCAGCTCCACAGGCCCAGCCCAGAGCACAACGGCAGATTGGCCTGGCCACTCAGTGCGCCAACCTCAATTTAAAGATGTTGCTTAGCCTGAGTCCTGGCCTTGCTCCGGGCCAGTCATTGCTTGTTTGGGTACCTGGTAGCCTTCCAGAGGTGTTTAGGGCTGGACATCCCCAACCTTTTTCCTTCCCAGAATGACATGCAAACCTGGGTCTAGCCCAAGGATGGCAGGGAGAAATGTCACTTAGGACTAGTACTTGCATTAGGTAATCCACAGAGCACATACCTATGTGCATGTATAACTGCTGCTTCTAACTTCTTCCACCTTCTATGGGCACAAGCAGAGGGTTTCAGAGACCATTGCTACATAAGGCCTAAACCCATCCCAGCCCTGCAGCCCCAGCCATGCCCAGCCCTACTCCACAGTCACAAAGGCTGCAGCAGGCCAGGCCCTATGGCCACAAGGAGGAGACCTTTGGCCACCATGCCTTCCAGGACAGGAGCTACAAAGCCAGGCACCCTCAGGGGCCATGCAGTCACATACTCGAGTGGAATGGGCCAGTTTAGACTTGACCCCTGGGCTGCAGGTTTACAGCATCTGCCTTAGGGGCTCGCAGTTTCGGAAGATGAGGTTTAGACACAGACAGCTGGGATAACATAGTGCTCAGCCTCATTAATTTGCCAGGGGGGAGGAGGCAGTACCCCTGCAGCCAAGGGCAGCACACAAGGCCTCGTGGAGGAGGTAGAGCTTCAAGACTGAAGCCTTGTTTGGGACCTACATGTTATTTGGTGTCCTGATTGTAGTTTTTACACCATAGAATGAAAACAGCAAGTCTCGGGGTCCTCAGGGACTGGGCTGTGTGTGTTGGGGGAGCTGCTGTGAAGGGAGGCCTCATGGTGGCCGGAAGTGCCAGCTCCCCTTGGCTCCACTAACCATCACATCAGGCTATTGCCGTTCCCTGAGCCTGGCTCCCCAGAGCTCATTTCCCTACAGCGCCTGTTCTAGGGTGGCCTTTGGCCTCCCCAGGCACAGGCCCCATCTCCTGGCAGGGGCTGTTTCCCAGGACAGCCCTCCCTTTGGTGCCCATTAGCAGAGAAATGACACAATTAACTAAGCAATTAACTCAAGGCTCTGCAGTTGCTCCCTCCCAGAGGGCCCTGCTTCCAGAGCTGGAGTTGGCAGCAGGCTGGACTGCAGGGAAGGGCATAGATGGTGTATCTTCTGTGCCGGGCACTGGGATGAGGGGGAGTGGCCGGGATGGGTGATGGCCAGGCAGAGGGCAGAAGTCCCAGAGACCTCGGGTGCAACTCTGACACTGGCCCCAGAACACCTGCCTGGGACTCTGGGACTTGGACTTGTGATCAGTCATTGACTACGTCTCTGCGGGGGCCAGTCCAGAAGGTATTGGAGCAGAGAACCGGCTGAGACCAGTAAGGAGAGGGGTGTTTCATACTGACTCCTCAGAGAAGTCATTCTGGTTTGGGAGCCCGCTCTCCCATTTGTAAAATAGAGGTCAGATGGCTGTCCCTCCCAGAGAGGTGGTGTAATGAGTGAAGTCAGATGGAAAATGGAGCATTATGGGGACCCAAGGTACTATTCAGTCAGCTGCTGGAGGGACGCAGGGCCCTCTGCACCTTCCCACCCACCACAATCTAGGCTACTGCCAGCAGGGCACTGGTGCAAGAAGAGCCGGCCCGGGCCCAGAGAGGTGGCCGGTTAGAGCGGCAGATGGGCCCAGATGAACTTCCAAGGCCAAGTCATGAGACCAGGACTCAGGCTTGGATGATCCAGCTCAGGATTTCAGAAAACATTTTCCCACAACTCAAATTATTTCCCTAAGAACACATCTCTGAAACTAGAAGCAAATGGGAAAACCGATATACCTTTGGCAACCAACCTCTCAGAAGCTTAGCTGTTTTGCCGTGTAAGTTATAACTACCTTGGTGATGGGCAGTGTTTTTGCAAAAGAACCCAGTCAGAAATAGAAGTGTTTTTCAGCTGCATTTTTTACACTCTGTCCTTTGTTTTTATTCTCATGAAAAAATGTATAATCTAACAACTTAAGACTACGTTAAGATGAAGTGTGTCAGTGGGGAAAATACGTCTGCTTCTTGAACCCTAGTTATCTAATCACCCATCTCTCGTGTGTGAGGTGCTTTGAAAAGGCAGGGCCTCCCCGAAGCATCGCATTTCATTCATTCTAGGATAAGCCTGTGTGGCAGGCGCCTGCTGCGTTCAGAGCTCTGGCTGCTCCTGCTGTGGGGCCCTACTGGGGAGACCGTGACCAAGGGGCTGCTCCTATCTGTCCCCAGCCCATGCTTTGGCCCAGTGGGTCACGGCAGCTGTGAGACCCTGAGCAACAGCCCCAGCCATTTCCAGTGCAGCTCGTGCTGCATCACATGGGAGGTAGAGGACAGCAAAACAGAGATGTTGGGGGTTGGACGGGGGCTGTCCAGGAAGACTCCTAGAGGCTACCTCCTCCCCACCCCTGAATCCCAACTATTTTGAAAGTTGAAAGGATCTGTTGCCCATCTTTATCTGCTGGTGTGTGTGCGGTATGTTTCAGATCGATGGGCTGGAGGAGAAGTTATCACAATGTCGGAGGGACCTGGAAGCTGTGAACTCCAGGCTCTATGGGGCAGAGCTGAGTCCAGAGGCCAGGTAATGCTCCCGCCCCCTCCCCTACCACCCCCATTAGCCCCTCCCATCCGTCCTGGGCCCTGGCTTCCATTCCCCGCCCTCTACCCTCCATCAGAGACCTGGGCCCTTGTCCCCCTTGTCCAAACTGCCGTGGTGAGCCAGCTGCCCCTCGGGTGAGACGGAAGAAAAGGGCTTAAGCCATAAAACTCCTTTCCCCTTCACAGGAGGTCTCTGGAGAAGGAGAAAAACAGCCTGATGAACAAAGCCTCCAACTATGGTAAGAAAGTTCCCTTCTGCTAGCAGCCCCACCCTCTAGTCCCAGGATCAGGAGGGTTAGACAGCTCAGGGAGCCCACAAGGTGAGAGGGACCAAGGGGTTTCTTCAGGAGGGAGTCAGCTGCCAGGAGGTTGCAGGAAGCCACTGTGGGCCCAGCAGCCTGGAAGAATAGCAGTTTCATTCCTTTGTTCCAAGGGAGATGGAGAGGGCTGTGGATCTGTTTTCTCTGTGGGATGAAGGGGTATGGCAGTAGGTAGGTCCAGATTCTCACATCCACCCAGACTTGGGAGGTCTGTTCTCCCTTCTCCCTCCTCCCAGGAAAACCCTGTGGTGGGAGTTGGGGCCGTGGGGGCCAAGGTGAAGAGGATGAACCTCTCAGTTGGGCCCATGAAGGGCTACTGGGGGTGGAGCAATGCTGCCACCTTCTGGGCGCTGGGGGTAGAGCCATGTAGAGAGGCAGGCAGGGCACAGAGCTGGAGGGCAGCTGCTGGCCCACCCCACCCCCACCCTGCCCCCGCTGGCCTGGGAGAAAGATGGTCTGTGGAGGCTCCTCAGACTTGTCTGTTCTATTCTCCCCGAGGGGCCAAACCTAGCCAAGAACCAGCCCCAGAACTGTCCACATGGCAGGGAACCTTCTAGAGGGACCATTGTGAAAAAACGCTGTAAGCACAGTGCATGTGGGTACACTGCCTGCCTGGGCCCTGGGCTCAGTCTGGCCTGCCCAGAGCTGGTGTGCAGGTATCTCCCTGCTCCCTCACACAGGTAAGAGTGGGACATCAGTTCCCCCTCAAGCCTAGCAATTTGCAGTCGCAGCATCACCACTCACTTTAGCCCTGAGTACCCCTGAGTGTCGCATGAGAGGATGAATGGATAGTGTGGCTGTAGAACAGTCAGGGCTGGCTTCCTCTAGAGGTGAGCCCAACTACCTCGTGAGCACAAACGGCCTCTCAGCATCCCGAGTTCCTGCTTAGCTGGGCATCTGGCAGAGGGCAGGACAGGAAGCACTGGTGGGGTGGTCCCGCCCTGTGCCTACTCCACTGTCCAGCCAAGGAGGCCCCAGGAGCCGAGTTTGTAGTTGGCCAGATGAGACACCCTGGGTGGATGACACCACGGAGCCTACCCAGTGGCAAGCCGAGGACTCACCTGGTACTGCCATGCCACCACCTAGCGTGGCTTTCACGTGTGGCCTTTTGAATAACCACACATTCCATCCTCAACCCAACTGCGTTTGAAAAGAAATGGTCATGGAGCATTCAATGTTAGGACTTTTTTGGGCTGGGATCTGTTGCCAAAAGGCTGTGAGGATCTGGGCAGATCAAGGACAGTCATTTTTGTGGCTAAGGAAGTGGCTGGGAAGGAACCCCTCTGCCCTCAGCAGTGTGTGTCCCCATTTGTGAAAGAGGCAGGGGCAGATGAGTAGCAGATGGGCCCAAACCACCTGTCCAATGCCCTGTTTCCTCCTAGAGAAGGAGCTCAAGTTGCTTCGGCAAGAGAACCGGAAGCACATGGTGCTCTCGGTCGCCATCTTCATCCTCCTGAGCCTTATCTACACCTGGTGGACCATGTGAGCCTGAGCTTTCTTCAGTCAGCGCAGGCTCCCCCTCAGCGACCTGCTCACAGCCAAGCAGGCCCTTCAGGCCTCCGAGGACCACGGTACCGGGCCATGTCTCCCGACCCAGACTGGAGCAGGGCTTCAGCTGCTTCCCGATCCCACTGTGGGGCCTGGGTGTCCAGGACTTTGTGCTGGCTCCTCCCTCAACCCAAGGGGCAGGCAATAAAGAACACCCAGGCCACTGCGGCTGCTGAGTAAATGTCATGGTGGTCTGACTGCAGCTGGGGGCGGCACTCAGGAATCAAGGAATGTTCAAGGGGAAGCTCTTGGCTTAGAACTCAAAGGGAGAAGAGGGGCTGTGAAGGGGCGCCCCCAGCTCAAGTGGGGGTGAGGCAGCGGGAAGCACTAGGTCAGAACTAAGCTGGGAGCCATTTCCAGGGCTTGGGCATCACTGGAGATACAGCCCTTGTGCCACGTGTCCACCCCCCACCACCACATGCACTGTCTTGCCCTCCCGTCAGTGGTAGAAAAAATGCAGCCTAGGCAGTGAAGGGCAACTTGGGGACTTGAAGTGGTCGTATGGCAGTCCCACGGGAGCAAGGACTTAATCCATCTTCAAGAGGCAGGCAAGGCTGGTGAGGCTGGCAGTGAGTGGGCAGCAAGAGCCATGGTAATGACCAGACAGACTTATGGTGACAGTGGCCAGTAAATCAGGCCGGGTCTGCAGGGAGCAGCAGGAGAGGTGGGGCCAGCCGGACAGGAGAGCAGGAGCCGCAAATACAGACATCACCTGCTGCCCCTGAGCACATCCCCCACCCCTACTCCCAGCACGGGGCCCAGGAGGGTCGGGTGGGAGGCTAGAGCAAGGCAGAGGAGGGCAACCAGGAGGAAGGGCTTGGGAACCCAGATCACCCTGGGTTTAAATTAAGTAAAAACAAGGAAAGGAGTTGCCCCGGGAGCTCAGGCTGTGGAACATCAAGGCAGGCCCCTCGGGGCCAGAGTGAAGCAGCCAAGCCAAGTGCAGCAAGCTGTGGGAGGAAACCAGCACCAGAGTGATGGAACTGGTGGAGAAGCCAGCCTGGAACAGACAGGGAGGTGCCATCAGCACCCGCATGTCCCCCAACCCCATGCACAGCCCCCAGTGTAGGCACACAAAGGAGGGGAGGCTGGCTGGGGGTCAGCGAAACCATCTCTCCCTCTCTCTTCCCCTGGCCAGTGACACTCATTGGTCTGACACCTCTGTTATTTTAGTCTCAGACTGATCCTGGATTGTCACAGTACACCACGAGTGAGCTGTGTGATTTATGTAAGGGGGTGAGTGCCTCCCTACCTGCTGGGCTGTAGGGTCATTCATTCTCCAGTTGGGGCTTTAACATGAGCTGCCTCATTTCCTGACTTCCTTGAGCCCCCAGCCCTGGGAGTTCTGAGCTTGGACAAGGCTCTGATTAAACAAACCCTCTTCTCCTTCTCCCCTCTTCTGAGTACAGGTTCCTCCCTTTCACCTTCAGCCCAAGCTGTTTTATCTGAACCAGTCCCAGACTGCAAAGCACAGAGGACAACCAGTAGCAACCCCAGGACAGAGCCACACAGGCATTAAAAATATGTTTATCTTTAATGATCCAAGATTCTGCAAGACACACTGATATACCCAGAATTGGGTGGAAATACAGCATTTCAGTGGTGCTGCTGCCAACAGGGGGAGGCGGGGGAGGACTGGGTGCTGACTGGAGATACCCCCCCAGGTGGAGTCAATTCCAACCTCACAGGAAGCTGCTGTGCCCTATCGCCATGGAAACCAGTCTAGCACTGGGATGGGGCCCTAGGGAGCCTGTAGAAGCATCTCTGAGAGGTATTTCCCATTAAGAAGAACCACAGGTGTCCTCCCCCACCCAAAGCTACTGCCCAGCTTCCCCTCTTCCCCTTCCGCTTCCACCAACATAGGAGAAATGGAGTGACCACAAAATGACAAAAGTGACTGACTGTACCACCTACTGGGGAAGAAAAACGGGGTGGGGGAAGGGTGGCAAGGTGGCTGTGGCAAACAAGGGTGCCATGATTGCCAGAGGACTAGGTCAAACCCAACCCCAGAGGTCCCCTTTGTTGCAGTGGGGCCACTGCTGCTGGACATAGAAAAAGGCAGGTCATCAAGGGTACTTCCTCCCCGTCTAGAGCTGCCCAAGGTTCAGTCAAAAGGGGACGGGGCCCAGGAGGCAGTCCCATCCACTACCAAAGACAGTGCCACTTGCATCCTGGTGCGGTGTCAGGGACCTGGGGCCCACATACCTCCCTTCCCGGCCTGCGGGACTGTCAGAGGTCCAGGCTGAGAAGAGCTCCGGAGAAGGCCAGGACAGGGTCAGGGAAGGAGACAAAATCTTCTCCAACTTGGCATCAAAACAGAACAAGTTCAAAGAAACAAAGCCTTGATTTGTACAGCAGCTGGTCCTGGCCAGCTCACAACAGGGGGCCTTCAACCACTCGGGTTGGCCTAGTAAAAAGTTGGGGAACACAGGAGCGTGGCCACCCTCAGGGCAGTGCACGGAACTCAGAAAAGTGAGTCTACACGATACAGGAGAAGGGCAGGGCTAAGGCCCTGCTGCTCTCGGACATGTCCTCCACCGGCCCTACATGCCCTGGGCCCTGACCTCACACCCGCCGTAGGAGCAGCATCCTTCAGGCTGAGTCCTGGCGGGGGAGACAGTTCCCGGGCAGGTCTCCAAGGAGGGAAGTCTAAAAGGTGTCCCAGAAGGAACGTGAGTGTCCTCTGAAGGCCCCCAACTAAGCTCTTCAGGGGAGGTGGAGAGGAGACCACCCCCTCTCATGGCCAGGCTGCAGTGACTGTGCCCCCTGTCCCTCCCATTCCGAGAGGGGAAGGAACGAGGAATGTGGGCCCCAGGCATTCAGCAGGAGTGGCGGCCCCAGGCCCTCAGGCGCTGTGTGTCTGGATGAAGGAGAGGACATCCTCCTTCGACAGCGTGTCCGGGTCCTGGGGCTTCTGCGAGTCATGCACGCGGATGCCATCCCCCCACTCCCAGAAGAGACGGCTGTAGTAGCAGATGCTGGGGAGGAGAAAGGAGGTCAGAGGGCTGCACCCACAGGGGGCGGGGCCCAGGGATCACCACCCAACCCCAGGCAACTGTGGCTTAGGGGATGGATGGGTGTTCTTAAGAGTCGGGAGCGGGGGTTCTATCAGTGACTCCACTTGAGGGCTTTTCCTTGGGCAGCCAAACCCCCAGGAGGCCCCAGCTCCTCCCTGCCTTCTAGAACCAGCTTTTCCCAACAAACAGCTGCTGCTGCTAATTGTATCCAACTGGATTTCTACAGTTACTGATATTCCTGATTTATCTGTGCTGTTCCAACAGAACAGTATGAGTGTGGTGACAAACTCGTGTCAATGGCTAGTTACAGGCATACTGGGGCTGCCGGCAGCTGTTGGAACCTATGACCCACAGTCTGGCAAATGGACCCTGGGTCCTAACTAGGGACAGCTGGGACCCTGAGTCCCCAGGGGCAGGGCTGTGTGCTCTCAGCACACTTCCACCCCCAGGCCAGTGTCACAAAGTCATGTGAACTGTGGCTGCTCAGTGGGGCAGAAGCCCTACCTACGTGGGGCCCTCTGCACCCAGAACCCCCAACCCTCACAGCAGGTCCTGGTATCACTCTCCTATCACCCCTTATTACCCAGGCCCAGCCCCACCCTGGAGGGGAGGAGCCCAGCCCTTGCCCAGGGGAGCCCCTGTGTGGGCAGCAATGGGTCTCAGGACCTGGCGTGCACCGAGGGCTGGCTAGCACCCTGGGACTGCTGAGGGGCAGGCCAGGAGGACGACTTACTGAAATGGGGCGATGGAGTCTGCAGGGAGGTCAAAGGTAGAGGTCTTGGTTTTCTTGTTATAGAAGAATTTCCTCTTGAAGCTTTTGCTGAACCCCATAGTCCATGGCTCTGACAGGAGGAAGAGGAGAAGCCCAGAAAGGACATAGGATACCCACGGGGATAGGCCAGGCCAAGGAAGGCCGTGGCTTTCTCCACTCCCCGAAGTGAAGGCACAGGGCAGCCTATGAGGATGCAGCCTTCATCAGCCCAATGGGGCTCCAGGAGGACCACTAAGCTAATTACTTCTCAACAACCCCACCCAGTCCTGTCAGCCTGCCACCAGGATAACATCTCTGGGACCCTGGCAAAGGGAGCAGCACTCTATTAACCAGGTGGCACTGAAGAAAAGAGATTCTATAGGGGACGCAAATGGCCAAGCCTGACTTTCTGGATCGGCTGCTGCCCAATGAGAAGGCCCTCTTCCTGCCATGAAGACACCATGCGTGCATACACAAGTTGGGGTCCTCTCTCCCCAGCCCCAACCCAACCCCCAGGAAACACCGGAGAAGAGGCTCGGGGAACACAATCCCTCCCCACCATAACACCTCAAAGCAATGCCAGCCTGGCTGCTACCCACCTTAGTAGGGACCCCTTAGCTCTGGCCCAGGCAGGGTCTGGGCCCATCACCCTGACTGGGGGGCGGGGACAGGGACCAATCACTCCTCACCCACCATTCACTGTCCTGACGATGTAGAGGCCAGTGGGCACGAAGTGCCGGTCGTCCCGCCCTGTGTAGCTGAGCTTCGGGGTGCCACTGGAGCCCTTGATGATCTTCATCTCTAACCTGATTTCCCCGAGGAGGCGTGCAAACAGGAAGTGGGCATGAGAACCAGAAAGCCCTAACATTAGTTTCTGATATCAAAAAATCACACCAACCATAGTATTTTATCAGTCTGACATAAGAAACTGCAGCAGAGACCCGAGTGTGTTGCTCCAGGCCACACTGCAAGTGATTAGTGCAGTGTTCGGTTCAGGACTCCCACCTACGTAATGAGGCAGGGGAGTGACAGACGCCCCTGACAGACTGTTGTTTGGGGTGCTTCAGTAAGGGGGAGGTCTGAGACCACGGCTGCCACTGGGTCCACCACCCATGGCATCACTGTGGCCAGTAAAGAGTTAACACCAGAGCACTGAGACTCGATGCCACAGTGGGGGCACACCCAGGATGAGACCCACAGATCTGAGCACCCCAATACCACTAAGAATGTAAGGAAGCAGTTATGCCCCCTGTACCTCTCCAGGCTCAATCTCTGTGTCAGCACCAGGAGCTGGGATTTATAGTGTTTCAAGCAGCTTGCTACTCTGCCCCTCACAGGGACAATCGTGACTATTACACCATCAATGAGCCCATATTTCTGCCCGACACACACCCGCCTCCTCCCCTCCTGACAGGGTGCTGAATCAGCTCTCAGCCAGGGGGCTCTCGGCTGCAGCGGAGCCATGCTGCGCCAAGGCAAGAGAGGTGGGGGATAGCGGGGGCCTGCCGGGCCAGCTCCCCGCCCGAACAACCACTTCCACTCAAAACCAGAACAACTCATGGACAATGCCATGCCCCCCCACCCGACTCTCAAATCCGGATCACTCACCTAACAAAAATCTTCTCCATCTCCTCCAGTCTGTACACCTCCTTCACCCTGCAGGCAGAGGGACAGAGAGAGGACAAAGGCTTCCTGGGGGGGAGCAGCGGGCAGGCAGGCGGCTGGGCCTCTCCTCGCCCTCAGCCTCAGGCCCCTGCACCACCAGACTCTCCAAGAATGTGGACCCCCACCTGTCACAATGCTGTCCTACAGAAACAAGCCCTAGGTTTCAGAGCTCCCCAGGGCTGCCCCTGGCAACTGGGAGTACAACTATGGTTACAGAAGACAGGAGGGAAGGGGAAGGGTGCCATGGAAGACAGGAGGGAGAGGAAGGGCTGGCAGACAAAGATGTCTGCCAGCATTCCTACCCCAGTTCGTCACACCGTTTCCAGAGGCCAGAACGTGCAGACTCCCGCCCACATCGGACTACATGGATCTGAGGCCTTCCTGTAGCACGGTTACTTCCAAGCAGTCCTAATAGGCCTGTTACCATAGAGGGCGGGGACCCCTGCCCAGGATGCCTGGCTCCTGTCTGACATCCAGCCCTTTACCTCTCGGGGCCCTTGAACACGCCTTGGGAACTGCTATTGGGAAAGGTCCCCAGAGACCGAGCAACAGGACCACAAGCAACAGAGACAGGGTTCCTGGGAGCTGTGTCTCAGGACCAGGCAGACAGGACATTTTCAAGCGCAGGAAGAAACTGCTTTTAGATTTTCAAAAGCCATCTATAAAGTGCATTCTCAGTACTGGATTTAATTTTAACTAAGTACATTTACATTAAAAATAATAAAAATTATTTTAATAAAGTATAGATGCCTCAGTCTCTAGTCATATGAAGCTGCAGAGGTAATAACCTCAGACCTCGCTTCGCCGAGCATGGAAGTCTGTTCCCCATCTGCCTGTTCCCTCACTGTTCTCATCCTCCTCTTCCCTCAGGGCCAGGACTTTCACACAACTTAACACAGCAGCAAACCCTGGCCTTCTTTCCAAACACCGAGGATCCCGCTCCCTCAAACCATTCTCTTTTTCATGTTCAAAACCCCCAGCCCTCAGCACTCTTTACTTACCTAAAGAAAATGAAAGGCCAGGTGATATGCTAATGATGCTCAAGTGTGAATGTGTGACTCACAGAGGTGTCTGTGTGCACGAGCATCTTAAATGAGGACACCTTAACCCCTGGAATGAATCTCCAGTGGAGGCTGGCCCACTGTGACAGGCAGGATGGGGAGTGACTGGGGTGAAGGAGCTGCCCACCTAGCACCCCCAAACACATCACCCATCAAGGGCAGTCATCTCTAGCACCATCATTGCCTGGCTCCCTCCACTGAGCCCTCCCCCATCTTTCACAGGACGAGGAAGCAGGCACTGGCCAGAAAGCAGCAACAGGGGAAGGGGCGTTGGGGGGAAGAAATGATATGCTCACCTGATGGGATTCATGTCAGGCCGACTGGGCTTGGAAACAGCTTTCACAAATTTCTCAGCAAGCTGAATTCTACAATCCAAACAGTCTCTCAGACACAAGCAAGGGCATTTCCACAGCATCAGGGGGAGAACATTCCTGAACCTGCGGCAAAACTGCTCCGAGGCAGACTCATGTCCCCAAGGAAGCCCCCCTGCTGTTCTCCGCTGATGTCCTCATGCACACCTTCTCCCTCTCTCTGGATTGTGTCCTCTAGTTTCGCTACATCTTGGCTGGTTTTCCCGAAGTGTGCCTTCAGCTGTGCTCAGGCAGCTCCACTAAACTTCAATATCATCTTTGTTGTGTCTGCTCCATCACCCCAAACCACAGACACCACAGAACACCCACTCAGATAAACCCACTGTGGAGTGACATCAGCAACATGGTGGTGCAACATGCCCCACCCTCCCGTTTGTCCCCCACCTAATAAGGCACCCATCCACCAATGAAAGTGCCTCTGTGGGGGTTGTGGGCTGCAGATGAACTGACTTAAATGGACCACTCAGCATGAGACATGGTCTTCAGAGAAGACCTTCCTTCTCCCCATAAGATCACCCTCTTGCTGAACCTTAACCCAGATACGCGAACAGCTGTGGCAGAATGGGAGCGTGCTGGTATGTATGTCCACCAAAGCCCAAGCCCTAGCACACTCTGAAGTGCCACACCCATTTCTCACCCTGACCTGGGATGGGACGGGAAACTGTAAGGGTGTCCTTAAGCAGAGAAGGCCTGGGTGCAGGGCCATCCCGCAGAGGCTGCTGCCCCAGAGCTGCCCGGGCCCTCCCTGCCCTCCCTCCCCCAGGTCCCAGGTCAGACCGCTGGTTAAAGTGCTGCTCCCGCACGTCGCTGCCATTCAGCACGAGGACATCAAGGATGTGGATCGCACTGATCTTCCGCTGGGCCTTCCCCTAGAAAGACAAGTACACTGCCCACCCTGCCATGCATCAGCCTGGGGCCCCTCTGCCCACACGGCATGCTGGCCTCCATTCTACCTACAGCAGGAGAAGGGAAGGGCTCTAAGCACAGGGTATTTCTTTTGCTTCCCTCCCAGCTGATTCTCAGCACCGGACTGGCCCAGGCTTATGAGCAGAGATCTGAGACTTTGGGTGATGAGCCCCCTTGAACTTCAAACCCAGAGAAGCTGCTGCCATGGTACTCCCACCAAGGGCCTGGCTTCCCACTCTTGCCAACTGTCCCCAGTGACTGTTCTACAATCATCCGTATGGCTGTAATACCCAAAGCTCGTGGGAAATAACAAGTTTCTTCTTTTCCAAGGGATCCCTGGTCAAACGAAATCAGCAGCTAAAAAATACCCGGCAGGCCCGCCAGGGCCCTGGATGCACAGAGATGACAGAGGTCTCCTCCTCCATATATGGGGACTGGGCTTCCTACCTGAACATACCCTGGCTTAGACAACTGCTCAAGGAGGAGGAATAATTACAAAGCCTTCCCCTGGCCTTGGGCCCTGTCAAGCACCACATACAATGGAACCCAGTTAACTGTGTGTGTGTGTGGGGGGGCTCAGTTGTGTCCATTTCCTAGCTGGCAGGACCAGGACACATGAGCAGAACCACCTCTCACCTCCCCTTTCAGCTCATGGACGATCTCCACAGAGAGCAGAGTGTCCCGGGGTAGCTCTGTCTTCAGGTCCAGCTTGACCCAGCGGTCTGACTGGCGGCCATCCCACGTGTAGATCTGGGACTTCTATGGGCAGAGAGAAAGGCCTGGGTCAGGCAGGCACAGAGACTGAGGGGCGAGAGGCTCGGTTCTGAAAATGGCTTCTTAGCAGTTGGCAGCTACAAGCTGACAGGGCTGGGAAATGTCAAAAGAAAATGTCTAGGAGAGATGAGTCGGTTCTGCGTCAGTGATAATGACGGCGTTGTCCTCCGCTGCCTCAGCGGAAGAGAAGTAGAGATC
Source organism: Hipposideros armiger (assembly GCF_001890085.2). Lineage (NCBI taxonomy): Eukaryota > Metazoa > Chordata > Mammalia > Chiroptera > Hipposideridae > Hipposideros > Hipposideros armiger. The sequence goes on from NW_017731825.1 coordinate 1,226,265, forward strand.
CAGCTTAGTCCTGGAGGAGGGGAACACACCCAGGGCACCATTCAAAAGGCCTAATACATGATTAGTGGCCCTCAAGAAAGAGCCAGCTTGGTGCATATGTCTGAGGTGGGTGTGGTGCAGGGTCCAGAGAGCAGAGCGGGAGAGAGGAAGTAAAAAGAGAAATGTGAGTGGACACACAGAAAGTAAGAGAGAAGAGATAAAATTACAGAGACAAGTCAGCGTGGAAAGAAAGAGCAATGACTTGACTCAGTGAAGTCACACGCGGAATTGCCAAGGCTTTCCCTCACCTCATTTTAGAGTCCCAGGGCCCCAAGTAAGGACAGGTGTGTCTTTGCAAGAGAGGATGACATGGGATGGTGGTGGTGTTGCAAAGAAATGGCTCCATGGGCTCAAGCCCGTTTAGCCTGCTGACCATCCTGCTAGCCTAGGGGAAGCTCCACATCACAAGAAAAGAAGCAGTGCTCCCTTCAGCAATGCAGGGATATAAACAAATGGAAGAAAGAATGAACAAACGAGTAACAACTGGCTACCTCAGAGGAAGAAAGGAAGTGAAGTTACAAGAAATAACCTTCCTTGAGGTCAAAGCCCCATTCCTTGGTGCTAAGAGAACTCACACTAAATGTGGCAGATAGCTGTCCAGATTAGCAAGGACAGAGGGCAAGGTTCCAAGCCCGCCTGCCCCACCCCCCTCCAGCTGGGTAGGCAGCCAGCTGCAGACTTACCCCCAGGCCGATGAGGAACTTCTGCTCGCTGCCAGACACCATGCAGCGGTAGTCAAGCACTGGGCGGATCTTCTCCAGGGTTTTGGAGGTGAGCAGTGTGGGCTTATAGCTGAAGATGTCAATCTCAGTGCCCTGCAGCCCCGGGTCAGAGAAAACACGGCTGGGTTGGGGGAAGGGACAGGCGCTCAGTATGGGAGCCTATGTGGGCGTGGGGCAGGCTGGGAGAGGCGAGGGGCAGGAAGCACTTGCTCTCTGAAACATCTCCCCCTGCACCCCTGCTCTCCCTAACCATGCACTAACAGGGATCTCATTCCATCTGCCCGGAGTGTTCCTTTAGGACCTATTAGGAGAAGCTGAGAAAGGAAACAGCACCAAGTCCCCAAGTACAGGTCGATTTACCAGAGCTATAAGGAAATGTCACCAGAATATAAAAGCCACCTCTCCAATAAAACAGAGGGTAAGAACTCACCAGAAGCTGGTTTGAGAGCAGTTAAGTGATCTCTCCACCCCATTCAGAAAAATGTACACATGCTATTCTTTTGAGGTCATCTTCAACCTTATTCTCCAGTCCCTGGCCCCACAAAACCAGCACAATGGCCCATGACCTGGACCCGATTTAAATGAAGCCCCGGGAAAAACTAGAAGTCAGGTGGCAGGAAAAAACAGGGCAGAAAAATTCCAAGGACCAGCTCCCCAGAAACAGGACAGGGAGCCAAGGGCTGGGCCAGCCCCACGGCGGAGCTCTCCTGGCAGCCCCCACACCGCACCCCCCCAGCCCTCTGCCCAGCTCCCCTGCCTAAGATCATCCCACACTTCATGTCTCCCCTGCAGGCAAATCGCACAGGACCCCAAACTCGCCCGGGAGTGATACTCAGCACCATCCTACAGGTGGCGGGAATGCTGAGCACAACACATCTCAAGACAAGACTCTTCAGGCAGCCTGATGGGCTCTCGGGGAACTCAACACCCTACACAGAAGGTTCCCACCTATGATGGCCTCAGCCCAGCCCCTCGGACAGAGCCCAGGTGCGACCTCCACAAGCACTCTGGAGGCCAGGCAGCTGGGGTTTCAGTGATGCCTTCCACACCTAGAGTTAGGCCTCTCTTGCTTTTTATTTCCCCCAGATACCAAACTTACCTGGATTAGCTCGAAGAACTTAGATTTCGGGTCTGAGGAAGAAGGAGCAACTCGAGCCTGGTCTGGGATCTGAAGAGACAGCAAAGAGCTTTGACTTTCAAATACACTTTTGACCAAGGCTGTTTGTGCCTCTGCAGGCGAGGGGCTAGGTTCAGACTGGGGAAGAGGAAACGGTGTGTAACGCAGGAGTCTAGGCAGAGGGGGAGGAGGTGGATAACTCAGTCACTGCTCCCTTTCAGGCCCTGTGGTAGCGCACTCCAAATGCCCTTTCTCTGGGGCTCTCTATGGTCAGTGTAGCTACACAGGGCCACCAGCAGCAAACTAAGTCCTGTTCACCCATCATCTGTCCTTTGTGACCCAAATGCAGGGCCAAACTGGCAGTGAAAGGGCCCAGGAGGTAACACCCAACAATGCTGAGATGTTCATCTCTGGAATGCGGTGAGGGGAGGCAGACATTTTCATGTGGGGAGACCTTAAGGTGACAGGATTGGGGGTGAGTCCCATTCTTCTCTACAGCTTTCCTGCCCTGGGGCAACAGTGGGCTGGGGAGACGCTCACCCCCCAAAGACGGAGGCACTCTTTCCGGATCTCTGCCTGCCGAGGCTCACTCAGGGTCCTGGGAAAATGAAGCCAGCAAGTGATTAAAACCTCCGTGAGGTAAAAGGAGTGTGCCTCCTGTGCGCCCCTTAGAATCCCAGAGCAGAAGCCCACATGAAGGAATATATGTGCATACACGGAGGCCATGCTGCCATTAGCCCAGAGTGTTTGTCACAGTCACAAGGCTCTGCCTCTTGAAGACGGGAGGAGCCACCCCTCCGCCGCCCCCTCCCCGCCACTCCCCTGCTTCTTACCACAAAGGAAAGGAGGAGACTGCCCTCCTGACCAACCACCTGGGTGACGGGGCTCCTTTCCCACACACCCTTCTTCCAATTACCCGTCAGTACGTTCTGGCTCCTCCTGTGCTGACACAGGCTACATTAAGTCCATCCCGACAGACGTCACCATGCCTCAGAAAGCTGAATTAGCTTATGCTTGCCCTCACCAGAGAGGTTCCCTAATGAGTCCTACCTTTCCTCTCTTGATCACTCTTCACGCTTGTGTCCCCTAAACATTATCATCCTTCACCCTCTAGTGCACCGTTAATAACTCTTCCTGTATCCTTTTCCCTGGTTACTCTTATATCTTCCCAAAGACAATGTAAAGTCTTTAAAGGCAAGGTTCATGCCATATGCTTTTCTGGCACCCTTCAGAGACCACAGCAGAGTGTGAGATAAAACAGTAGATGTTTTTAAACGTTTGTTGAAATGAAGTAAACAAAACAAAGAGATCTTCCCTTGAAATAGGCGAATTCTGGAAAGTGGGCAACACTCACGTGTCTTGAACAAAGGCATGGATTTTGGCCAGAGCTTTGATCTGCAGACTACAGTGGCTAGAAGAAAAAAAACAAGACTTGATCTCAGAAGGATTACCAAAAAAGACCTCCAAAAGACATCAGGACAGAGAAGGTCAGCTGGAGCAGTGACCATCTATATTTGGAGGAGGAGCTGGAGAATTGAAAGAGAACCCCCTCGACCATACCCCAAAGTGCAGTTACATGGGCCTGCTGAAGGCTGAAGGTAAAACAGAAGAACTGAGTCAAACTCTCCAGACACTCAAATCCCAAGTCCTGCTAAAAGGAAGGTTCTGATCCCATTCTTAACAATGTGAAGGCAGTGGTGAACTGATTCTAAATAAAGCAACAAAACCCAGACCCAGTTCAACTACAGACAAAACTGACTCAACCCACCTACACTAACAGCCACCCTTTCTGCTCTAGTCTCCACTGTTCTTTTACATACAATGTCTGGCATTGAATAAAAAAGTATGAGACATGTGATAAAGCAAGAAAATTGACCTATTAACAAAAGAAAAATAGTCCAATAGAATAAGACCCAGAGATGGTCCAAATGTTGGAATTATCAGACAGGGCCTTTAAAATAACTGAAAAATATGTTAAAGGATATAGTGGGAAAGTCGTATAACATGCATAAAAAGATGGAGAATATCAGCAGAGATTTAGAAACCATATTTTTAAAACCAAATAAAAATTATAAAAATGAAAAATGTGGTATTAGAGATAAAAATTATTCTGATGGGCTTATCAACAGACAATAGAGGAAAGAATCTGTGAACTTGAGGATAGGTCAACAGAAACTCAAACTAAAACACAGAGAAAAAAGCAAAAACCATAACAGAGCACATGAACTCTGTGGGACAATAACAAGCAGTTTAACATAAATATAATTGAAATCTAAGAAGCAGAGGAAAGAAAGAATAGGACAAAAAAATACTGACAAGATAATAGCTAAGAATTTCCCCAAAATGATGAATGAAATCAATCCACAGATCCAAGATCAGAGAACGCCAAGCACAGTCCATACAAAGAAAACCATATATAAACACATCATGGTTATCACCCTGAAAACAAAAGACAAAGAGGAAATCATGAATGCAACCAGAGGAGAAAGGACACAGGATGTACAGGGAAACAATGGTAAGAACAATGGCTGACTTCTCATCAGAAAACAAAGAAAACAGAGAACAATATCTTTAAAGTGATGAAAGAAAAACATAGCCAACCTCGAAATCTATATCCTACAAAAGTGAAAGGGAAATAAATACATTTTCAAAAATCAAAAGCTGAAGGAATTAGTCTCCAGCAGACTTGCACTACATAAATAGGCCAAAAGAAATTCTTTAGGATGAAGGAAAATGATTCCAAATAGAAACCTGGCTCTGCAGGAAGGAATGAAGAACACCAGAATGGCTAAATATGTCAGTAAATGTCAAGGAACCTTTCAAAAAAAGTTAGATGTACATATATAGATGTGTGTGTCTTTAAATCTCTTTAAAAGACTATAAACTGTTTGAAATAAAAATAATGGCAATGTATAGTATGGTTTTCTAGAAAATAACACAAAGGAAGGAGGGCTGTAATACTGTAGTAAGGTCCTTACATTGTTCATGAAGTAGAGAATAATTTTGAAGGTAAAATATGATAAATTAAAGATGCACATTATAATCTCTAGAGTACAACTAAAACATAACAGAAAAAGCATTAAAAAAAAATCCAAGGAGACAAAAAGAAATACTACTAAAAAATACTGAATTCACCCTCACCAAAAAAGGAAGGAAAGAAGGAACACAGAAACAAATAGAAGACAGGCTAGACAGAAATCAAACAACCAAGATCAAAGATTTAAACCCAAACATATCAACAATTACAGTCCATGTAAACGTACTAAACACGCCAATTAAAAGGCAGAGGCTGTCACACTGGATAAAAAGGTAAGACCCAACCATATGTTATTTACAAATACAAAGACAGATTGAAAATAAAAGGACATAAAAAGATAAACCATGTAAAAAGCAAAAGAAAGCTGATGTGGCTACATTACTATGAGACAAAGTAGACTTCAAGACAAAAGAGGATACTAGAGATAAAGAGGATATTTCACAATGACAAGAGGTCAATTCATTAAGGTGGCAAAATCTTAAATGTGCAGGTTCCTACTGACACAGATCCCAAATACATGAAGTAAAAACTAACAAAACTAAAGAAATAGACAAATCATAATTGAACAATCATAACTGAAGACTTTAACAGCCCTCTTTTAGCAGGTGACAGAATAAGTAGTCAAAATATCAATTAAGATATAGAAGATTTGAAAAAAAGACTATGAACCAACGCAACCAAATTAACATTTATAGAACACTATACTCAACAGCAGCAGCTGGAATATTCACCAAGATGGATAATATGAGGGGCCATATAAAATTTCAGCCACAATAAATTTCAAAGGATGGGGCTGGCCGAGTGGCACGTTGGTTAAGAGCTGGCTTGGGACACTAGCTCTGGGCAGCAAGGCCCCGTTTCAGATCCCACATGAGCCAGTGACACTGCGCCCTCTACAGCTAAGATGGTGAACAACAGCTCGACCTGGAGCTGGGCTGTCATGAGTCGATGGCGAAGGCTGCAGCCCCTGCTGCAGTGGGCTGCTATACGCTACCATAAGTGGCCGGCAGCTGGCGTGAGCTGCCAAAAGCCGCCATGAGCGGCTGTCCAGAGGCCGGCGACCAATCTGCCTCACCCGGGAAGAGCGCAATGATAATACCAACATGGGCCAGTGAAGCGACGTCCTCCACAACTAGACTGAAGAACAAAAGGACAGCAACTTGTCTGTTCCCCTTCCCTGATTTCCCAACGCTGCTCCCCTACCCCAATTCCCCAATAAAATCTTAAAAAAAAAAAATTTCAAAGGATGAAAATCATACAGAGTATATTCTTTTTTTTTTTTTTTTTTAAAAAAAAAAAGTCAGGTTTATTTGTTCATTTCTTCATTTGAAGTACTCCTCAATGACATCTTTGGCCTAAGACTCGTTGCCATAATCCTTAACCACCACACAACTACAACCAACCACTTTACCAGGCTTTCCCCCTCTGTCGATTTTACAGGGGCCTACCCATTCCCCCTAGTTTCTTGTTGTCATCAGCCTTAGTTCAGTTGATTTGGTGTCCAGCACAGAGGGCCTCCACCAACTTGACATACATAGGTTCACTGCAGTTGAACACAAGCACACAAAGATGGGCTTGGCGCTTGTGTAAGGCTTTGGCAGCTTCGCGAATTCCATGTGCTAGGCCATCGTGGATGAGGGCAGTCTTCAGCACCTCTTGTAAAGCTGTACAGACGTCCATTACACCTCCAGCAGCAGTGCCTTCCTCGGCCATGGCGGTGGGTTATGTGTGGAGCCAAATCTTGAATGCACCCAAGCCTCTGCCTCCGCGCTACTCTGCGGCGGCAGGGAAAGAGCCAGAGTATATTCTGAGTATAGTGGGACAAATCTAACAAGTATCGTGGAAATCCCCAAATAGCTGGATATTAAATATCACACATCTACATCATTCATGAGTCAAAAAACAAATCATAAGGGAAATTTTAAAAATATTTTGAACTTTATAATAATAAAAAAACGTAACATCAAAATGTGGGAGATTCAGCTACAGCTGTCCCCAAAGGAAAATTAATTAACTTATATATGTATATTTATATTATATATAATATATATGCTATAATTAAATAAAATAAGTTATAGTATTTGTAATTAAATTTAAAAACTAAAAGGAAATTATTTGGTTTTATTTTTATTTTTTTTTAAGATTTTAATTATAATATAGCTAACATATAATATTATGTTAGTTCCAGGTGTATACAAGTTATTCAACATTTATACACCTAAAGAAATGATCACCATGATAAGTCTAACAACCATCTGACTGACACTGTACCACGCTATCACAATATTATTGACTATATTTCCTACGTTGTATATTACATCCCCAAGATTTGTTTTATACCTGCAAATTTGAACCTCTTATTCCCCTTTAACTTTTCCCATTTTTAATTTTTCAATTACAGTTCACATTCAGTATGATGTTATATTAATTTCAAGTGTACAGCATAGTGGTTAGACATTTTTATAATTTAAGAAGTGATCCCCCTGATGAGTTTAGTACCCACCTGGCATTATACATAGTTATTACCATATTATTGGTTATATTCCCTATGTTTTACTTTACATACCAAAGACTATTTTGTAACTGCCGATTTGTACTTTTTTTTAAAGATTTTATTGGGAAACAGGGAGGGAACAGCGTTGGAGAATCAGGGAAGGGGAACAGACAAGTTGCTGTCCTTTTTTTGTTCTTCAGTCTAGCTGTGGAGGATGTCGCTTCACTGGCCCATGTTGGTATTATGATCATTGCGCTCTTCCCAGGTGAGGCAAATCAGTCGCCGGTCACTGGACGGCTGCTCACGGCAGCTCTTGGCAGCTCACGCTGGCTGCCGGCCGCTCACGCTAGCTGCTGGCCACACACGGTAGCTTATGGCAGCCCACTGCAGCAGGGGCTACAGCCTTTGCCATTGCCGGCAACTCATGGCAGCCCAGCTCCAGGTGGAGCTGTTGTTCACCATCTTAGCTGTAGAGGGTGCAGTGTCACTGGCCCTCATGTGGGATCTGAACCAGGGCCTTGCTGCTCAGAGATAGCATCCCAAGTCAGCTCTTAACCAACGCGCCACTCGGCCAGCCCCAGGGTCTTGTTTTCTTATCCATTTAGATACCCTACCTTTTGATTGGAGCATTTAACCCATTTACATTGAAAGTAATTATTGGTAGACATGCAGTTATTGCCATTTTATCATTCATATTTTTAATCTTTTTTTTTTTTCTTTTTTCATCTTAAAGAAGTCCATCTAAGATTCCTTGTAACTATGGTTTCATGGTGATGAACTCCTTCAGCTTTTTCTTGTCTGGGAAGCTCTTTATCTGTCCTTCAATTCTAAAGGGTAGCTTTGCTGGCTAGAATAATCTTAGTTGTTCTCCTTTGGGCTTAATTTTCTCTTCTTTTTCTAGCTTCTTTGATTTTGGACCCTTTTTTCTTTTAATATATTTATGCATAGAGGCTATAAAGGGAAATTTATAGCATTTAAATATATATGTATATTTAAACCAGACAAGGACTTCAAAAGAATACAGATTTAGAGACTAATATCCTTATGAACATAGACACAAAAATCATTAATAAAATATTAGTAAATCAAATATAGCAATATATGAGTGATAATGCATGACCAACTGGAGTTCATACAAAAATGCAAGATCTGTTTACCATTTGAAAATCATCAATGTAATTCACTATAAATGGAATAAATTAGAAAAATAATTTCTACATATACAGAAAAAGTATTTGACAGAACTAAACATCCATTTATGATAAAAACTCTCAGCAAACTAGGAACAGAAGAAAAGTTTGTCAACCTTATAAAAGACATCTACAAAAAACTACTCCTAACATCATACTTAACAGTTAAATAGTTTACACTTAAAATCAAGAACGAGGCAAGGATGTCTGCTCTCATCACTTCAATTCAGCATCACACTGGAGGAACTAATCAGTGCAACGAGGCAATAAAAAACCAGAACTACCATTATGTCTTAGTAATTCCACTTCCGGGTGTTTGTCCAAAAGAACTGAAATCAGGATCTCGGAACGGTATCAGCATCCCCATGTTCACTGCAGCACTATTCACAACAGCCAAGGTGTGGAAACAACTTAAATGTCCATTGACAGATGAATGAATAAAATGACCTTTTCAATGCCTATTTGGACCCCTAAGAAAGCACTTCTTCTGATTCATTGCTACTATACAACTCTCCAACCTACCTCAAAAAACTTTTATCTAATGCTTGCCCAGTTAGAAAACTGAGCCAACTGTCACAACTTTAAATTATTACCACTAACAGGGAGGAGGAAAACAATTAAAGAAGGTTTAAAAAAAAAAAAAAAAGAAAAGAAAAGCATTCAGATCACCCATCTGGGGAACTCATGAACTGGCAAAAGCTTTGGTACCAGAAACTTCCAAAGCATGTCATATACTTGCTTTCCAGCCATCTCCTGCCTTCACAGAGGCTTCACAAGGCAACAAGCATGACGGCCTTTTACAAAAACAGAAGCAACTGAAGGGAAATTACTCCTGCCGCCAGGGACACAGGACAAGGCTACTCTGCTAGGTTTCACTACCATACTCAGGCTCCCACGGGCAGGGCTGTGCCAGCCAGGCTCCCACCGACACCCCTGTCACAGGGTGTGGGAGCAGGATGAGGGTCCCCAAGGTACTCTAAGTCTCAGGGAGCCCTAGAACAAGCAGACCAATCCCAGTCACCAATTTTCCAGGGTTGACAAAGTGATACCAAGAGCCAGTCATTCAGTCCTTTGTTCTCAGGTCTTCCCTGACACCCTAGTGGAGCCAGCAAAAAACACTGGTTTGCTTACCTCTCATTGGACCGTGTCATGTAGTCAGTAAATTCTTGGTCTTCCTTGATCACCTTCAAGGGGACCACCAGGTTGACGTCGGAGTCGGTGTTCCGCAGCTGGTTGAGCTTAATGTTGACTGAGAAGAGGTAATCCCGCACATCGTCTATGCCCACCTTCAGGCCCTTGCACACCACATACCTGCAAGAGAAAGCCTGTCACCCCACTGAGCTTCCCCACCACCATTCCTCCTCCCCAAGCCCCTCACTGGGTCATGGGGCTCAGGAGCCTTAAGTCTTGGCACAAAATGCAGCACAGGCTCTGTGCCGCAAACGTTTACCTCAAATCCCTCCTTTTTATGTGGGGCTCTATTTTCTACTCTCTATGGCAGTCGTTCCCAGCTGCCCTGTGCCAACCTAGCTGCATCACCATCACCTCATGACCTGAGGGTCTGTTAAATTACAGACTTCATCAATCAGACTCTCCAGGGACGGGGCCCAGAAATCGGGTTTTAACAAGCCACCTGGCAGTTCAGATTGGCCACATCTTCCCTCACACTGTGCACGGGCACTGTGTCCCACCTGGTAGTGCCCTTGCCCTGCCCCAACCCATATCCCTCCAGGTATCCCTTCTATCGGTCACCTTCTCCCTCCTGGGCCAAGTCAAGGATCTCCTCCATAACTGTGGTGAATAAGGCATGTGGAGAAGGAGGGAGAGGCTGAACTGGCATATCACAGAACCACTAAGATACGAATCCCACCTCCTCTGGGCACTAATCACTTCTTTAAAGTCAAGGTTTTTGCTGTAGCTTGAGCAGTCATGCCAGAAAGATGCACAAGGATTTGTGTTCTGACATTCAGCCCACTCGTCTGATGAAAATAGAGAGGAAAGCCTCACCTCTCTGAGTTGGCAGGCCGGCTGGTAATCGGCTTAAAGAGACATACTCGTTCAAAGCAGCAGTACAGCAGGTAGATGAGCCCCACGCTGAACGGCGTGAACAGGTCAAAGGTTTTACAGAGGAAGTGGCCTCCTGGGTTAGAGAGAAGACACCAAGAGCCGTCAGTGGGTCAGTGTGTTCTAGTGCAAGAGGTGGGGAAGGCAGTCTCAGGAAGTAAATACGACCAAGTCAGGGGCCCAGAACCTGGGTCCATTAAAAGTCAGAGACAATTCAGAGGCAAAAGTCAGAGGCAATTCAAGGGGAGACGTGGCTTTAGAGGGGATTTTAGGGATTCTATAGCACTTTCTTCCCCAAACTCCTCAGTCAGCCACCTGTCACCTAACAGAAACAGATTTTTTTTTTTTTTTTAACTTCCATGTCAACCCTTGCACATGCTCTTGTCCAACAGGGCCTCTAGTGGGTTCTGGGTAGGGAGACAGCTGAGGAAGGGTCACCTGTCCGGACAACAGACAGCGCCATGAGGAACTGACAGAGCAGCAGCTGCTTGCTGAGGATTTCCTGCAGGTTCTCCTGCCCCTCCACGGAGAAACCCTGAAATGAGAGCAGAAAGATTGGGGTGGGAAAGAGCAGTGATGAAGACTGAAAAGAGCATCCCTACCTCATCTTCACTGAGATTTCCTGATGTGTTTTCATTGTTCTCCACCGCTGACTGATAAAGATACGGCTTGGCATCTGAATTAGTCTGGCATGGTCATATGGTCCGTTATGGATGAAGCCAGCATTAGGACCAGGGCGTGACTACTGGAACAGGGCTGTTTCCCTGCTCTGTCATGCCCAGGGGACGGAACCAAGTCTGCTTTTCCAAGGAGGTGGTCCCGAATATTATAAAGCTCACATAGGAACCCAAGGGAAGAGTGAGCAGAACAGATGCAAAACGCTGGCTGGTCACAGGCCAACGACAAGGCAGGACACGGAATGCCCTTGTGACTCTGACGAGACCCAGGGAGTACGTGTGGGGTGAGTGCTCTGCGTGGGCTCACTCAGCCTCTGCGCTGACCGCTGCACAGGCCGAGTTTGGAGACAGGAGAAAGTGAGCACAACAACGGTCAGCGGTCTCTCTTTCCCCTGCTGACCAGGACTTACAAAATCCACAGTCCTATCCCAAGACCATGAAGCCTCTCCCTCTAGCTGGCTGAGTCTCTGGCCGGGGTGTTTATTCCAAGAATGTAGTACAGTTGCTATTCCTGGAGTGGTCTCCTTCCCTGTGAGATCCCAGCAGGGAGCAGGGAGCCAAGCTCACAGAGAAGCAAAGGAGGGTAGGGGAGAGGGGAGTTACTGTTCAATGGGCATAGAGTTTCAATTTCGCAAAATGAAAAAAGTACTGAAGATCCGTTCCACAGCAAGATGAATATACTTAACACGACTCAACTGTACACTTAAAAATGGTTGAGATGAAACATTTTATGTTATGTGCTTTTTATCACAATAATATTAATAATAAAAAGTAAATGAGGCTGGCCTCCATTAAGACCAGCCAGGCCAGGTCTCCCTGACTCGGTCCTATGAAGGTAACAGCTAAATGACTCAACAACAGTTAGCAATGTCTTCCAGATTTACAGATGCTTCTCAAAACGCATGCGTGTTTATAGGGTCAACCAAAAAAAAAGGCAGCCCAGGTCACCAGTCTACATTGCTGAAGCAGAAAGACAATCCTTGAGTTTGCCACTCTAGTTGTCACCCTGCAACAGCTGCCTCCCAAGCATTATGAGACCCCCAAACCCCCCTGGTGTGTCCATCTGCTATTCCCTGCTGTGCACAATGCTGTGGTGAGCTGTGAGCCAGGGCATCTTCAGCCTGCACATGCCTTCACCTTTCCACACTTTTCAGCCTAAAAGGTCACCCAAAGAGCTCCAGAGGCTTTTCTCACCTCTAGCCATGTGACCCTGGAGCAGCTGCCATGTTCCCTGTCCCTCCTTTAGTCTACGTGGTGAAAAGACTGTCTGACACATGAGAAAGCTGCAGTGGGCTCCTCTGTGCCTCAAGCAGTTGCCTGAGGAACAAGGCTCCTTGAATACTGACTTTAGCCCAGCCCCTGACAAAGCCTCCTGTGGGTTCCCCTGAGCTGCTGCCTTTGGTTATGTCGTCATCTGTCAGCCAACCCAGAGGCTCAGGAGTGGCCATGTGCAGACAGCCTCTGCCAGAAGCAGCATCCAGGTGACAAATGGGGAAATGTTCTTCCTGGTTAGTTTCGTCTAGTTCATCTTAGTCATGGTCCTCCCTCACTGTGTCTCACAGCCAACTGAGGCCCTTTGAAGAAGCAAGCTGAGAAGGGCCACCTGCTCCAAGCAAAGGTGTCCATAACATCACTGCCTTGACAGAGTTATCATTGAAAATATGTACAAAGGGCCGGCCAAGTGGTGCGATGGTTAAGAACTGGTTTGGGAAAATATGTACAAAAAAATAAAAACATCCATCTTACATCCCCTACTATCTGAATAGTGAGCTAGTACCTTCCAGGGCAACTAAAGGACCAAATAACACAAAACAAAAACAAGTCTCAAGCACTGAAGAACAAAAGGACAGCAACTTATCTGTTCCCCTTCCCCGATTCCCCAGTGCTGTTTCCCTCCCCCAATTCCCCAATAAAATCTTTAAAAACAAAACAAGTCTCAAGCCTCTAAGGTGATAAATCCCTAAAGCATCACCCTATGGAGAGATCACCTACCCCGTCAGCCATCAGAAAGTGGACACCCTTGCGATCCGTGTTATCCAGGACAAAATTCCGAAAAGCAGTGATGTTCTCTGGGCGGGTGATGTCTCCATCTCCGTCGATTCCACCCTCGCCTAGCAGGACACAAAATTCACATTTAGCTCATCTGCCCTGTGCCTCCCAGGAGCTGGGACACAAGCCTCTGGGGCTGTGAACACAGGTACCCACTGGGTCTCCAGGCCCAGGAGAAAAGCCCCTGGGAGGAGCAATTCACTGCAGTGATGGGCCAGGAGGCAAAAACAGGGCCCTGCTATCACAAAGCAGAGGTCAGAGGAGTTGACCAGCCAAGAGTCAACAACTGAATCACAGGGTGTTTGACTTTAAGACCAAAGTTGTGTTGAAAGCACCTACATTTCGGAACCAATATCAACTATTTATTTATTGATTGATTGATTGATTGATTTATTAAGCTGAGTCACCCTGCCAGCTGTTGGCAGCTCAGCTCAGGCCGGGAATTGAACCAGCGACTCTGTTGCAATATCGACTTTTTAATAAAGATTGTTAAGAAAGGACTTAGGATTTGCTGCCAAATGACAACAACCAAGACAAAGCAGAGGGGACCACTGTGGGGCTCCTGAGCTGTCTGTTACCAGTACATTTCACACCCCACACAGTCCAACAAGATCTGGAGATGGGTGCGGTGTTTTGTATGTTAATAACCCTGTCAGTTCTCAGCCAGAGATCAGGCAGTTTCATTATCTCCTGTCACCATGAAAGAAGAAAGCAGAAATTACCATATTTTGCCGTGTATAATGTGCTCCCATGTATAATGCGCACCCACATTTTTTACCCAAACTTTCAGGGAAAAAAATCTTTCATTTTAATTTTTTAATTCCAATTTTTATTTTTTTACACTTAGGTACTTGTTTCTTTGTATTATAAAGGAATTTTAGCATTTATTTTTTAACATATTATGGTACAAGAAATTTTATGTACCGGTAACAAATTTACGATATTTATGCATCACAGAAGACCAAGAACTCTTCGTTGTTGTAAGTTCCTCATAAGTTCAACAAAACCGGTTATCATATTCCAGGGCATTATTTTGCATGCGGATATCATTATTGATTTCTAGAGTTACACTTTTTTTTTTTTAAGGAAATACTTTTTTTTGCGGGGGGGAATTGGGGGGTGGGAACAGTGCTGGGGAATTGGGGGAAGGGAAACAGACAAGTTGCTGTCGTTTTGTTCTTCAATCTAGTTGTGGAAGACGTTGCTTCACTGGCCCAAGTTGGCACCATCACTGCACTCTTCCCAGGCGAGGCAGATCAGTCGCCGGCTTCTGGACGGCCACTCACTGTGGCTGCTGGCCGCTCACGCTGGCTGCTGACTACACACAGTAGCCCATAGCAACCCACTGCCACAGGGGCTGCAGCCTATACCGTCGCCGGCGACTCATAGCAGCCCAGCTCCAGGTTGAGCTGTTGTTCAGCATCTTAGCTGTAGAGGGCGGTGTCACTGGCCCTCATATGTGGGATCCGAACCGGGGCCGTCTGGCATCCCAAGCCAGTTCTTAACCATCACGCCACTCGGCCGGCCCTCTAGAGTTACACTTTTAACTCATAAGCATAAATAAGAGAATTAAAGACATTTATATAGATACGGAAATAGTACTACTCATGTATAATGCACATCCTTATTTTTCCCTCACAAATTTGGGCAAAAAAGTGCACATTATACATGGCAAAATACGGTAATATGGCTTGGCTAACGGTTTGCCTGCTGAAGTGTTTAATTGTATACCACAGGCTGGAGTAACAAGGGGGAGTCTACAGGGAATCGAGAGCTTCATGATATGGACTGGGAACCCCAGGCTGAGAGACCTGAGAAAGGAAACATAGCAAGTGGGAAACAGCTGCTTCTGACCCAAATTCCCCACAAAGGACTGTCCCTCAGAACCCCTCATAATCTCCTCTGTGTCCCTACCATAATAGGGTTCGAAGAGTTCACTGGAGGCTGAGTAGAAATCCTCCAGCTTAAAGTCATTAGGGCCTTTCAGAGTCATTCCAAAGCCCTTCGCGTGCCACTTCTTCCTCCAGAGCACATACTCCGAGAAGCCCCCCGGGCCCGCACAGACGTCTGCAAAGTACAGAAGCTCAGCTTCCCGGTCCTTCACCAGCGGTTTCTGCAAAGGCAAGTGGAAGAAAGGGAGGAAGAGAAACAAGATGGCTCAATGGGGAGCAGGGAGGAGAAGGTAGGGGAAGAAACATCAGCCTTTCAGCAAGCACGATGCAGAGTTCCCACTGGGCCCCACCTTGGAAATGGATCCTTTGTGACCATCACCCTCTGGAGTTGCCATCCCCGCCTCAACATGCCCCTGCTGCTTTCGCACCACCAGGCCCAGCTCAGACTCCTGATAAAAACATCTTAACGGGCACCTGATCGTGCAGTTTTTATTCCTCAGCATCTTTTTTCACCCTATCCTAACTTACAAGAGTCCTACTAAGCAGAATAGAGGCTGTATCCCCCACATTACAGGTAGGGAAAAAGAGACACAAAATGACCTGTTCCCATACCATCTGCACACAAAGCTAAATCGGAATCCAGTCAGCCCGCCCACCAGTCTCAGGGCTTCCTAACCAACCAAAATCTGGGGGGCTCTAACATCACCCCTTCCTCCCAGTCACAGCGCCTACCTTTCCAGACCAGCCTCTGCTTCCCTTTTCTCCTTCCTCCTAGGTTCTCTGACCCACCCCCCTGCCTTTTTTTCAATTAACTTTTTATTTTGGAATAATTTTAGATATACAGAGCTGTAAAGAGACAGACAGAGTTCTCATATACCCTTCACCCAGTTTCCAGTTTTGCTAACATCTTACACTGCCATTTGTCAAAATAAGAAACCAACATTGGTACACTACTATTAACTAAACTCCAGGCTGATTCAGATTTCACTCGAATCCCCGTTCTGTTTCGGATATAGTGCACCCAGTCTCCTCCCCATGTGCACTCCCTTCTTCTGCCTTTGCCCCTCTGCTAGCCGGGAGCTGACAAGGCTGAGAGAAAAGGATACACTGTGTGCAGCTTCCAGGCAGCCCTCAGGAATAACTATGTTACAACAATCATTTGAATTTTTACTGGATTATTGTTTTGGCCACTTCAGTAGCTTTAACTTTTAATCTAAAATTTATGCTGAAGGCAGCACTGACCTATACTGTGTGTTTACACTTCTCTTTTTACACACCTGGGCCCTCGATGGTGAATTCATTCTACTTGTCCTGACCCTCCACAGCGGAGAGGATGCACCATCTACACTGGTGACAACAAGAGGCTGAGCTCTCGAGTGGGTGGCTGCAGAGGACCCTGGTGAACATCCAGTAGGAAGGAAGGGGCTTAAGCAGCTCAGCCTCCCCTCTCTGCAGGTGGGCATGGCTGAGTGCTCGTCCAGTTGTGAAACTGCTACATAAAGATCAGAAAGCTTTAGGGGTAACAGCTCTAAGAAAGAAACAGAAATACTAATGTTCACAATCCAGTCACTTTCTAAGTGGCAAGCGCCTTGCCTTTGATGATAGCTATCTAGCTTTACCAAAACAGTGAAAAAATTTCTGGAAAAAGTGACTTTAGCTGGGATATATCAGTTCTTTCTCCCCTTCCCCACCATTCCACCCCAAGCATTCTTTGTTTCTGAGCCATCAATTGTTCATATTTTTTCATTATATTCATTTGCACACCAAAAAAAAGACCTGATGGCATTTGCCAAGAATGTTATGTAGCACTTTCCAGAGAGCCCAGTGGTAATGAGGCAGGGGTCACAAGTTTTAGGCCTGGACACGCTGGAAAGAGGAAAAACAACATTCCTCATTGTGGGCTGTGCCACAGCCCCAGGCCCCAGCCTCTCTGTGTGAGCCGCTGGCCCAAAAAAGGCAGTGGAAAGAAGGGGAATGAATCAGTGAAAGCATCTCACCTCCAAAAAGAGGGCATAAATATGATCTCATTTTGTGATTTCAAGGTGTGTGGCCCTCACAGGCCACTACCAAAAGGTCTTTTCCTAGAAAGGACAGCTGGGGTTCTCATTGCTGCCACCCACTGGCTGTGCAGTCAAGGGCAAGCACACAATTTATGTCAAGCTGTAAACTGGAACTAATGTAGGTTATTTCTCAAGACTGTTGTATGATTAAATTAATTACCATATGTCAAAAACCTTTATACGCTGTAAAACACTAAACAAACGTTAAGCTATTGTATGCACTAAACCAGCTATCTTGGAGTCAGCGCTTGTCCTTTTCCATCCTGCTTCTTTCAGGGCCTAGTGCAGTACTTCCCACTCAGTGGGCACTCTGTAAACGCTGTCTAATTTCCACAAAGACAGCGCTGAAACTTACAAGATCTACACTCAGTTTTTGTCTCCTGTTACACTTCAAAACAATGTTTTCTTACCTCAACAATATCCCCAGACACACAAATCCCTCACATAATGTTATGGTTTATGAGACACGTCCATATACCCAAAGAATCTAAATTCTCTTCTTTCCCTTGTCTCTTCCAATTCTTGTTTACAATTTCTTTATTTCCCTACCCTAGTCTCTTCTCTCCTTTTATCACAATCTGCAGAATCAGAAGCACATGGAAAAAAAACCTTAGTCGCCCTCCGCTTTCTAACTCCAACCTCTCCACACCTCCCCAGGTTCTCCACGCTTCTATTTTATGAGTTGCCTGATCCAAGAGCCACCACAACCCTAGTAAAGCGGGTGTGTGCCTGGGACTTCAGCCACTCCCATCTCTTCTGGGAACTGCTCTAGAGCATCTCTGCTTACCTGAAAAACACACCAAGCCTGCTGGCCTTGGCTGCCACTCTGGTTCTTAGGGGAAAACAGAGAAGAAAACACTAGGGGCTAGAGAGAAATCACATTTTATAGTGGAGTGTAGAGAAACACCTCTGAAAGGGCAATTCTCCATGGCCACTAACAATCAATTCAGGTCAAGACACTGCCTGAAGTGTTACAGACACAGCTGCCTTTTCCTGTGTAACTAACATCTCTACCCTGGACCCGAATGGTGAGACCCTGGTGCCTACTTCATTTTCCTGACAGCAAAAGACAACAACCTGATACTAGCTGCTGGAGGCATTTTCATTCAAAGGCCTAAAATGACGCTGTGACTTCCCATCAGCTTGACAGAGCTCCTCTGCCAGGAAAGGATTTAAAGGAAGTCATTTGGAGCTCAGAAAATTAAATCAACATTGTATCAACCTAATTTTCTCAAGATGCTAATTTCAAGAGCCCATTTGAGCTATCTGTTGGTACTGAAAAATGGGAGGGGCAGGAGACCTGAGAGAGAGAAATGACTAATGGCTGAAGGGGACTACATGCCTGTTTTGCCAGCATGCAGAAAGAATTAAGTGGATAGAGGTAAAATGTTAAAAAACTTGGAAAAGAAGTATCTTTAGTGAGTGAATAATCAAGGGGCCCAGTGGAAGGAGGGAGGGTGAAGCAGAAACAGGTCTGGGAACAGCTGACTCCTGGCCCCTTCATTGTCAAAGAGAACTAACTTTCTAGAGCTGAGTAAAAATGTTTTGAACCCCTGATAATGCTAGAATGAAATTTCCTTTTTTCTTTCTCAGAGGGTGTGTGTGTTCAGAGAAATGAGATGTAGCAGAGTAGAAAATCGTTTTGTTCTCCCACTTGTTGGGAAGGGCCAAGGCCTGATAACAATGATCTCACACAAAGCTTACTCAGAGAGGCAGGGAGGGAAAGTGGCCACATCTGAAATCACAGGTCTTAGAGCTGGAACAACTCTTATGGGCCTTTTGGTCCTACCCTGGCCCTCTGGCAGGGAGGTAGGGCTAATGTCAGAGACTCACAGGAGCTGAGACTCACAAGAGGCCTGAACTTCAGTGACACCACCTGTGATGTAAGCGCTACACTCCCTGCCCCCCTCAACTGAACACACAGCCCCAGCCTACGTTTTGCGACATGATGCTGATTGTAAATCGACCATGAAAGGATCCAGATACCCACATTTCATTCAACTCTAAAACATTTCCCAGATCACTCCCGTCTCATACCAGAAACAGCACCCAAATCAGATGATGTCACAAATTTCGAATTGGAACATAAGCTCACTGTAAAGACTGTATACTCCCCATCATCCATGGTAGAAAGAAGGCAGGCTAAAGCTACCTGGAGACAACTGGTCTCCACACACCAATGAGCACAGGAAGGCTTTACAAACATCCCAACCCTGCACCCTTCCTAGCTCTCCAGTCCACCAGAATGCCCAGAACCTGAGCACCATGGGGAAAGGGATCACATCTATCTCATTCAAAAGTATGTTCCTGGTGCCTAGCACTGTGCCTGGCACAAAGGAGGGGCTGGCTAAATACATGTTTAATGAATGCCCATGGTCTGCCTAGTAGCCTCCCCTCCCTGCTCCCTAGGCCTGTAGATGCCACAGCTGATTTTGCCCAGGCAGGTCCCTGCCCATCTCCAAGGGCAGTGAGCTACAGACTCTGCAGAGCTGGCTAGGACTTTGGGCCAGATGCCCTAGACACAGTGCTTTCTGGGGCACTCCTGGGACCACAAAATGCACTGTGGGACCCTATCTGAGGAGCTCAAAGCGAAATATCTCTATCATAAAACACATCTCTAACACATAGCAGGAAAAATTGCATTGCACAAATGGCAGTTTCTGAGCTACTGAAGCTTAAGCCCATTTAACACTACGAATTCAGAAGCAGAATCTTGTTCTCACCCCATAAGAGTCCCGCGGGTTTGTAAAAATGTGATCAAACACGAAATCCATGTTAGCCATCTTCATTGCCGCCCTGCAACAAAGCGAGACAGAGAAGCGCAACTCAGTACCAGACAAATGGAAAGCTGAGGCCCAAAGAAAGGTGGACAGCCCATGTGTGTGTGTGTGTGTGGGGGGAGCAGGGGGGCACGGAAATGTCAGCAAACCTATTCAGGAAGAAGACTCCTCGGATCATCTCGTAGGGATTGGCCCGGGTCCGCGCTCGCCGCATCTCCTCCCCATCCAGGACATCAAACACACTCTGCCCAGAGAGAATCAGAACCTCAGGTAAGCATCACCCTCCGGGATGGGACAGGGCTCTTAAGAGCTTGAGGAGCCCAACTCACAGCCCTCCTGCTGCGTCCCAGTTCTAAAATAACCAGTTGTGTGACCCTAGACTCTGACCCTCAACTGCATCACCTGTAAAACGCTAAAAATCAAGATGTAAGCACACCCGGGCACATGGTAAGTGGTTAATAAGAGGCATCTGTGCTTATGCACAGGGTCACCTCTGCGCATTGCTAATGCTCACAGCAAATCCACTTCTCCATCCAGCACCAGCTTTCCAAGGGACCAGAGTTCTGATCTAAGGCTCACTCAACTGGGACTCACTCAGAGAGAGGGGAAATAAACCAAAGCCAGGGCTTGCTGATGGCACCTACCACACAGCAGGGGTCCCTTCTCCCTCCTCCAATTTTATCTGAAATCAAAAAGGCTCACTTCACATGAGTACCAGTCAGTGTCAAGATATTCCCAACCCTCTGGCTTGCCAAAAAATATAAGCATTGTGAGGCTGGTCTGAGGCCTTGCTGCTTCTCCAACCCACTTCTTCCTCTGTTTCCTTGGCTCACTCTGCTCCAGGCAGTGTACTTCCTGACCCCAAATCAGGCCACAAGACATCAGGGAAAGCTAACATTTCACCCAGTATTAAGGAGCCTCACACTCACTATTTCATTTAATCCTCACAACAACTCTGGGAAATGTGTTCTCCCCATCTTGGAGATGAGGAAACTCAAACTCAATGAAGCTAAAGCAACTGGCCCAAGGTCACACAGCAAAAAAGCTGCAAAAACTAGGGTTTGAATTCAGGTCTATCTGACGCTAAAGAATGATTCCAAACCTTTCATTATACCATGCCCCCTCAAAATTACAATGAACCAACTGAACGAGGTTAAATGGATCCTTTCCTGGCTACCAATCACAGAGACAACACACCACTAATGAGGCAGGTCACCAGGAAGGGAAAAGAAAGGCCACCTTGGAGAAGTGTACATACAAGCTACACATCCAACCTCCAGGAAAAATGTACTGACTCAAAAGACCTGGCAAAGCCCAGCACTGCCCCGCACACACAGTTTTCAACTCCAGCTGCAGCCGCCAGGCCTTACCTTACACTGCAGCACACTGTGGAGCAGGTCTTCCCCACAAAACTCTGTTTCATCTTCAATGATCATCTTCCTCTACAGGGAGAAGAAAACAGTCAGTAATGACCACATGTGACTGCATTTAGGGGGATGAACGGAGAAACTAGGGTTCTGAGTAAGTAGAGCGAGAAGGGGCTTGAGTCCCTGCCCAAGAACAGCAATCCCTGAGGGCGGGAACAAGAAAGTCCTAAATCCTTCTGGATGTGCTGAGATGAAGCAGTCCCCTGGGTGCTCTGGTGAGAGCGCCATATGGATACAAGATTCAGGAATGCTGAGAAAAGCAAACAGGAAGGAGATGGTCAAGTTGTCTGTCCCTAGGGCATGGAGGCAGAAGGATGGGGCTGCCCCACGTGACAGAAGCCTGTCCTTCAACCAGGAAGCCTCTTACTCTGTGATGAGTATGAATGCAGGACACCAGGCACTGACCAGGTAGGTAGCGTCATGGAAAACAAGGGCTCAAGGGAGGCTCACAGTGATGTCAAGTCCAACCTCGTATCTGAGTGAGGCTACCTCTGAACCAACGATGCTCACACTTGGTGTTGCCAGTTTCTATACTCTTCAGAATCAGAGGACCCCAAAGAGCTTTTATTTAAGTGGGAGATATACGTACATATACATCTCGAGGTTTTATGACAAATTAAAACTGAGAAAAATTTAAAACATTTATTCCGTTTAAAAGAACAATATGTTATGTTAACATAAATAACATTTTTATGAAAAATAACTGTATTTCAAAAAAAATATTTAGTGAGAAGAGTGGCACTGTATTCTATTTTTGCAAATCTCTTAATATCTGGCTTAATAGAAGATGGCTCGATTCTCCTGTCCATGTTTGCATTCAATTGGTTGTCATATCACATGCCATAGCCTCTGGAAAACTCTACTCGGCACTTGTGAGAGAATCGGAGTGAAAAAGGCAAATACCTTTCCAGTATCACTGTGAAATGACTCTGACCTTGCAGAGCCCCTGAAAGTGTCTTGGAGATCCCTGGGGGCCCCTACACTCTGAGAACTACTCTCTAGACCATACTGATGTGGTAGCTATCTGCTTTATTCTTACAATTTCCAGAAGGACATTAAACAAATTCCCTCTATAACAACTCCCTCATTACTTTCTGAGGACAGGTACAGTGTCTTTTCATCTACCTGGAACAGTGCCCAGCAGTGACTAAAACACACACAGGTGTATAAGCTACTCTAAAAAGCATCTGTGAGGAAGATAAAAGTTATGCATTTTGTGTTGTTTTGCAAGTTCAATGACGAGGAGGAAAAAACCCTGTCTGCCACATCCCCCAGGGGCATATCTGTAAAGCCCTTGAAACATCCTCCTGACACAGCTTTATTCCTGTCAGAATGGTGAGATTCACATTTTTCACCTGTGAATATACATACATACCAAAACCGAGGGGGAGAAAAGTCAGAAGGTAAGTGCCAACAATTCAGGGTACATTTTCCTGAAATCCTACCTTCCCCACAACCATCCAATCGCTCATTTCCTGAGTGTCAGGAATTTCAGTGGTACATTCTGGGAACCATGACACCTGCTCGCAGGCACTGGGCTACAAACAAAAGAGACACAAATAAGTCAGGTGACACAGACCCTCAGGGCTATGCCCCACCTCATCAGGGCTTCCCCAAAACAATCTAGAGGGACTCAGAGAGAGATAGTAGGACAGGTCTGAGAAGCTGAGGTCAAGTGCAGTGGTCAGACATGAGAATTGAGAGCCAGAATTCTGAAGTTTAACTTCTGAAGGCCAATTCTGGTTTGAATATCTAAAAACTTCCCAAACCTTCAAAGTGTCTTTCATTTGTTTCAGTATTTTTTTGATGACTACCTACTATGGGCTAGGTACTCAGAATGTAGTTAAAAAGACATGGTCCTTGCCCCAAGAAGCCTACAGTCAGAGCAGTAGGGACACAGAGAAGAACACATAGGATATATGTCTGTGATAAGATGAAGTTGAAGACTCAATGCAATGAGTCTCACCTCCTGATGCCTTTCAGAGTGTTATTCACAAAATAAATAGGATTCCTCACTAATTCCTTCCAAGACAAAGCAAAAACTGGCATCTCTAATGCTGCTTCCTCTTACTTTTTCAATTCCTTTCCTTATCAAGCTAGAACAGTGGTTTTCAACCTGGCGATATATATTAGGGCCATCTGCGGTCCTTTTACAAAGCACTAATGAGGTCCCACCCTCAAAAGTATATGGCTCTGTTGGTCTGAGGCGGCAACTGGATCTAAGTATGTTTTTAGTCCCCAGATGATTCTGATGTGTGGCCGCGGCTAAGCTCACTGGGCTGGAGAGACATGGATTATGAAACCTAAAAGGTGGCTAACCTGCATGGCAGCTTTACACATTCCCTCCCGAGTAAGTATGGAGAAGAGATTCACCATTGCAAATTGAAAAATTGTGGTTAAAGGTAATATTACACGCTCTGAAAGGCATAAAATGGTATCACAATGCAAGGTCTTGAGGGCAAGCCAACCACCATCAACTGAGAAAGTTTAAAAGAAAAATTACTGAAGCTTTTGTCAGTGAATCTGGCAGTGAATCATGGCTTCTCCCCTTGGTTAAATCACCACCTTTAAGCATAAATGGCTGTGATTTATAAGCTCTTTAAAAAAAAAAAAGCTCATATATGCTTTGGATGCCCCTTTGGACAGACAAAGCAGACTCCATCTCCCCATGGACGTCTGAAAATTAAGGCTACCTGCAAAGTGGACTTTGTCTGACGCTTCCAACCTTGCACCCTACATTCCTGGCTGCAGCAGTCACTGAGCACTCTGCCTGTGGCAACTCCAGGAATGGGATAGTCACCTCAAGCCACCCGGACTCACCTACCTTAAGGAAGTGGCCACCATCTGATAGTTAAGCAAAACTCTTAACCAAAAGATAGGGCATTTTTTGTAAGAGGAAAACTGAATTCTGGTAGATGGTAATTAGGATAGCCCCGCCTCAAAAAAAAAATTTCAATAGCCTGTCTCCATTAAAAGCAGAGATTTTATGGGCAAATTCATATTTCAAGTTTAGCAAAGATAGTTCTAATTCTGTCCCACCGAGAGTATCG
>NW_017731825.1:1254637-1257672 GCF_001890085.2 Hipposideros armiger
GAGCAGCACCTTGGCGCTCCTGGAGAGAGCTGGTGGCCTGAGTAAGCTAAGCCAGTATCTTCATTGTTGACATCCTTGTTGCCAAAGGGCTCTAAATAAGGCCACCTTAGCAGCTGCCAGGCAGGTGGGTTACCTGTCTCCTGGTCAAAAGCAGGATGATCCACAGTCTAGCTATTCACTGTGACTGGCTCTTTCCCGCTCCTTTATAGATAATGTGAATCTCTTAACTTGAAATCTATTTCAACCCACTGTTAATTTTACTCAGGTAGTTTCTCAAACAAACCCACTCAAATTTGGAAATTGACTGTATCTCAAAAGTTTGGTTAACCATTTCTGTATATTCCAATTAAAAATGGTATAAATTCTAAGCAAGGAGGAATTCAGAACAGAAAATGAAGGTGGTGGTGTCCAATTTGATCTCAAGGCTTGAGAAGTTACATATCAATAGTACTCAACCGTATACACATCTCATTAATGAGTTATCGTGCTTATCTAAGAATAAAATAAAAAACTTGTTTTCATTTTATGTATGTTGTTCTCTCAAAGATCTATTACTATTAGGATAGAAATGCTTATTATTTAGACCTTAAATACTTAATAAACTAAACTGCCAGGTATTTATTTTGGCCTAGGGGCATGATGAAAAAGTTATGGTGGCCCTAAGGGTCCAAGACCCAAGTAAGCTTGCAAACCTGTGCTCCATGTNGAGTCCCTTTTGGTATTCAGGCTTAAAACAAACTGGTACCCAAGTAGGTAAGCAGTCTAAACCCACAATAAAAAAGCCACATGGCATAAACACACACCTGTTTGATACCAGGATGTCATAAACCTGTGGGGGTGTAAGGACCTTAGGGGGCAACTGATCCAGTTAGGGGTCAACTGATCCAGTCACTCACACAATGGGAGAGTGGGTTCTCACCGAATCCTTTCAGCAGAGAGAACACCTTGTGAGGTACCTGATCTTAGGCACTAGTGGAAAGCTGTAGCTATTCAAGTTCCTTATGGAGACAAACTCTGCCTTCCAGCATCTTCTACCTACTGGTCTTAGATAGTCCTATATACAGCAAAAGGAAACAAATCCACATCCTATTATATCCACGCCCCCACCCCCACCGCAACCCCATTCTGCTGTTTTCAATTCTGGAAACCCCAGGACCTTCTGTTAAGAGGCTAGTTCAACCCCCACTAAGCATTCTGATCATATGGCCTCTGGAGACTTCTAGTTTGTTACTGTGACTACTTAAAGGCATGCATCCAAAAACACAAGTGGCTTTCCTGCCTCCTTCTCCCCACCCCAGTTACCTCCGGCTCATCTCGCCAGTCCACACTCAACTCCTGGTCAAAGCCTTGCAACGTCAGGCCCAAGCCTCTTCGACCTTTCTGATTAGAGGCCTCAACGATGTCCTTCCGACCCTGGCTGTATTTACCCAGTCCTTCACCTTCCCTGAAGCCCATCTTGGCCTGAAAGAGAGAAGTAATGGAACATTCATAGAAATAAACAAAATAATGGAGCAGTTATAAAAATAAACAGACATTTATTTAGCCCCTATCATGTGCCAGACATTGTGCTAAACCCTAAGAAATACAGACGAGTAAGGCCTAAGGTTTGCCCTCTGGCCTGATAAAGAAAGCAGCATGGATAAATAACTGTGGTGTAACTGGGGGCTCAGTGGCTGTCTATTCTGGAGGTGACGGTCTAGGGCAATCAGAGCTTGGATAAATGAGAAGGGACCTCACAGCTGTTAACGAAAAGTGCCAAGAGTACCTAATGAATCTCATTGGACATTTGAACAACTACCCTTCTGGCTAATGTATCTGATTAAGTGAGAAGTAGATTTACTGAAGGATTGATAAAGAGAACGTAATTTAAAATGGAACCACTTCAAGCAGCAACTTCTACCTTACCCTCAGCTGGTCAAACAGCCTTACCAGGCAGGGACAATGAGGGTCAATAGGAACCCAAATCAAGAGATTAACTGGAAAATAGCTTCATGTAAAACTGAAGTATGGAAGATATTATTATAAGATCCTGGACAGAATCATTTTTTTTTAAAATTCACAACTGTCTATAAGCTCACGCCAAACTCTACAGTCACTGGACCCAGTTACATACCCCAAAAATCAGAGACTCGAATCCCAAACCCCGGATCTTAAGAAGTGCAATCCTAAGAAGACCTGATTCCCCCTAGAGGGTCTGCATTCCCTATGGGACGGGCATTACCAGCTCAAGAGCCAGATGGAATTCCTAATAGTAGCCACAAGTCTGTCCCCAGGTCAAAGAGGCTGACTGAGTCACAAATCTCTCCATCTTCCACTTCCGCAAAATCTGTGGCCCCCAAACTAGAATCCTGATTATGACTTCAGAAGTGGCAGTTCTTATTCTTAAATGAATCCAACAAAAAATGGAAGAGTCAACTATAATATTTCTGAAGCTAGATGGAAGGCAAACTTGGATTCCTCTAACCTTTACACACACACTCAAGTTCGATAAGGAAAGTAAGCAGGTCTTCCTATTTATTCACCTTCCTTCTTGAGGCGTATCAATGGGGAATGGAGGCTGGGAAGGAGAACTGGGCCTTCTTTTGGAAGCAATACGGAAGACTGTACTGCTCCTTCAACACGTATCCACGGGTAAGGAAGTATGTTCACATGTGCTCGTGATAAGAATTCATTACTAGGAAGACCAAAGCGGGATGCAGCTCTGGACAGGAGAAGCAGGCCTGGGGAGCCACTTCCCATGGATGATTCAAATGGGATAGATGTTTCTATTGAGAAGGGGACCTCCCTCTCTCTACTAAATTTCAGTAGCTGAAGAGCAAAGGAAAAATTCATGCCCTCGCTTTTCTCCTTTTCATGTCAATCCAAGCTCTCTTCTCTCACTCTGCTGGTGGAGCTTCAGAAACCCAACCCAAGCGCTGACATACCATAAGCTTCTGGGAGACGCTGTTATACATGGAATAGCGAGAAGAAGTTCCCTCCACGAGGGAGTCTGCTTTGAAGGGATCATCGAAAGAGTCAGAGCTGCGCTGCTTCCC
>NW_017731825.1:1260332-1271789 GCF_001890085.2 Hipposideros armiger
GACGAGCGAAGCCTTCCCTGGCACCCAGGTCTGATTCTCCCCTCCCTGTGCTCCAGCAGCGTCAGTGTTCACACCTCAGCACAGCACTCATCACATTGCCTGAAAGCCAGTTACTGTCACATGCCACTCCACTGGACAGGGTCACTCCTGGAGATCGGGAACTGTGTCACACAGTCAACTTTCTATCTCCCACACCTGGACTGAGGCTTTCCACTTAACAGAAATTAAGTGCTCACTCTAGTGAATTTAAAGGACTCTCAGCCGGTTGTCATCTTTGCTAAGCACCAACTAAGGGTACAGCCCCGTAAGCTATTACTTCTTACAACACCTTATACAGTAGCGCAAGAGGTTCACACCTCAGAAGTATGAGGATACGTGTCATCATACATTTGTTGAAACCCATAGGGCATACAATACCAAGAGTGAACCCTAATGTAAACTATGGACTCTGGGTGATAATCATGTGTCAATGTAGGTTCATCAGTTGTAACAATGTACCACTCTGGTGAGGTTATGTTGATAATGGGGGAGGCTAAGCATGTGTGGGGGCAGGGGGTATAGGAGATACCTTTGTACTTTCCTCTCAATTTTCCTGTGAACCTTGACTTAAACTGCTCTAAAAAAATAAAATCTCTAAAACGAATTTATTTTTAAAGGTAAAACAACAACAAAAAGTTTAAGTATGAGGATGGAATATTATACCTATATCCTAAAAGAAAACTGGGCCCTCCATAGACTATTATTTAGCAGGCTCCGCCCCCCAGCCCAGTAAGCTGAAATAAGGCATCTGTCAGATCTGTCAATATTATTAGATCAGACAACAACTTTGGTTCAGGGCCTGTTCTATAAAAAGTCCATGCTATATGCAATGGGGTACTATCCAAAAGTAACAATCCTACCCTTAGAGGGCTCAAAAACCTAATAGCTAAGGTAAATATGCATCTCTTTAAGGATATAACATTTTGCAAAAGAGAGAAAAGGCTGGTGAACATGTGTGAAAAAATTAGAATAAACTTAAAATTGAAATACCTGGCTCCTAAGCAGTTAGCAAGGAGGACCTGGGCTGAGCATGCCCGTGTATGAGAGGCCCCTGATCTGCCCTTCCCTCAAGGTGGCTGTCCAGTTCGCTGAACAAGGAGGGAGCTGACTTGTTTCCATGGACCAGACCAATGCAGCACACGTCACAGTGCTAAAGTGCCGCTCCAAGGGAGAGACCCAGGACGTTAACAATGAGTAACCATGGAAACGGAGGTAAAGTGATATTTATTTTCTGTTTTGCACTTTTCTGCATTTTCTATGTGAGGAATAAAAATATATTAGTTTGAAAATAAGGGTAAAAAAAAGAATAAAGCTATAAATAAATGAAGTACCATTCTAAGCCTTGGGAAGAGTTTGGTTCCTTTCCAGAGAAACCTTCAGAGGACAGCAGATCTGAGGGAAAGACCTCCTGGGAGGTGAAGGCTACACCCGGGCCTTTCATCTCCTACCTCCCATGCCAAGCAGAGAGAGGTGCTCTGCCCACAGAGTGCCCACATGCTAAAGAACCACCCTCCAATGGGGCATGTTCTCTGCGCAGTTGCTTCCATGCCTTCAACCTGTACTGCCCAGTGCACAAAGAGGTGATGCCAGGAGCGCAGGCAGCTCCCTGAACACGGCCCTAACGTTTCCAGGGATCCAGGGATCTTAAAGTTTCCTTCAGGGCAGCCCAGAGATCCAGGGTCCTGATTAACCAGAAGCTATCATGTTAAATCAGTTAGGATTCCTTTCACCAGCTATCTGGGGATTTACAGGTCTGTCTATGAAAAGGTTGGGGAAACCTGGTATCCTCCTCAATGGAGCATATGCATTTGGTCCAGCTCTGGGAGTTGCCAGGCAGTCAGGTTTGCTTGAAGACCCATTAATGGGCACCCCTCGACAGTATGAGTATCATTCCTGAGAATGTAGGGCTCCTGCCACCCTCAGATCCCAGAGATTTTATTTGTTTTCTTTGTCTTCATAACATTTTTGGACCACAATGACAGAAAGAACCAAATTTGGGTGGAAGGTTCATCAGGCAAATCAGTGGTGACTCTGGTGCAACTCCAACACCAGGCTCTGACACAAATATCTTTCCACTCCATTCCTCTTCCCTCTTACCTAATGTGCAGCTGTCCTATCCAGGTTCTGAGACTGAGGTAGACGGAAAATCAAATACCATCCTACTAGGCATGTCTTCATGAGATCAAGAAGTATGCTTGATAAACAGACTGGCCTTACTTCTCTTTTATTTCACATGGTATTTGAAGCCGATTCTTAGCCTGACATGATTTAGGACAGAGCTCCCCATATCAGTCCTGATGCCCACAGAATACCACAGCCTCTACTCATTTTTACCCCTGGGCCTTTGGGGACACTCTTTTCAGATAAAAAGGCAACAACTGTTGTGGCTGTAGCAGAAACTAAAGAGGAGCTGTTGTAATGAGGATATAAATTAACAGAGTGATAAGGTCAGTCTATTAAAACATTAGTTTCATTAAGAAGTTGCCAAAGCTGGGTGGCATTCCCATTTACCTCCCCAGAAGCTCCCCTTCTAAAACCTACCAGAGAGCCCAAAAGACTAGAGCTTTCACTTAAGGTTTCTTCTCTACTTGATAGAGGTCATTACCCTTAAGTCATTTTAAAGAAGAAAGGTTCACTTTATAGAAGAATCTGAGGTTTTCCAGCTACTGACAAAATTTTTCACATGGCAACAGAACAGTAGGACAAACATGCCAAGATTAGAAATGACAGCGACAGCACACAAGGGGGGCAGATCCAACTACTAGTGACCAAGGTGAGCAGCACAAAGACACAGAGAATAAATTATGGATTTTAATAAACATCCGATCCTGCCTAACAATTGTTGTGGAATACACTCATTCCTATTTAAAGACTCAATTTCTCCCTCATGCCAGACAAATGGTAACTCGTTAGAGCAATTTAAACAGATACCGATAAAGGAAGTTTTTGATTAAGGTCATGAATCTGGGCTGACAGGAAAGCAATGGTGTTTCAGGGAAAATAGCCTATTTAGGGAAGAATGAAACCTGGTAGAGGGTAAGGCAGTTTAGTGGTGCCAGTGAAGGACCCTGGCAACTTCCAAAGCAACACGCGGTGGGAGGGCCAGGAGCCCAACGGGGACCGCACAGCTCAGGGGAAAGGGAAATAAATTGTCTAGGGATCTCTACTAGTTTCCCTGTGAGAAACACCAAAAAGAACAAAATGACCTTCATCTGTCTTTCCTTACTTCAAAAGGCTGTTACTTAATAGCAAATTTCCAAGAGTTTATGTAGGCTTGAAAATGCCTTCAAACTCCCCTTAAAACATTCAAAAGTAATCACATGATGCTACAGTGGCCATGACAACAACATTCCTTTTCTTCTTTACTCTGGTCAGATGTCGGTCTCTGACCTGGCAATGCAGCTACCTTGTCAATAATATAAAATAAACAAATGGATTAAACTAAATTGATCTATTGAGTCATTGAATTGATTTAGCAGAGGAAGCACAAACAAGGCCCAGACAGAAATAGTAACCACTGTTTTTTTTGTTTTGTTTTTCTAATTGTATTCCCTAAAGAGCATTTTTCAATCATCCACTTGAACAGTGTGTCCAGGTAAAAGTGGTTGGAACAAAAGGAAACACACCTGCTTTAATGCCATGACTTGAATAGGAAAGTGGCATAGAGATCCCAGGGGATATGCCGTTTCTGGCAAGACTATAAACTACCGGGGCACACTGTCCAGGGGATGCCTGAGAGGAGCCAGTACAGAACAAAGACGGTAAAACTGCTGCGTGCTTAATGAAATGACCTTCTGTAGACTGGAAGAGGGATAGGCAAAATGAAAGAAGTGAAGCATTTTAAGCTTCTTGGGAAAGATACTACTGTTGCCTCCTATAAACTCTATTCAGTAAATATTTACTGAGCAAATTTACTCCATGCCATGCATGAGCTTGGAAGGCAGGAGGTCACAGGAAGCAACCTTGTTGGTGAAAACACAGACTCTCGTCTTCAGAGTTTTTGGTTAATGTGGAGCTGCTCCTTCCTAAAATAAGTTGACCCAGGGAAATCTAGCAATGTTTATTTGCCTCTGCCTCCTGCCTCATTCTCTGCAAATGAAAGGGACCAAATGGCCTACTGCCAGATGCATACAAGGTACTGGCCACCTCTAGATTTCCATTCTGTACACACAACAGCAAGTCGATCCTGAGTCATATGGTGCTATTTCCAGAAAAGGTTAAAGCTATTTGGTACAATTAAAGGGAGTCTGTGAGGGGGAGGGAGGTAATTTCAACTCACAATCATTTTTTAAAAGCTTGAAATTTAAATCAGACTGGTTCCCTTGAAAGGTCCAAGGTCCTTAACCACACACACACACACACACACACACACACACACACACCTTCATCTACCTAGGAGTTGTCCTCTCTTTACTTCAAGATGACATTTGAGAGCAAATGTTCCCCAAGATTCACTTGGAACTAGATACCGCCACCACCTGAGTGTCACTTATCTCCCCAGACATGCTCTCCCTTTTTACCTGGTAGGTCCCTCTCCTAATACCCCAGAGCCCTACCGAAGAGACTCTCTACTTTCCCAAGCTGCTCAAATCCCAGGTGAAAACCAAAACTCCCTTTCCTCAACAGTCCCTAGAAAAAATGCACCCAATATGTTTTTACCCTCCCACTTAGTAACCTTACTTACATATAGCCTTTCTCACCTACCCTGGAATTCACTGTGACAACTTTAAAGGCATACATATCGCCACACACAAGGTTATAAGACAGTTTCTTATCCAGCCAGGACCAAAGCTGCAACAAATGCTTTATTAGCTGTACCATCTGCCAAGCTTCTCCTCTCTGGACCAGCTTCTCAGTACAGCTAATGAGTAACTGCCCTTCAATTAGCCTACCACTTGTGAATAAACTATATTTTCTACCACCCTCAAAGGATGCTTTACACCCATTCAGTTACCAATCTGTAACCAAATTTCATTCCAATTTACCAGTGATCTGGCAGATGATCCAAAATGCAGGATATCTGGCGTACTGGGTTAAAAAGTATCCCCCAAAAGGTCATATCACCCAGCACTTGGGAACGCGACATCTGGAAATTGCAGATGTAATCAAATTAAGATGAGGTCATACTATATTACGGTGTGTCCCAATCCAATGACCGACATCGTTATAAGAGGAAATTTGAACACAGAAACCCACAGAGGCAAAGACAAGAATGAGGCTGCTGTAAGCCAAGGAACGGCCAGCAACCACCAGAAGCTAGAAGAGGCAAAAAAGGATTCTTCCCAAGAGCCTTAGGAGGGAGCCTGTCCCTGCTGACACCTTGATTTCAGACTTATGGCCTCCAGAACTGAGGAG
This sequence comes from Hipposideros armiger, assembly GCF_001890085.2. Lineage (NCBI taxonomy): Eukaryota > Metazoa > Chordata > Mammalia > Chiroptera > Hipposideridae > Hipposideros > Hipposideros armiger. The sequence continues at coordinate 1,265,727 of NW_017731825.1, forward strand.
AATACATTTCTGTTGTTTTAACCCACCCAGTTTGTGGCAATTTGTTACAGCAGCCCTAGGAAATTAGTACAACTGACAAATCAAGGTAAACGCAAATGGAGCTACTACTTCTGATTGCCTGGCACTTGAGGCAAGCTCCTAGACACTTTACCATTTCTCACAGAAAGCATTTGTGGAAACTGCGAAGAACCCTAAAACTCAAGCAAAGCAAAATGCCACTTCCAACCAGGTCAGTGAAGTCCTTGGAGCTTAATGTAAACAGTGAATACAGGGATGTTCCCATTGATTTGGGTGTTTTTGATCACAAGTGCTGAGGGAACTGAGAAAACAGAATGCAAAACCTGAGGGCAATCAGGCCAGATCAGTGCAGCAAAGAGCCTCAGGGTCATTAAAAACTAGTAAGAGCGCAGGACACACAATGCTCACCACTACAGGCAAACCTTGTTTCATTGCACTTTATTTCACTTCACAAATGTGGCTGGGATTTTTTTGTTTGTTTGTTTTTCACAAATTGAAGACAAGACCCTCCACCAGCAAAATTATTATGACTCACTTTATTGCAGTTGTCTGGAACCAAACTCGCAGTATCTCCAAAGTATGCCTGTACTTCCACCTGCTTAATGGCAGCCAAAGAGTGCCACCTACTGAAGGACCAGCAACAGAACTAAGGCATTTCTGTAAAAATTACAGTTTTTATTTAAAACAAGTTCCCTACTCCTATTAGGAGAATGGCAGAAGGGAAGAGAGTCTACAGCTAACATATCTCTGTAGAATTTGCCTAATTTTCCTCAAGGGGCAGTGGGCTGTATTCTGCCCAATTCAAGTTCCAGGGATTCAAATAACCAGATGACCAGTGGCCTCAGACCACACAGGCATGCATACCTTTTGCTGCATGATTAATAGAGGAGGGAGGTTCATCGTCGGATGTAGAGCTGAGGCTCAGGGCAAGCTCTGCAACTCTTTTCTTCTGTTTCTTGATAGGGGCAGTGCATTCTGGATCATTTCTCCTCTTCATTGTTACTGTAACCAACCATAAACCCAGTCAATCAGCTGCCCATGTCAGAGCCATTAGGATCAGCGCAGGGATTCCAAAGCATAAATCATAAGTGGAATGGGTTTTGGCAACTCCAAACAACTTCTAGTGCCAGCACTTGAATAGCCTCTTCCTCAAAATGAGGTCCAGTAGGGATGCTAGCCAAGCTCTGGTTTTCAAAAATAGCTGTTAGTTTTGCTGGAAAATGCGGTACTCACAGACCCAGATGCCTCTGAGCCATTGGTGTCAGAAACCAAAAAGTCGTGGACCAACTCCACAAGCCACAAGGGGAAAATGGCCTTGGGTACTTGTTATCCCATACTTTTGATGCAACATTGGCCATGCATGACAATGTACACTGGAAATTTATTCTGAAACCTGATAAGTATTAACCAGTATTTCCAAGGTGAAGGGGGACCATCCCAGAATGATTGTTCCATCACTGTTATTATTTTACCAGGACAATTAAGAGATTACCTAATATGATACAAATACTGGTTTTTGTTTACTTCAGGATGTTTGAAAACACAGAACTGGGAAAGTTTTTAACCAGAGTAAGGAATGGAAGCAGCGGTTGACTTAGGACTCAGGAAGCAGAATAGTGAGACAGTTACTGGGACCAGAGGTAACCACAGCAAAGGACTTAGGTACAAAAACAATAATTTTAAGACCAGGAACACACCTCCACAAAAAAAAAAAAAGAATGGAAGCAGGCAGGCACAATGTCACCACCATCCATGCCCACGGGTAGGTACGTGAGAGGTAAGCATGAGAAAAAAAATGAGATGGAACAAATAATTATGAGATCCTGAAATCTTAAGAAATGGTCAAGTTAAAGAGCAAGCAAGAGTAGTAGTGATACAGTGTGGTTTATACACAACTGATTGGCTATAAAAGACTCGTTCTGAGAAAGGACTCAAAGCACAAGAGCAAACAGGTGGGTGGCAGGCTGGGCTGCAATCCTTGGGGAAGGGGAGGTTCGGGGCACGAAGAGGCTTATAGTATGGGTCACAGCAACAAGTGAGGAATAAAATCCAAAGATACCACTGATCCCGCCAACCTCACAAAACCCTGAATCACAGATTTCACTTCTCTCCAGCTCAAGGATGCGCCGGTCAGCCCAATGCATAATCTCAACCTTCCTAAGGAGGCAGCCTCTTACTAGGCACAGGCAGGGGCTTCCTGGGGCAGTAGGAACAGAAGTAATTGAACAAACAGAAAGCAAGACCAAGCTGGGCCACATTTCACTTTAAACCCCCGTCTTACTCCGCCCTCCACCCTCCACCGCCAAAGGTCCATAACAAGAGCAAAAAGGCCCCTCTGGTTCCTGGCGACTGTGGGGGGGTGTTTGGAAGCCTCCAGGAAACTCAGTATGGGCAGCGTTGGGGTGGGTGCAAGAAAAGGCATAGTTGTGTGAAAGGCAGAAGGATGCTGCTGCTCCTCTCCAAACCACCTTAGACCGAGCCTTCCAAATCATCGATTCCAACCCTCTCTCATTTTCCACTGGAAAAAACTGAGGCCCTAGAAGGGAAGGCCGCCCAGCTAACTGGTGCCCAGCTCAAGTGACCGACACAGGCCACAAGAACGTGCTCTGGCGGGGAACTTCTCAGTAGAAGGCAGAAGAAGGCCTGGTTCTACCGGCGGCTTCCCCAGGGAAGGGGTTCAAATCCCCTCTCCAGTACTGTCTCCCTGGGCCTCGGTTTCGCGCTGCCACCCTTATTCACAGAGGGGAGAGATGAGCTCCCATCTCCCTGGACCGATCTTTTCAGATGAAGATAACGTGAGCGTGTGAATGTATGCGCAGAGACGTTATGTCAGCGGCAGCTCGGGCTCCGGGGAGCTGGAGAGGCGGGGTGGGGGAAGGGAGGAAGGGAGAGAGAAGGGGCAGGGAGGCGGCTAAGGTGGGGGGCCGAGGCGGCGGTGGAGGGGAGGATGGTGAGCCCGCGCGCCCGCCCGCTCGTTCCCCCCGGGCCGCGCGTCGGCACTCACACTGAGGGGAGAGGGCAAGCTGCCAGGGAGCGGAAAAGGGGGGGGTCAGGCCGCCGCTGCCGCCGCCGCTGCCGCCGCCACCAGGCCTGGCCCTACCGCTGCCAGAGGCGCCGGCTCCTCCCTCAGTTTCGTTTCCCAAGCCAGCCCGAGTGCGCCGGCCGCGCTGTCGCACTCCGGTCCCGCCCTACGGGCAGCGCAGGTTGATGACGTCACGCGGAGCCGACTCCCTCCGCCCATCCAGGTCCTGACCCCGGGGAAGACCTCTCGGGTTCTGGCCCGCCCCACCCCCCCAATCCGGGCGGTCCAAGGCGCCTGCGCGAAAGAGCCACCCTGGAAAGGATGAAAACAAAAGTAAAAAGTACTTTTCTCTTCCAGCTCTGGGGTCGAAAAGCAAATATAAAATTAAAACGTCCAGGTGCCGCGTCACATCAGTTCATCTCAGTCTCATTGTTGTCTTCATTTTACAGATAAAGAACAAGTTTAAAGAGGTAGATGGTAAACTCGTTGAGGGCAGAAACCCAGTCTTCATGTTCACCGGTATATTCCCAACATCCAGCATGTGGTAACATCCTCAACAGACGTTGAGCGAAGATCGAGGAAAAAAAAGAATATCATCTTTGGCATCTTACCATATGGACACACATGGCTTCACATCCGAAACTCTTCTAATTTTCAGGCCAAAAGTCGGCAGAACATCCTCAGTGACTTCACACCCCAAATTCAAATCTGACCTTATGTTCTCCTATAAGCGTACTCTTTTTCCCAATGATGACCCCACCATTCTTTCTGTTGATCCAAAAAGAAATCTGAGGAGGAGCCATCTCCTTCATTTTCCAATATACACTTCACTGAGTTTACCTCCTAACTATTTCTCAAATCTATACATTCTTCTCCATCCCACTGCCACTACCCATGCACTCACGGTCTCTCACCAGATCTTCGCCAATAATCTCCAAATCATTGTGCCTGTCTCCGGTCATGATCCCTCTAGTGTATTCTCCGTAAAACCAAAGTGATTTTTAAAATCTTTTTATTCAGACCCGTAACAACCCATGAATGATTAACACCTATTGATAGTTTCCCACTTCCCTTAGGATGAAGGGTATGTTGTTAAGATGGCTACGAGAGCCAGATGAGTGGCTCAGTTGGTTAACAGTGAGAGCTCTGAGCAACAGGGTCACCAGTTCAATTCCCACAATGGCCAGTGAGCTGCACCTGAGCTGAGATGCCACTGAGCTGCCAACAGGTGGCAAAATGGCTCAGCTGGTGAGAGCACATGTTTCTAACAACGAGGTGCTGGTTTGACTCCTGCATGGGATGATGGGCTATGCCCACCCGCAACTAAGATTGAACACGGCACCTTGAGCTGAGCTGCTGCAAGCTGCCATTGGGTGGCTGGATGGCAACTGGAGTTGGAGGTGAGCTAGCTGTGCCCTCTACAACTAAGATTGAAGGACAACAACTTGGCTGTTCCCCTTCCCCAATCCTCCAACACTGTTCCCCTTTCCCTATTCCCCAATAAAAAATCTTAAAAAAAAAAAAAGATGGCTATAAGACCCTCCAGTCTGACCCCTTCTGCAGCAGTGTCTTGTGTTGCTGGTCCCTTCCTTCTCCCTACCCTAATTTTCTCTCAGTTTCTCAACAATGCCATCTCTTAAGGGTTCATTCCCCTGCCTGGATCACTCCTCCCCCTTCTTTGCTTGGCTAATGTCTACTTATCCCTGATCTCTCAGTTTAGTGTCCTTATATCTGGAAAATTTTCCAGAACTCCAGTTGACCCCACAACTCTGAGTCCTACCCCTGAGCACTCTGTCCCTCCACTATCAAAGCACTTACCACAGTATTCTGTAATGACTTGTTCACTCATCTAATTCCCCCACTCAGTTGTAAACTGTGTACAGGAAAAGTTATGTCTGTGTGCCTGTATTAAATCTTTAATACAGTGTCTGTCACGTCCAGCGTGGCAAGGGCAAATGGGACACGAGAGGGGTGACGCAGATTAAATAAGTACTCATGAGACAAAAGTCAGATAGGAATGAGACCAAGGGACACAGCCTGTAAGACTGAGCCCCAAATTGGGTCCTCCTATGGCTTTTATTGAGAAAAAATCAAAGGATGAGAAACTGGATTACTCAAAGATCCATGTGCTACGTGCCTTAAGGCTGTTTTCCATTAACCAGCTCCCATTGTATTCCAACATGTACTATGCCTCCATATAGCCTGCACAGCCCCCAGGACAGCGTTATCGTGTGGCATCCTATACAATTAAGGGAGATGACCGATATCATTCCACCCGGTCTCAGCATTCCGAGACACTCCCTAGAGGAAGCTTTACCAATAGCATTCCACTGGGTCTCAGCATTCCAAGACACTCCCTCAAGATCTCATTAGGTCAGGGGTTAGTGCAGGGGGGTGGGGCAGGGGGAGGGAGGCCTGGCGGACATGGAGATAGCTGTAAGGCAAGTGTCTGGTAGTAGGTGCTCAATAGACACCGAATTTCAAAGTATGGAAGATGAATGAAGGTTAAGTGATGTGCTCAAGGTCACAGAGCTAAGAAGTAGCAAATGAGCATTTAAACCCAGGTCTCTTTCATTCTAAAGCTGAGTGTCTTTCCACCTTAATAGGGGTTCTACACATGTGTTGTGCCTTGGACACCTTTGGTCTTAAAAAGTTGATGGGCCCATTCTCAAAATAACTTGAAGGGCATAAAATAAAATGTATAGGATGACAAAGGAAATCAGTTATATCAAAATACAGTTAACATATCTAACATACTGTGTGATTTGTTTTTCATTTTAATGTAAAGCATTAAATAATGAGGGAATACATTTAAAACATAAAAAAGTTAAAGTATATTTATTTATTTATTTATTTTAATTGGAGAATTGGGGGATGGCAACAGTGCTGGGGAGTTGGGGGAAGGGGAACAGACAAGTTGCTGTCCTTTTTGTTCTTCAGTCTAGTTTGTGGAGAATGTTGCTTCACTGGTCCAAGTTGGCACCATCATTGCTCTCTTCCCGGGAGAGGCAGATCAGATGGCC
>NW_017731825.1:1276030-1277879 GCF_001890085.2 Hipposideros armiger
TATATATATATATATATATATATATTAGGATATTAGGATATTTCTTGGCCATGGAAGGGAATGGGTTCTTGCCATCTGTGGCAGCATGGATGGCCTGGAAAGGATTGTGCTGAGTGGAGTATGCCAGACAGAGAAAGACAGATACAATGTGATTTTGTTTATATGTGGACTCTAAAGAACAAAATAAACAAACAAACAAAATAGAAACAAACGTATAGATACAGAGAACATTTTGATAGTTGCTAAATGGGAGTGGGGTGGGGATTAGTGGAAAAGGAGAAGGGATTAAGAAGTACAAATTGGTTGTTACAAAGTATTTATGGGGATGTAGGGTATAGCATAAGGAACATAGTCAATAATATTGTAATAACTATGCTGTCAGGTGGGTACTAGATTTATTGGGGTGATAGATGGGAGGGGGTTTGGGGCAAGGTAAAAAAAATGAAGGGATTAAGTATAAATTGATAGTAATGAAATAGTAAAGTAAAGCATAGTGAATGTAGTCAATAATATGGTAATAACTATGTATAGTGCCAGGTGGGTACTAGACTAGTCAGGGAGATCGCTTCTTAAATTATATAAATTAGATTAGTCAGGGAGAGCACCACTATGCTGTGCACCTGAAATTAATATAAAATAATACTGAATGACAACTGTAATTGAAAAATTAAAATGGGGGAAAGGTGAAGGGTAATAAGAGGTCCAAATTTTCAGGTATAAAACAAATAAATCATGGGGATGTCATATACAGCATAGGGAATATAGTCAATAATACTGTGATAGCATGATATGGTGTTAGATAGTTGCTAGACTTATCATGGTGATCACTCCTTTAGGTATATAAATGTTGAATAACTATTGTTAACACCTGAAACTAATATAATATTGTATGTTAGCTATGTTTTAATAAAAAAAATTTTTTTAATGATAAAAATAAATAAAGTAAATAAAAGGCTTCTACTCATCAAAAGACACCATTAAGAAACCGAATAAGCAAGCCACAGACTGAGAGAAAAACATTCACAATACATACATCTGATAAATGACTTATACTCGTATATATGTGTATATATATATATATATATATATATATATATATATATATATATAATACCCAATAATAAAAAGAAAAACAGAAGATTCCAATTACTTTCAAAATGGAAAAAACACATTCCATCCCATTTCTCCCACTGAATGCAATTTAAAACCTAGGCAGAATGCATGGAACACCTATGTGAGAATTCTGGTAATTGAATGGTAGCAAGATTATTGGGAAAGGAAACCAGAAGTCAAACAACCACCAAATCAGTGGCGGGTTTCCCAAATTTCCTCCCTCTGGTGTCTCCCAGACCAGACTGAAAGGCAGCTTGAAACCTGAAACTATGCCACAGGTACAGACAGAAAGCTCCAAGAGAAGCCATCAATTTGTCATCCCAGACACAAGAAAGAGGTCTCTATGGTCAGAGAAAGAGGGGAAGGTTCCATGGTTTTTGTTTTATTTTGTTTCTCTGATTCACTTTCACCCGTCTTCAGGCAGCCACAGGTGACAGTGGTAGCAAATCTCACAGCCCATTAGAATGACAGCCCATAGAAGACTAGGAGGAATTTGTGGCTTGGACCTAACTGGGTCAGTTCCCTGTTAAAACAAACAAACATAGCCCACAAAAAAATGAATCACCATCCTCCACAGGATTTAATCAAGACCCTGAGTCACATAATGTTATATTCAAAATGTTCAAACTGTCCAGATAAAATCCAAAATTATTCAATATACAAAGAACCAGGAAATGTTCAATGTTTTTTTCTTTAAAATTACAGTTGACATTCAATATTATATTAGTTTTAGGTG
>NW_017731825.1:1281324-1285096 GCF_001890085.2 Hipposideros armiger
TCATGTCATCAGAGTTTCAGAAGAAATAGAGAAAGAAAAAAATATTTGATGCAGATAAAATACTTGAAAAAATAATGGCTGAAAGCTTCCAGAAATTGACAAAAGATGTAAGCTTGCAGATTCAAGAAACTCAGCAATATCCAAACAGGAAAAACTCAAATAAATATATTTCCAAATCTACAATAACCAAACCACTGAAAACTAAAGGCAAAGAAAACATCTTGAAAACAGCTAGAAAAAAACTATGCATCCCATGTAGGAAAACAATTAGAATGACATCAGAAATGTCAGGAATGAAGGGAGTACAATAAAAATGGTTAATATCTATGTAAATATAATAAACTGCTTTTCTCCTCCTAAGTTCTTTAAAATTTACATGACAGCTGAAAGCAAAAAATATAACGTTGTCTGATAGAGTTTTCAATGTATGTAGAAGTAGTATATATGACAACTACAACAAATGGAGTAGGGCAAAAGAATCTATAAGGTGTTAAGTTTTCTACATTCCACTTAAAGTAGTAAAAGATTAATTCTAAATAGACTGTGAAAAGTTAAGTGTGTATACAGGCATTCCTCATTTTATTGCACTTCTCTTTATTGTGCTTCATAGATTTTGCATTTTTTAAAAAAGATAAGGCAAGATCCTCCACCAGCAAAAATATTATGATTCTCTTTATTGTGATACTCACTTTATTGTTGTGGTCTGGAACCAAATCCGCAAAATCTCTCAGGTATGCCTGTATTGTAATCCCTAGAGCAACCTCTTAAAAAAAGATTTAGGAATTTCAACTTTTGAAATGTCAGAGTAAAGACCTCTGAAATACAATCCTCCATAAAAGCAATGACAACAAAGGCAAAATTGTCAAAGTTAACTTTTTTTTTAGAACTCTGGAAATAAACCAAAGACTTGCAACAATCCAAGGAATGTTTCTTCAAGAAAAATGGTCTCCGTAATAACAATGAGCTTTGTGGCATTTAACCTGCCCCAATCCTATTTCCTTATTGCCAGTTCCATAGTGGATTTGAAAACCAACAAACTTGGAACTGTGGTAGCTGTAAAAACCAGTAGCCTAATACCTACTTTTGAGGACAAAACAGGCTTGGAGCTCCCATCCCCTAAGAAATGTCACTATTTGACCTGTCTGAAATCTCAACTGAAAAGCTCCATTCTCAGGGCTTTCCTGACTCAGAGGTCACTCTGGGCAAACAGCGTTATTTAAAAGGCATTGTCAAAAATAACCACAGGCAGTTGTTTAACACTGCAGCTGCCTGAGGCAGCATTACCAATTGGAACTAATAAAAATCTAAGAAATATCTGGGAATTCAGTTGCCCATGGGGGGTCTCTGTAAATCCCCAGAATACTCCTAGGTGTTTAGACAGCCAAATGAATGTGCACACACCCAGGGAAACCTGAGAAGGCCCTAATCTCTCAGCTCTGACTGACTTTGAGGCTCTATACAAGACAAAGGCAGAGTTGTAAACTGCCTATGATAGCATTGAAGCCATACCCCAATATACAGGCTCTTGACAAAAGCTAGGAGATTTATTGGTTCCAGGCATTTAAAGAAATCTGTCTACTCATTAGCTGGCCACTAAGCTAATCAAGCAGAAACTTCAGTGGCCATGCATGACAAAGAATGCAGAATTAGTTCAGAAAAATCACTAAAAATCAGCAACAAGAACAAACTGTACTTGAAAATAATGTGTATTCTGCTGTTGTTAGATGAAGTGTTCTATAAGTGTCAATTAGATCTACTTGATGATGAAGTTCGGCTTTTCTGTATCCTTGCTGATTTCTGTATACTGTTCCATTGTTTACTGGGATTGGGGGGAGGGAGAGGATGTCTTATATCCACAGTTTCCACATGATTTAAACTAATCAGTTTTCAACACACAAAGAAATGATAAAGTATGTCCCACACATGGGAGTTGGGGGGGAGGTTAGGGGGAGTAGTCAATAAAAACTATGCCTGAGGAAGAACTTAGAGACAATGGTTTTAAATCAGCTATTATAATATGTTCAAAGAATTAATGAAAATTATATCTAAAGAATTAAAAGAACATATGTGGACAATGTCTCACCAAAGAGAGAACATCAATAGAAAAATAGAACTACTTTTTATTTTTTTTATTTTTTTAAAGATTTTTATTGGGGAATTAGGGGATGGGAACAGCGCTGGGGAATTGGGGGATGGGAAACAGACAAGTTGCTGTCCTTTTGTTCTTCAGTCTAGTTTGTGGAGAATGTTGCTTCACTGGCCCAAGTTGNGCACAACAGCTCCTCCACTATAGTCACAGCCAGGTCTCACAACCAATCAGCCCGAGGATCAATCCCTTCCATTGATGTGCAAACAGCAACTAAGGCTCAACTACAACAGGTGAGCACTCACAACTCACACAAGGAATACACCTGGAGCACCCAGCTCAAGTGACCAGGAAGACTGTGCCATTAAGCCCCACAGCACACCTACTACATAAGGCCTCTCTACTAAGACCAGGAGGCATAGCAGCTCAACCTAATACATAGAAACAAACACAGGGAGGCAGCCAAAATGGGGACACAAAGAAACATGTCCCAAATAAAAGAACAGAACAAAGCTCCAGGAAAAGAACTAAACAAAATAGAGATGAGTAATCTACTAGATGCAGAGTTCCAAACACTGGTTATAAGGATTCTCAATGAACTCAGGGAGAACTTCAACTAACAGAAAGGAAACATAAAAATTGAGATAGAAAACATTAAAAAGAACCAGTCAGAAATAAAGAATACAATAGGTGAAATGAAGAATACATCAGAGGGAATCAGCAGTAGATTAGATGAAGCAGAGGATCTAATCAGTGATTTAGAACATAAGGTAGCAGAAAACACCCTATTAGAACAGAAAAAAGAATCTAAAAGTATGAGGATAGTTTAAGGGGTCTCTGGGACAATATCAAGCAAACCAACCTTCTTATGATAGGTGAACCAGAAGGAGAAGAGAGAGAGCAAAAAAATTGAAAACCTATTTCAAGAAATAAAGATGGAAAAATTCCCTAACCTGGTGAAGGAAATAAATTTATAAGCCCAGGAAGTGCAGAGAGTCCCAAACAAGATGAACTCAAAGAGGCCCATACCAAGACACATCAGAGCTAAAATGCCAAAGGTTACATACAAAGAAAGAATCTTAAAAGCACCAAGGGAAATGCAGTTAGTTACTTACAATGGAGTTCCCATAAGATTGTCAGCTAATTTTTCAACAGAAACTTTGCAGGCCAGAAGAGATTGGCAGGAGATATTCAACGTGATGAAAAGCAAAGGCATACAACCACGATTATTCTACCCAGCAAAGCTATCATTTAGAATCGAATGTTTGGTAAAGAGCTTCCCAGACAAGAAAAAGCTAGAGGAGTTCATCAACACCAAACAAGGAATCTTTGAGGGACTTCTTTAAGATAAAAAAAAGATAAAAAGTATGAATAATAAAAGGGCAATCACTACATATCAATAATTACTTTCAATGTGAATGGATTGAGTGCTCCAGTCAAAAGATAAAGTGGCTGAATGGATAAGAAAACAATATGCTGCCTATAAGACTCACTTCAGATCGAAAGACACACAGACTGAAAGTAAAGGGAGGGAAAAATATACTTCATGAAAATGGAAAAAAAAAAAAAAGCTGGAGTAGCAATACTTATACCAGGCAAAATAAACTTTAAAACAAAGGCTATAACAAAAGACAAAGAAGGACCCAGTAATCCCATACCAGGGTATTTATCCAAAGAAACCAAAAA
>NW_017731825.1:1287563-1289130 GCF_001890085.2 Hipposideros armiger
ATCAAGACTTTATTTTTTAGAGCAGTTTAATGTTCACAACAAAATGGAGGGGAAGGTACAGAGATTTCCCGTGTGCCCCCTGCCCACACACATGCACAGCCTCCCCCGTTATCAACAGCCTCCAACAGAGTGGGACATTTCTTACAACTAATGAACCTACACAGACACATTATCACTCATGGTCCATAGTTTACATTACAGTTTGCTCTTGTACATTCTATGGGTTTGGATAAATGTATAACGACATGTATCCACTATTGTAGTTTCATACAGACTAGTTTCACTGCCTTAAAAACCCTCTGTGTTCTGCCCATTCACTCCTCTCCACCCCCAACCCCTGACAACCACTGATCTTTTTACTGTCTCCACAGTTTTGTTTTCTCCAGAATGTCATACAATTAGAATCATACAGTAGGTAGCCTCTTCAGGTTGGCTTCTTTCACTTAGTCATATGCATTTATGGTTCCTCCATGTCTTTTCATGGCTTGATGGCTCATTTCTTTTTAGCATTGAATGATATTCCACTGTTGGGATATTTATCCATTCACATACTGAAGGACATCTTGGTTGTTTCCAAGCTTGGCAGTTATAAATAATGCTGCTATAAACATCCATGTACAGATTTTTATGGGGATATAAGTTTTCAACTCTTCAAGGAGCACAATTGCTGGATTATATTTTTAGTTTTATAAGAAACCACCAAACTATCTTCCAAAGTGGCCATACCCTTTTGCTTTCCCACCAGCAATGAATGAGAGAGCTCGTTTTACTCCACATCCTTCCAGCATTTGGTGTTGTCAGTGTTCTGGGTTTTGGCCATTCTACTAGGTTTGTAGTAGTATCTCACTGTTGTTTTAATTTGCATTTCCCTGATGATATATGAAGCATCTTTTCGTATTTGGTGTATTTATAATTTTGTGGTTTACATTTAAGTCTGTTATCCATTTTTGTGAAGGGTGAATTAAATTTTGGGTAAATTTTGTGTCTAGATTAATTTTTTGAATGTGGATAGCCAGTTATTCTAGCACCGCTTGTTAAAATGACTATCTTTGTTCCATTATATTGCCTTTGCTCCTTTGTCAAAGATCAGTTGACTATATTTACAAGATTCTATTTCTGGGATCTCTGTTCTTTCCCATTGATCTATTTATTTATCATTTTGCCAATACTGTCTTGATCATGATAGCTTTATAGTAAGTCTTGAAGTTGGGTTGTATCAGTTCTCCAACTTTATTCTCCTTTAATAATGTGCTGGTTATTCTGGGTCTTTTGTCTTTCCATATCAACTTTAGAATCACTTTTTATCCACAAAATAAATTTCTGAGATGTTAATTGGTATTGTATTGAATCTATAGATGAAGTTGGGAAGACCTGACATCGTGACAATATTGAGTCTTCCTATCCATGAATATGGAATGTCTCTCCATTTATTTATTTCTTGTTTGATTTCATTCATCAGAGTTTTACAGTTTTCTTCATATAGATCTTGTATGTATTTTGTTAGACTTATACCTAAATATTTCATTTTTGTGGGTTCTAATGTAAATAGTTTTTTTTTTTCATTTCA
>NW_017731825.1:1292760-1294790 GCF_001890085.2 Hipposideros armiger
GCTGGCTACTCACGGTAGCCCATAGCAACCCACTGCAGCAGGGGCTACAGCCTACGCTGTCGCTGGCGACTCACAGCAGCCCAGCTCCAGGTTGAACTGTTGTTCAGCATCTTAGCTGAAAAGGGCAGTGTCACTGGCCCTCATATGTGGGCTCTGAACCGGAGCTCTCTGGCCTTCCAAGCCAGCTCTTAACCAACGCGCCACTCAGCTGGCCCAATAGAACTATTTTTTAAAAGATCAAATAGAAAGTCTAGACTAGAAAAGTATAACTGATATGAAAATTTCACTATTGGACCTTCCTGTGGACTGAATTGTATACCCCACAAAATTCATGTGTTGAAACCCTAACTCCCAATGTGATTGTATTTGGAGATAGGGTTTTTAGGGGGTAAAGTTAAATGGGGTGATAACAGATCCTCAATAAGATTAACAGCTGATTTGTCATCAGCGATCATGGTGGCCAGGCAACAATAGGATGACATATTCAAAGAGCTGAAAGGAAAAAAGATAACAATTGTCCGCCAAAAATTCTATATCCAACAAAATGATCCTGGAAAAAAAGCAACAAAACCAAACTGAGGTGGGAGGGTCCCATAAAGGAGAAATTAAGACAGTCGCAGATAAACAAAAACAGGATTTGTCATTATCAGACCTGCCTTACGAGAAATACTGAAGGGAATCCTTTAAGCTGAAAGAAAGGACACTCGACAATAAATTGAATCCATATAAAGAAGTATATAGCACCAGTAAATGTTCTGGCAATTCCATTTTAGGAGAAGGCAAATAAAAACAGTAAAAAAGGTTACATTCAGAGCTATCTTTTTTTTCCCTTTTTTCCCTCCTCCTCCTCCTCCTCTTCCTCTCCTCTTCCTCCTCCTCCTTTTGGTTAAGGTGTACAAAACAACATAGTGATTAGACATATACCTCACAAAGTAATAACCCCAAAAAGTCTATTACCCATCTGACACTGTACATAGTTATTACAATATTATTGACTACATTCCTTATGCTGTACTTCATATCCCTGTGACTATTTTTTTTAAATTATAATTGACATTCAATATTATTTTATATTAGCTTGAGGTATATAGCATAGTTGTTAAACATTTATATAATTTATGAAGTGATCCCCCCAATAAGTCTAGTACCCATCTGACACCATATAGTTTTTACACTATTACTATGTCCCCCATACTGTACATCCTGTGACTTTTTTGTAACAATCAGTTTGTATTTCTTAATCCATTCACTTTCTTACCCAGCCCCCAAACCCCCTCCCATCTAGTAACCATCAGTTTGTTCTCTGTATCTATGAGACTGTTTCAGTTTTGGTTGTTTATTTTGTTCTTTAGATTCCACATATAAATGAGATCACATGGTATTTGTCTTTCTCAGTCTAACTTATTTCACTCAGCATAATACCCTCTAGGTCCATTCATTTTGTTGCAAATGGTAGGATTTCATTCGTTTTTGTGGCCAAGCAATACTTCATTGTATATATATGTACAATCTCATCTTTATCCAATCATCTGTTGATGGGCATTTTGGTTGTATCCATATCTTGGCTTTGTAAATAGCATTGCAGTGAACATAGGGGTGCATATATCTTTTTGAATTAGTGTTTTGGATTTTTTTGGATAAATAGCCAGAAGTGGAATTGTTGGGTCACAAGATAGTTCTATTTTTAATTTTTTGAGGAACCTCCATGTTATTTTCTATTGAGGCTATACCAATATGCAATCCCACCAACAGTGCACAAGGGTTCCCTTTTTTCCACATCCTTGCCAACACTTGTTTGTTGATTTACTGATGACAGCCATTCTGACAGGTGTGAGGTGATACCTTGAAGTTTTAATATTTGCATTTCTTTGATGATTAGGGATGTTGAGCATTTTTTCATATGTTTATTGGCCATGTGTATGTCCTCTTTAGAGAAATGTCTATTAAGCTCCTCTGCCCATTTGTTAATTGGGTTGTTTGGGTGGTGTGTGTGTGTGTGTGTGTGTGTGTGTGTGTGTGTGTGTGTGTGT
>NW_017731825.1:1299096-1305273 GCF_001890085.2 Hipposideros armiger
GAGTGGCTCATTGGTTAAGAGTTGGCTTGGGAGTATGGGCTCTGAGTGGCAGGGCCGTGGGGAGGAAATAGTGAGAAGGGCTGGAGGTAACAGAGGATGTAGGTCTTTCTATAGAAACAGCAGCTTCCAATCAGGAGAAACAGAGGCCGGGTAACCGGCTCTCCAGCCACAAAGGGCAAAGTCCCCCACCCTGGCACAGTCTGATTGCTGAAATGGAGCACGCCTGGAGGCAGAGCGAGCCCTTTCTAGGTTAACATAATCAGATGGATATGGGACACCTGCCACTCACTGCAAAGCACTTTGCAGAGCTAGCTGGCTGCAGTCATCTGCTTAATAAAGCCGGAATCTGAAACAAACCCTCTCTACCCAGTTTCTCAGAGCCCTGTTGTAGAGAACATGCCTTTAATTAGACCCAGGCTGCACAGTGGTGGGGCTCAGCGACACTGTGGTTTGGTGCTGCAAAGCATAAAAGTTACCACTTTTTTTCTAGGCAAGCAAAATGTAGATGGTGTTAAACATCAGCTGTCTCTCCCGGGAAAGGACATACTGTAGCTCAGAGAAATAATGCAAAATTTGGGTTAATTTTTGGTTTGTGTCTTTTAGAAATAGAACACTCGGGTTTTTGTTTGTGAGCAGTGCTGTAACTAGATAATTATTTAGGCCTCACAGTAATACCCTCATCAGGGTATTTCAGAGATGAAGAAACGGAGACTCAGAGAGGTTGAGTAACTTGCCCAATGTCATAGTTACACATGGCAGGGCTGGGATTCAAACCCAGTTAGTCTGATTTTTAAATGTTTCCTTTTCTATTTTTTGGTAAAGTTTGTGTTTAAAAGCCCACGTTCAGGCTGGCCAAGTGGCACATTGGTTAAGAGTTGGCTTGGGAGCACAAGCTCTGAGCAGCAGGGCACCGGTTTGGATCCCACATGAAGGTCGGTTACGCTGTGCCCTCTAAAGCTAAGATGGTGAACAACAGCTTGACCTGGAGCTGGGCTGCCATGAGTCGTCNGGCGACTCACAGCAGCCCAGCTCCAGGTCGAGCTGTTGTTCAGCATCTTAGGTGTAGAGGGCAGTGTCACTGGCCCTCATATGTGGGATCTGAACTGGGGTCCTCTGGCGTCCCAAGCCAGTTCTTAACCAACATGCCACTCAGCTGGCCCCCAGCACCATTTATTAAATAGACTGTCTTTACCCCAATGTATATTCTTGCTTCCTTTGTCATGAATTAAATGACCATATAGGCATGGGTTTCATTCTGGGCCCTTTATTCTTTTCCATTGATATGCGTGTCTGCTTTTATGTAAATATCATGCTGTTTTGGTTGTAGGTCCTTGCTTTTCATGACTTTGAATATTTTGTGCCAATTCCTTCTTGCTTGCAAAGTTTCTGTTGAGAAATCAGCTGACAATCTTAAGTGAGTTCCCTTGTAAGTAATTTGTTGTATTTCTCTTGCTGCTTTTAGGATTTCTTCTTTGTCTTTAACCTTTGCCAAGTTTTGTAGTTTAAAACAACACCTATTATCTCACACAATTTTTGAGGGTCAGGAATCTGGAAGCAGCTTATTCCACTGGTACTGGCTCAGGGTTTCTCACAAGGTTGAAGTCAAGCTGTTGGCCAGGACCATGGCCATCTAAAGGCTTGACTTGCCTGGAAGATCCACTTCCAAGCTCACTCATGTGGCTGTTGACAGAAGTCTCACTTATTTGATGAACTCTATTTCATTATGGGTAGCAATTTGTCTAACTGGAAAACTATAACTCCAGCCTCCCTTGCAGCTAGGCGTTACCATGTACTATGTTCTGGCCAATGAGGCATGAGTAGTTCTTGGACTGAACTACTGGGAAGTCTTAAAACTTCCCAGATAGTTGCTGTCTTGGATTATCAAGCAACCACTAAAGATGATGAAGGAGAAAGAAAGAGCCTGAGTCCTTAATAACAATAGAGCTTCCCTTCAGCTTCTTTTACGTGGGGGGGAAAATGGTTTCTTTAGGGCCCTGGGTTAGTCTAACCTAATTCTGGTGTACATACATCATCTCATTTCACTCTAACAAAACCCTGGGAGGGAAGATTTTTAATATCTTCTTCTTATGGAAAGGAAATCAGAAGATCGATTAGTCGACTTGCCCAAGCTCATATGTATAGTAAAGGTAGTGTCTGACTCTCCAGCCAAAGTTCATGACCACTAGGTTACACAGTTATTTTGTAGCATGGGCAATCTAAGTTCTCTGCAATAGCAATAACAGTACAATAGCAATATCTAACACTTGGTGAGCTCTTGCCATGTGCCAGGCACTATGCTACAGTTTCATTTAATCTTCACAACCTCCGTGACATAGGTATTATCATCCCCATTTTACAGATAAGGAAACTGAGGCTTCCCCCTTTGACTGTCAGCAAGCCTTAGGGTTCTGCCTTGGGTAATTTTCCCTGTAGCCTATTCCCTCTGGGGAATTTTACTATATTGACCCCAAAGACCATCTATACAATCCATGACTCCCACATTTGTATCGCCAGCCCAGATCTCACCTCTGAACTCTCAGCTCTATGTCAGGAAGCCTCAAATCCTTGTGACACCATGTCCTCTGTCCCAGAGCAGTAGCCACCCCATGTACTGATATGGGCAGCAATTTCGTAAGATCATGTGATGGGGAATTTCTTTTTGTGACGAATGTTAACCACAATGCTTACTTGAGTATATTTCACACGTGGATTTTTCCACAACTGTATGTGAGATCTTGAATCCATAGCTCCCCTGCTCCAGCACTTATGCTCTCCCAGTTAGTGAACATGTGTCTTGATAACCAATTCAGTGGATGTCGGAATGGGTGTGGGTCCCATATCATGTGGCACACTTAAAGATGTGTGACAAGTTGCCTTTGGGCAATGTGGAAGAGTAAATTCTCAAGTCCACCTACTGACAGTTGAATTCCTAAAAGCTATCTAGGATTACTTTAATGACTTCCAATCATTGCCATGGAAGACTATGAGGAAAATTAAAATTTGTGTGGGCAGTGGAGGGGAGCATACCAATTAGCAAGTATAGCCACTCGGTGCAATTTTCTTTTTGGCATTTTCAAATTCAACAGTCCCAAAACAGAATTAATTCATGCTTGCCCATACCCTCCCTAAAACATTTTCCTCTTCCCGAGTTATTTCAGTGAACACTACCACCGAGATCATTAAGGCGGAAACCCAGTAGTCACCCTTAACTCCAGGCTCTTCCTCATTCCCACATGGAACAAGTCGTACGTCTTGCTCAACACACCTGCTAAATATCTGAAAAATCCTCTCTGCTCTCCCCCCGCCCCCACCACTTGCCTGTGCCTTAATTCAGGCAATCTAACCTCTTGCTTGGATTATTGCAATTGCTTCAGTGGTCTTCCTGGATCCCCTTGTCCTCCTGTCTAACCCACTTCCACACAGCAACCAGAGTGATCTTCCCAAAACAGAGGAAAATGTCATTCCCCTCCAATAATGACCTTCAGTGGCTTCTCATTGTTCTTAGGATAAGACCCTAACTCCATACTAGGGCCTGATCACTTGCTCGGCCTCATTTTCTCCACTTCCACCAATTTGTATGGCCTTGGGCAAGTTAATTAATCTCTCATTGCCTCCATTTTCTCATCTTTAAAAAGGAATTCTAACAGGGTTGGTATGAGTTAATTCTTCTAAAGTGCTGGTAACAATTATGAGGTCAGACCTCCAGTCCTACTTTGTGGCCTTTGAGTCAAGGGCAGATCTCAGTTCCCAGGTCACAGCATACCTGGGAGGGACTTTTCCCCAATCAGAAGAATGCTACCCAAGACAACCTGTGTCCATGTTGGAAGACACAGAGCTGGCTTGTGTGGTGGGAACATGGTATCCCAGGGAAGAGAGGGCTAATATCCAGATTCATGTAGCTCAGGGTGACATGTAGTTCACACCATCCAGCACTAACGCTCCAGCCCTGGAGAAACGCCCTGTGCCCTAGCCAGAGGTTCCCACTCTCCATTAAAGGATTCTTGTAGGAAGACAGATGGCTTGAGGAAGTAAGATGGGGCACATGGACTGATTGGCCGCACTGAGCACTGAGGCTCTGTTGCTGCTGGTTACAGCCCTGTCCTCACCCACTCTGCCAAATGCCTATCTACATTCATGGCTATGAGAACTCAAGTCACTGAGGAAGGAAAATGGGGGGTGCAGGGAGGCATGGCATCTGCCTTCTCCCTGGGCCTCTGGGATTAGGTCTGGGCCCCAGTGGCTATGGAATTGATGGGATTTTGTTGAGAAACTGGGAATTCTAAAGGGGTTAGTGATTCCAAAGGTGTTTGGGTGTGGCCTAGAGTAGTGGGTGGGCCTCTGCAGTGACACCACTGCCATCCTGGGGGAAATTTCAGAGCATCAGGAAGGAGACAGCACTGTGGCCTGATCAGTGGCTTTCTCAGGAGAACTGGGAAGATGTGGGGTGACAAGGCCTCAGGAATCAACCATGTGGGAAGATACCAATGAGGTTCTGCTAAATGTTTAACTGGCTCTCCAGGGGGAAACTCTCTGATTCGTAGCACTTGCCAATTTCCATGGTGTAAATATGCCCACCATGGCTGATTTCAAAGTACCCCACATAAACCCCTAAACGCGGAGTTGGGAAGAGATACAGTCAGCTCTCCCTGGGAAAGGCCAGTTAAGAAAGTGAGAGACCAAGAAGAGCACTGAGAAAGGGCCAGAAAGCCAGAGGAGTCCTCTCATAGCTAAGCATAAACTCACAGAGGCACATGGCCTGAAAACCTTTCGAGTCCCATCCATCACCATACATTTGGTGTCTAATTATTCACTTTGGAAACACTTGGCTGTGCCTACCTGGGGTGAAGCAGTGTCACCTGAGGCTCTCAATGATCTCCTGGGTGCCTGTCTGCATAGGACTGTGGTGTTCATGTACGCTGGGGCGGGGGTTCTCAGGGCCTGTCCTCTATGAGGACCCAAACTTGCCTCAGAGATGCCCCTGAAGCCCCGTCTAGAGCTAGGTAGAGACCCAGGAGAGCTGGATCTCCAACGAGTGGGTCCCTATATCCTAAGGGGAGGTAAAAGGAGAAGCAAACTGAGAAGGTTCTGGCAACCCAGGTCTTGGCGGTGTAACACCAGCTTTCTATCTTGGTGTGGGCCCAGTATAGCCTACAGGCTCTCTGCCTGGAGTCTGGGAATGGGAGGACACACGGCTAAACCACTCCCACAAAATCTTACTAGAATGTAGGTTCACCACACCTTTTTTGTTGTTGTTCAGTACCATACCCTAAACACCTAGAGCAGTGCCTAGTAAAAAATGGGTATCCAATAACTATTGTTGAATTGAATTTATTGGAAACTGTATGACAAAAAAGTCACACCAGATTGAAGTCTTCACAGACCTGGAAGGGAAGTGGACACCAGGGATAGTGGGTCTGAAAATTGGATCTGAGGTGGGAATCTGGGTTAGACTTTGGGAAAGCAGCAGCAGGCAGGAAATATTGCCTGGAAGTTAAATTAATGAACTCAGATAACCCGTGGTGGGTACTGTTTGGGGATGCTGCAACCGAAGGAATTACAGCATCTGAGTATTTACTGAGCACCTACTACGGGCCCAGCCCTTTCCTAGGATTCATATGCTCTTCTAAACTGAAGAATCAGCTGCATGAGACAATTACTTATTTTCCATCAACATATTCTCCCCCAGGAGTCCCTACTCCTATTGCCTCAACTCCCATTTATGGGAAAAGAGGAGTTGACCAGGTGGGAAATTTTCTTTGCTTGAAAGAAGCTAACTGGTGCTGAGAACAAGGCCTACTGGAGCCAACGGCAGCCTGCTGCTCAAGGCAGGTCCTACACCTGTAAACAAGCTTGCATTTCTGGGCAAGGATTCTCCTAACCTTCTTAGGTTCTTAAGACCACAATGCAAGTTAGATGTTCCTTCTCTTACAACTACAGCACCTCTGAGTTCCTAGGTTATTCTTACGGAAGAGGTGGAAAGATTCTATCAGTCTGACTGTAGAAAGGAAACTGGCAGTTGGAGAGAGCTGGCCATCCCCAACACTTTACAGCTGTGGTGACTGCCTGAATGATTATTCACAGAGGAGGAAATAGTGAGAAGGGCTGGAGGTAACAGAGGATGTAGGTCTTTCTATAGAAACAGCAGCTTCCAATCAGGAGAAACAGAGGCCGGGTAAC
>NW_017731825.1:1306605-1344543 GCF_001890085.2 Hipposideros armiger
CTTTAAGTTTCCTTTTTTTTTTATTGGGGAATTAGGGAAGGGGACCCTTTTCTTTTTTTTTATTGGGGAATTGGGGAAGGGGACCAGCCAAGTTGTTCTTCAATCTTCATTGTGGGAGGCGCCAGTCGCCATCAGGCTGCCCATCTGCAGCTTGTGGCCTCTAAACTCAAGGTGCTGTGTTCAATCTTAGTTGAGGGTGGGTGTAGTCACTATCCCATGTGGGAGTCAAACGAGCAGCCTTGTTGTTAAGAGCGTGCGCTCTATCCACTGAGCCATCCGGGCGGCAGCTCAGCTCAAGGTGCCGAATTCAGTTTTAGTTGCGGGTGGGTATAGCCCACAATCGAACAGGCAATCTTCTTGTTACACCAGCTGAGCCATCCTGCCACGTGCTGGCATCTCAGCTACAGCTTAGCGCGGGTGTAGCATCATTGGCTCATGTGGGAATCGAATCGGTGGCCCTGTTGCTCAGAGCTCACACTGTTAAGCCAACTCTTTACCAACTGAGCCACTTGGCCAGCCCCAAAAAGCTCACTTTCTTAACCTGTGTGGCACATTTGAGAGGAATGTGGTGTTCTGAAGGGAGAGGCTGCAAGTCACTCTGCCCAGCAGCTGAGGGAGAGGACGGTCAGTTTGTGAGACTGGTCTCTGCAGATGGCCTTCAGGCTCTGAGTCGAGATGTTTTTTCTTTGAGGAGCTTTCCTCTAATGATGTATGTGTCAGGGTGTTCACTGCAGCACTGTTTTGTAAAAAGTGCGATGCACAGATCCCCAATATGGGTGTCCTGTGGCTGTGTCAGTGACCATGGGACCTTGGAGGCTTGCAACTACCACTATGGGGGCAAGGAGACAAGTGTGAGGACCTCAAAGTGGAACAATATATTTGTAAATATCTAAAAAAATAAACGTTACACAAGAACCAGTTAATTGTACAAATATATAGCTCATGTACTACATTTTCTAGCACCCAATGTAACTTGTAAGGATTTCAGTGGCAATGAAACCTATTTTACTGGAAATGAATTTGCTTTTCTCAAGCCTGTCATCGTGTCAGAGTGTAAATGGCTATTCATACAAGGTGGTGGCTGCACTGTCTTTTGCTTGGATGGCTGGGAGCTGATTTTATCTTGGAAACTCGGCCTTGAGTTTACTGAAGTTTTGCACTGTAGGGTTTTGTGGAATAAGGAGCTTGACTGATGTATTTTCCGTGCAGAATGCTGGGCCTTCAGACAGAAGTAGTTACATTATAGGTTATTATGTAAGACTTACATTATAGGTTATGTAGATGTAAGACTAACAAAACATTGAGAAAAACAGCTATGTCCATAATAAATATTTTTGTTTCTTTTTTTAAAAAGATTTTTATTGGGGAATTAGGGAAGGCTTTAAAAAGAAATTCTAACAGGGTTGGTATGAGTTAATTCTTCTAAAGTGCTGGTAACAATTATGAGGTCAGACCTCCAGTCCTACTTTGTGGCCTTTGAGTCAAGGGCAGATCTCAGTTCCCAGGTCACAGCATACCTGGGAGGGACTTTTCCCCAATCAGAAGAATGCTACCCAAGACAACCTGTGTCCATGTTGGAAGACACAGAGCTGGCTTGTGTGGTGGGAACATGGTATCCCAGGGAAGAGAGGGCTAATATCCAGATTCATGTAGCTCAGGGTGACATGTAGTTCACACCATCCAGCACTAACGCTCCAGCCCTGGAGAAACGCCCTGTGCCCTAGCCAGAGGTTCCCACTCTCCATTAAAGGATTCTTGTAGGAAGACAGACGGCTTGAGGAAGTAAGATGGGGCACATGGACTGATTGGCCGCACTGAGCACTGAGGCTCTGTTGCTGCTGGTTACAGCCCTGTCCTCACCCACTCTGCCAAATGCCTATCTACATTCATGGCTATGAGAACTCAAGTCACTGAGGAAGGAAAATGGGGGGTGCAGGGAGGCATGGCATCTGCCTTCTCCCTGGGCCTCTGGGATTAGGTCTGGGCCCCAGTGGCTATGGAATTGATGGGATTTTGTTGAGAAACTGGGAATTCTAAAGGGGTTAGTGATTCCAAAGGTGTTTGGGTGTGGCCTAGAGTAGTGGGTGGGCCTCTGCAGTGACACCACTGCCATCCTGGGGGAAATTTCAGAGCACCAGGAAGGAGACAGCACTGTGGCCTGATCAGTGGCTTTCTCAGGAGAACTGGGAAGATGTGGGGTGACAAGGCCTCAGGAATCAACCATGTGGGAAGATACCAATGAGGTTCTGCTAAATGTTTAACTGGTTCTCCAGGGGGAAACTCTCTGATTCGTAGCACTTGCCAATTTCCATGGTGTAAATATGCCCACCATGGCTGATTTCAAAGTACCCCACATAAACCCCTAAACGCGGAGTTGGGAAGAGATACAGTCAGCTCTCCCTGGGAAAGGCCAGTTAAGAAAGTGAGAGACCAAGAAGAGCACTGAGAAAGGGCCAGAAAGCCAGAGGAGTCCTCTCATAGCTAAGCATAAACTCACAGAGGCACATGGCCTGAAAACCTTTCGAGTCCCATCCATCACCATACATTTGGTGTCTAATTATTCACTTTGGAAACACTTGGCTGTGCCTACCTGGGGTGAAGCAGTGTCACCTGAGGCTCTCAATGATCTCCTGGGTGCCTGTCTGCATAGGACTGTGGTGTTCATGTACGCTGGGGCGGGGGTTCTCAGGGCCTGTCCTCTATGAGGACCCAAACTTGCCTCAGAGATGCCCCTGAAGCCCCGTCTAGAGCTAGGTAGAGACCCAGGAGAGCTGGATCTCCAACGAGTGGGTCCCTATATCCTAAGGGGAGGTAANATGGGCCAGTGAAGCAACGTCCTCCACAACTAGACTGAAGAACAAAAGGACAGCAACTTGTCTGTTCCCCTCCCCCAATTCCCCAATAAAAATCTAATAAATAAATAAATAAAAATTTATATATGCCCAAGCAATCACAGAAACAAAGCACATGTACAGGAAAAACAGATTTATTACATCAAGGTGGTAATAATCTTTTCTTTCTTCTCTCAATGTGGTTACAATAAATATTTTTAAAGTATTGTTTTCTATGTTTAATTTACTTCTTCCTTGACCACAGCAGTATTTCCATCAGTACTCATGGGAAGAAAGACGGAAATGAAGACGAGGGACTCCAGAACCTCAATTTCACAGTATACTCAATAAAGGAAAAAAGCTACCGTCCCCAAAACATTGGCGAGTCAATAGTTTCCAATCCTTTATGAAAACACACAGTGTGTAAACAAAGAACTACAAAGAATGGTTCTCCAGGTAGGCAGTAAAAAGGGAGAGGAAAATACTTTTCCATCTGGAAGCAAATCACTGAATGACAGAATACAGTTCACCGTCCTCCTAGAGGGCTCGTTTCAAATGACTACTCTTCAACTTCCTGTTTTGTCTCTCATTGTCACTGCTTTTCCTAAGCTTCTAACTCCTAAATATCAAACTAGTTTTCTTTCTGTTTAGGAGGCAGGAAAAGAGAGATGACTTTTACTTTTTTTAAAAAAGCACACGTTCTCATAAAATCTTTGCCCATGTTTTCTGACACTGGGTAAAATAGATTTGGAAACAACTTTGAAACTCCAGCTGAAAGAAGGTAACTTACTCTTATCCTGGAACCAGGTAAACAGTGACCCACCTCTGGAATAAAAAGGAAACACACAGCCAGTGGCTTAACAGAGCCCATCACCGTGGCCGTGACCCTGCGCTTGGCTGCTGGGGCTGACACTCACTGGAGTCTACCATCTGACACAGTCACTTGATTGCAATTTATGAGCTGCCAGTGTTTACTTGTGAGACTGTCTGGAAGCTGGAAAGGAAGATAAATACACCAAAGTCCAGCTGAGCAACTGATAGGTTTTGTATTGTATTTCCAGGAAATAATATCTTGTTTTCACAAAGAGGTAATGCCATCCTCTCAAATAGAGGCTGCTTTAGCTTCAGGGGCAGCCATAGGACTACATCAAAGCTGTCCCAAACAAATGTCAACAGAGGTGCTTCTGAGGTATCAAAACAACAACAAAAATAACAAACTTTAAAAACAGAACTATGTAACCCATTCAACATGTAGTGAAGCAGAGTCTCGTAAGTACACTGCAGTAGTCGGTGTGGTGAGTACCGGTGGTGCTTCGGACAATGATGGCGCCAAGGCTGGCGAACGTGGAAGGCTCACAATGGAAGACTTCCTAACTCAGTTTCCGGCCCACGTGGCTCTCCCACGCGCTGTCTCACAGTGGCCCAGGACCAGGCCACAGACAAATCTTCCAGGCCACCCCAGGCTCCCTGGGATGTCTTTTAAACGCCCTTGGAGCACGGTCTTCAGGAGTGTCTCTTTGCTTTGGAGAGAAAGAAGAGAGAAATAAAAAGGAGCCTGCATGGCGCTTCCCTGGCCTCCCTATGCCGCTCTCAGTCTCTTCCCCACAGCAGGTGCAGTGAAGAGAGAACAGAGGTCAGGCCATGTGGCTCCGCTCAAACGCTGCTCTTCACTCCTCCCAGAGTAAGTCAAAGCCAAGGTCCTTCAAAGGCCCAAGCCCTACCTCCTGGCCTCACCTACTCTCCCCTCACTCACTCCACTCGAGCCACACTGGCCTCTTTGCTCTTCCTCCAACACCCCAAGCAGCTCCCCCTTCCTAGCACCTCTGCATGGGACACTTCTGTCAGATGGCAGCATGGCCGCTGCCTTCAGAGCTTTACTCAAACACTAACTTCTCGGTGATGCCTTCCTTGACTACTCCATCAAAAATTGCCAGTGTTCTCCCCATCACTCCCCGACTGCTTTCTTGCTTTATTTTTCCCCCTAGTTCTAATCACATCTAACATTAGATTTTCACTTCTCCTTCTATTCCTCGCACCTAGAATAGCAACTGGCACAAAGCTAGCCCTCAATAAATACCCGTTGAAGGAAGGTGGGAATGACATGCACAGTGATTGGCAGGGAGAGGTGGGAGTTCCGTCCATGAGTTCCGTCCATGTCTAGAGGGAGGGGGTAGGGGGGGGCTACTGCTGGCCTCCAGTCCTTTCCGATTGCTTCTGCTTCCTTGACCCAGGGAAGCAGGGATCGTGTCCTACACCAAGGGCACAATAAAGGCACCAAGGAAACTCCTCTTCCCTGAGACTGAGGTCTGGGACACTTTGGTCAGAGGGCTGAAAGGATTCAAGTTACTTTCTCCCACTTGTGGGCAGCCTTGGAGGCGGTGGGCCTTGGCGCTGGGCATGCCTTCAGCCTTGGAGAGCTGAGAGAACAAGCGAGGCTCCCTTCCTCTCAGCTAATGGCCTCCCCTAGAAGCTCACAGAAACATGCAGAAGCCACAAGAAAAACTGTCTTGACTCCCCTCAAGCCAATTTCCTTGCCCACCCTCCCACATTATACACTTCTATGAAACAGAGGATGCGTCATCTTTTAAAGACCAATTCCTCCGTCTGTGCTCTGCATTCTCTCCCCTTCCTGCCCTCCTAAGAATTGTTTCCTATCCACTCTCTCGGCTTCCCAGCATCTCCTTCTGGACAGGCTCCTTCCAATCAGCAATTGAACATGCTCAAATATCTCGTGTCTTTAAAAAACAAAACAAAAGTTCCTTTACCTCACTTCCTCCTCCAATTACAGGCTTCTTTTGGTTGTTGCTCCCCACCACCTTAGAGCCAAATTTCTTGAAGAACTCATCTATTCTTACTCTTCTCTTCTCTACTCCCTCACTTATTCTCCAATTTATTGAAAATTGGTTTCTGACCCCACAGTTCCCCAAACTTGCACTAGATAAAGTCATCAATGTCCCACACATGTGCTGCATCCCAAGGGCAACTTTTCATCCTTATGTTCTCGGCAGCATTTCACACGCTGACCCCTCACTTCATAACCACTCAGAAATGTGCGTTTACTGAAGACTTACCACTCTCTAGGCCCTGATAATACCACACAGAATAAGATGAAAAAATACCCTGCCCTCAAGTTTATAAATCAATGGGCAAGAGCACACTAACAAATACAATTTCAACCATGGCAGTGTTTTAAAGAAGTAAGAGATGTCTGGACTGTAATGAGGGACTAACTCAGAGACGGAAGTGGTCGGCAAGGCTCAAAGCCACCATTCTGACGTCTTTGGTTGCCTGTCCCACACTTCCCTCCTTTTCCATCTCTGCCCGCTCCTCATCCTTCTGCCCTGCGTCCTCCTCTTCCACTCCCCACCCCTTCAATGTGGGTGTTTCTCAGGGATAGGGACTTGACCTTTAGCTCTCATCACCCATACAGAGAATCCCCAAATCTAGTATCTTCTGGGCTCCAGGTCCATATATTAAAATACCCATTAAACAGATCCACTGACATCCTCAGTTGCCCTCAGCCTACTTTAGTCTAAAGCTAACTGGTCTCCCTGACAAACTGCACCACCATCCACCCAGCTGCCTACAGAAGCCTGGGAATGATCCTTGACTCTGAGCTCCCTCGTTCCTCACAGCAAACCAGCTCCACAAACCTGCAGAGTCCACCCCCTAAACTACTGTTCAAGTCCATCTGCTCTCTCCACCCCCACTGCTGTTTCTCTAGCCCAGCCACCATCACCCTTGGTAAGGGTTGTTGCCTCTGTTCTCGTTCCCATCACCATTTATTTCCACTGTAGCCATATTAACGTATCCAGAAAAATATAAACATGACCAGTCACACCTCCACTTAAAACCTTCCATAGATTTCCCACGGTCCCTAGGCCAAATCTTTAACACAGTCTTGAAGACCCTTCATGACCAGTCCTGCCTGCTTTTCAAGACTCACTGCTCAGCCCTCTCTAGCGCTCTATACTCCAGCTACTCTGCCCTTGTTTCAGCCCTCACACCCCCTTGCTTTCGGCCCAGCCCCCCACCCCCGAAAATGTGCCCGCCTCCCTTCCTTCCCTTCGCTTCCCTTCTCGGCCTTCCCTGGCCTTTACCTAGCACTTTCATCTCTCTTATTATAGCACTTCACTATAAGCAGCCCACGCCCTGCATCTAGACCAGCGGTTCTCAACTTTTCACAGGGGTCGCCTAAGACCATCGGAAAACACATATTTTCGATGGTCTTAGGAACCGAGACACCGCTCCTCTATCCGTCTCCAGGCCCACATGCAGATATTCCCACATACAAGTACCTGGCGACCCCTGTGGAAGGGTTGTTCGACCCCCAAAGGGGTCGCGACCCACAGGTTGAGAACCGCTGATCTAGACCGAAAGTTCCAGGAGGGCAGAGGCTGCACCAGTGCCTGCTCACTTTTATTCCCAGCTCTTGGCACTTAGGTACTGAGAAGGAGGGAAGGCCCAGAGGAAGGAAGGAAAAAGGGGATGTTTCTTTGGGGTTGGTTCTGGTTCAGTGGCACGGGCCACGGGTTAAGAGGTCCAAGCTCTCCAGGCTAGGAAAGCAGACAGCAGTCAAGCAGAAGCCCTAGCCAGGCACAGGAGCGTGTTGTCTTATCAGATTTCCTAGGAACCAGAGCAGCAGGAAGGATATATATCCAGCTGATGCAGAGACACCTCAGTGGTGACGTACCTATTCTGTGGTATTCTATGGGGAAAAAGAGAGGCACAGTCAGTGACACCCCAGCCACTCTCCCTGATGAGTTCATAGAAATCTAGATACCAACTTACATGAGCTTGCTCTAAAAATATTCTGTGTACATCCAGTGTTAAGTGCAGGAACCAAGAAACTCAAGAAAAAGCTGCTTTGGTTCATGACACTACTCTATATATTGGGTTGTTGGAAAAGTCATGACATATTTTTTCTCTGTTTTTCATTGCAAAAATGCATCATGATTTTTCCGACAACCCAATATTTACACAAGCGGTCTTCTACAATAAGTTCCTGGAAGTACGTTTGGAAAGCAAATCATAAAGTTACACGCTAGTGGAAAGGAGGATCCATTTTTTTAAGAGCCAGGGGAAACTTCTGCTGTGGAAAACAGTAGCCAGTGATCTGCAGCGGCTCCTGCTGGACGCCCAGGGATGGCCAGAGCTGCTCGCTCACTTCTCCTGAAGCTCTGAGTGGCTCAGGCTCCTCCTCCAGGCCCTTCTCTCCGGCCTGGGGGGCAAGGCGCGGCCAGCGAGCGCTGCTCTTCCCCTTCAGGACAAGATGGTGGGGTGGGAGGGCTCACCAGAGTTCCTGACTCAGTGGGCAGGTAATCAAAGGTCAGCCCTGAATCTCTTCACCTGGCATAGCACAGTTCCCTCAAATCCAGCCATCTGTGCATTTGAGGGGCACTGAGGATCATAATCACATTGAGGAAGGCCGATTTCCTAAGCTGTGGAAGCTTTTGAGGGTGCCTGCAGTGAGGTGGTGAAGGGGGGGAAGACACTCCACTAGAGAGCACTAGTCCGGAACAGGCTGTGACCTCCCGATGGAAGAACTATTCAGAAATTCCAAGGACTAGAGTCAACAAGAAAGTCAACGTTCTGAGGCATTCTGGGTTGTTACCCCATATATTCCAATTAATGTCTTAGAAACTGAAAGATCAGTCCCTCCCCATGGGGTGAACAGTTCCTGTGCTGCTCTTGTCATTTCCACCTGTGTATTCTGAGATGCCAATCAAGGCGATGAGGGTCACTGATGAATAGACAAGACAAGGAAAAACAATAAGACAAAAGAAGAGAAGGGAAAGCAAGGAGGAGCAGAAAATGACAGGTGGTTTGGGACTATTAAGAAAAAAGCTTCTAGCCAACAGGTGGCAGGATGGCTCAGCTGGTGACAGCACGTGCTCCTAACAACAAGGCTGCTGGTTCGACTCCCGCATGGGATGGTGGCTACGCCCACCCACAACAAATTGAACACAGCACCTTGAGCTGAGCTGCGCAACTGGACTTGGAGCAGAGCTAGCTGCGCCCTCCACAACTAAGATTGAAAGACAACAACTTGGCTGTTCCCCTTCTCCAATTCCCCAATAAAAAAATCTAAGGAAAAAAAAAAAAAAAGAAAAAAGCTTCTAGTGGTAAATCTGCTAATTTTCTATCCCATGACAACTTTGCAAAGGGTAAATTTTTAAAAGTCAAAAATTTTAAAGAGTCCAGTGTTATGTACTATTTGGATGCATGCATCCCCACCCCACGCCACCCTTGCTGAGAGGCACTGTCCCTTAGACAAACACTGTCCTATGCCAGGTAGGCATGCAAGACTTCATACACATGGCCCTCTTGATTCTCTAAGGGCAGGACTGGTTGGATTGTAAGTATTTGTTAACACATTCTCTCTGGATGAGGTCCACCTGCCAGGCACTGTTACTACTGCCATTCCCCACATACTCCTTTCCACGACAGTGTCAGGGAAAGGTTTCCAGGTGGGCAGGCAGGTTCTCTCTTCAGAGACTGACAGTTTCTCCTGTCCTGGGTCTGGATCACCCGCCTCCTAGCCTACAGGAAGCTGGCAAGAACCACAGGCCATGTGGTCTGGCAGGGGCCGATCTTCCTAGAGACCTTCAGCATCTGGAGGGGCCTGTCTCACAGGTTCTGGAAAACTGTGGTCCATAAACCCTTCTTCCCACCTTGGCACACCTGAAGGCCATGGCACAGTCCCTCTAGTAGCCTCAGTTCAATAACAGAGTGTCAAGGGAGCTGGGGAATGTAGTTTGGAAAAGTTCCTGGGTTGAAAATCACTATTCTAAAGGACCAATGAGATGTTATTGCTAGTTAATTTGCTCTCTCCTTTTCTAAGCATGACCCAAAGAAAGTGCTAGGGAAAGCTAAAAGTAAGAATGTTAACACTCTTGTCAACCAAGCAGCATTTAATGAGAAGAGAAGAAATGGGGGAGGGGGAGCAGTTGACAGGAGGCTGCTCCAGCACCTCCCCAGCTACTGAGGGCCAGCCTCCAGCAGGGATGAATGGCTTCCCTTTAGAAGAATCTCACGTCAGTATCCCGGAGTGACAGCTACTCATGCAACAAGCATTTAGGATGTTCCCTGTCTGCCCAGCTCCAGAGCATCGTTTCTCCAACACAGGTTCTGGCATCCTAAGAGTCTCCTCCTCTCCTCTGTGTAATCTGGTCCCAGGGTATACAAAGGATCACTGGCTCATCAGTCATGAGGCACTGCTCTTCCCACGGGACGTGGGACTTGACAACAACCAGCCAGGAAGGCCTGGAGTGAGGCTGCTCGAGGAGGAATCAGAGGCCCATGCTGCCACAGACAGGCGAGTCTCTCTCTCTGATCTCATGATAAGAGCAACCCTGCTCAAGAGGAAACAGCCCTGCTGCAGTGTCAGGACTTTGACAATTACAGGCTTGCCAATCCTAGTTTCCAGATCCTAAGTTTGGTCCTTTTTAAAATTCCCATGCACTGCGGATCAAACCTGCTTTCAATTGGCAAGGAAGGTTGCTATATGAACTGAGAATTTTCTCTAAACCTCACACTGCGGACCAGTGAAGCTGCTGATGGCTCTGGCACATGTTTCCCTAAATCAGGCTTCAGAACCTTCTGATTCTAGAGAAAACCTCAAGGCTGCACTCACTGCGATAACTGCAGAATCTGAGGCTGCTGCCGAGCTGCCCTCAGCCAGTGATGCAACAGGGAGGCCGATTTGGCTCACTGTATAGGCTCCCCGTGTCACCAGAAGGGCAGAGAGGCCCCCTCTTTAGCCTTCAGAAAGAAAAGGGGGGTCTGATATTACTCTGCAGAATTAACTCTGTGTGAGGGGAGTCAGAGGTGAACTTAGGACATGGGGCTGTTCTTTCCCTTTCCATTGCTGCATAAAGCCATTTACCGAGGTTGGGCTTGCGAGAATAAGCCTAGTCAGTGCGCTGAGTGGAGAAAGTGCGTGAGTGTCCCCAGCCCCACACAGACCCAGCACACTTCAGCTCAAAGGCTGACTGTGGTCGAATCTGGGTTGCCAGGTCACTGCTCCTCTCCGTAAGGAAACAGTGAACAAGACAGGAGGCATTCACAATGTCCGCATGCGGCTCTGGCACCCACGCAGACATTCTATCCTGTGTGACTGCCAGGAACAAGTCACCGCTTCTCATGCCTCTGTGCTTTGCTTGTGCTCATTCCTCTGCTGGAAAGCTACCCCTTAGTGAACCTGTAAGACTCAGCTCAAACGGCACTTCTTCCTTGAAGCTTTCTCCCATACCTCCAACTGCCAGGCAAACTAAGTGTCCTCTTCTCTGGAGTTTCCTAGCACCATTGTGGAACCTGTCATATGACCTCTCCATCTCCTCCACAGAGGTGGGTGCTGTGAGAGCCAAGACGATGGCTTATTTATCATTTTATCCTGGTACGTAGTATAGTGTTCCTGTAAATGCTACGGAGGATGGAAGGTGAAGAGGAACAGCAATGGGATTCTCCCAGAATCAAGTAGCTCCTGGAAGGTCAAAACATCTGCTGGGGCTTAATACCGGGCACAAAATCCAGCAGCACACAGCTGTCAGAAAGGTGGAAAACTTTGGTTCTCAAGAGGCACCTGAGTGCCGCCCCCCCTTCCCACAGGTCAGAATGTCTCCCCTGTGTATAACAGGCTCAAGCACACTTCCTGTACGGCACCTGCACCACCAGCTCTGTGACAAGCTTGCTGCCTCTGCTCTGGCTGACCAATCGGCATCAGATTCCTGGCCCTACTCCCAGTGGCTGATACCTGCTGAAGGGCTGGGAGAAAGGAAGCAGTGGACAGAAGATCCCATTCTTAGCAGTATGGCTGGAGTTAGAGAAAGGTACATCCAAAGACACACCTGAACATGGGTTACCAATGGCCAGGTGGTGGGAAACACCTGTAAGGGCAGCGAACTTCCGGTTCTTCTTCTCTGATTGGCCTTTATGTGCAGCCAATTGATAGCACAGCACTTGGGTTCTGAAGCTTTCCCAGAAGGTAGTGCTATACTGGATTATTAAAGGGACTGAATGTGATAATCAAATCCGCCCTGCTTCTATGCACTCTCATCCCTGCCTAATAACCAATTCTGCACATCCATTAGCTTCCTTGTGCTTTGCCCCAGGGCATATCTTTGCCACAAGGACATCCAAATCTTAAGCAGGGTTGCTCTGCAACCCTCAACACAACAGGCCCCAGTGTGATGAGATGGCTTGATTAAATGAGCAGGTATTCACTATGAAAGCATGGCTCGTTAGGGAAACTCACCCACCCCCTCCTCAATCTCTTTATCCAAACTCTCTCCAACTGGGAGACTTGTTAGAATCCCCAAAGATGACAGGGTAGGATTAAATTGTTCTCTCTTAGATTTAACATTATGCCCAATTTGTGTAAATAAGCTGTGACTCTTATAGAAAGAACCTGTTATGTGTGCTTTCTTCAGGCATTCTCCAAATTGTGAATCCCGAACTCATACACATCCTGTTTACAATTGACTGTACACCCAAGCCAAGGTCTTTGCAACACCTGGACAGCAACTAAACTGTCTTGAACAACAGCACCACCTAGTGATCAGTACAGCAATCTGTCTGATCATGTATTTTCTAATCATCTTTTTTACCCCCTACAACCAAGACACACACACTGAAGCCTCAACCCTTTCCAGCTGCTCAAGTTAACTGAGTTAATTCTACAATACTTTAACTCTCACACATTCATTATCTTTAACTTCTTTTACTTTTCCCCATTTCTTCCACCTCTTCCTTAGCTCACGAATCCTTTATCTGACTCTCTTCTCCAACCAAAACAATCTTCCAGTTTGTAACTAAGTCCTTCGTTGAGGGCACTCACCTTTTCGTTCCCCAATGAGTGCCATTCGGTGATCTTTAACTTCTGAACCCAGGTTATCCACCATCTTACTAATGCAACTGTCCAGGACCAGGGAGGGGGTTTTAAACTTGATGTCTTTCCGACAAATCGGGCATTCTATCTTCCGCTTCATCCATTCATTGATACAGTAGGAGCAGAAACTATGGGCACAGTTCAAGGTGACCGTCTGCAATGGGAATGTGAAAACACACATCATCATGCTTACTTTCCCTGGGTGCTTGTGATCTCAAAATTAGGGCCGGAGTCAATTCCCAAGGCCAAATGGAAATTTAAACATTATCCCATCTAGAGAGCTTACAAAGGGTATTAGGGTCATTCTTAGGGATTGGAAATTTTAAGCTTTAAGTTAGATGATTCATTTTCTTTCTCAAAATTAAGTTCATAGACTCGGGCCCCAGGCAGGCTGATTTGTCTGTTTTGTTTCACTAACTCAGACAACTGCCAACAGGGCTTAGCGGCCTTGCAAACAAATATCACTGGGCACAAGTAGGACTAGTAACAAACATGTGAATGTTTGGTACAAATACATCATTAATTCGCTTAAGAAAGACAAATGTAGGTCCTACTAATGGTGAATTAGAACCTCAATTTTAATATATGAAGGGGAGCACACTCTGAAAACTCAGTAATAGAATGGTAGGAGGCATCATCTCTATTCAAAAGAAACCAAAAAAGAAAATTAAATGTAAAAGATAACAAAAAAACTGGGGAAAAAGGAAAAAATGTAATGGGTTCACTGCCAGTGTTTGAACCCCTAAGTAAATAAACCTATGAGAAGAGAGAAAGCAGAAGGAAGCTTGTTATTTGAGGGGCTCCTCTGAGTAAACCCAGTAGATTTCTGCCAGGGCCCCTTCCATTCCCAAGAATATTGACCATTCTCTTCATTACTCTTGTTCATGTATGTCTCCTAAGATGTTTTTTCTGAGGTTCAAAAGTCTTTCATCCTGCTTTTATGATAGCAGTGGAAAACAACACAGAAATGGTGTATTTCTCAAATGTCATGCTGAGCCCAGAAAGCCAACTCGGAGACATTCCGTTTACTATATGAGATACATTCTCATAAGCAGGTCCAAAAACATGTCTAATTAAAATCAAACCTCTTTCCAACACTGACGTTAAGAGGTGACCAGGAGAAAAGGTCAGGCGGTAGGTAGACTGTAAACAAAACACAAGTCAAGTTGTCTGTCTGCACATGCACCAAGTCGGCTCACTCATTACTCTTTCCAAGCCCCCTTTCCTTGTCTTCCTCTAGTAGAGCGCATAAGCCCTGTCAAAACTACATGTACTTGCATTTTTCCTAAGTAGGGAATCAAATAACTAGAAACTATAAGGGAAATTATGATGTGATGTCAAAGTGGATTCAGAGCAAAACTAACAGGTCTGCCCAAGAGAGGCTGTTCAGGAGGCCCACAGACTCAACCTCCCTAAAGACCACCAGAAAAAGGAAGCAGTGTCTGTATGAATTTTCCTTTTTAAAGGAGTCTGAAAAGCACTGTCATTTAACAACTTAAATTTAAGCTTGTGGTGTAAGATGAACTGGTCACAAATAGAATTTGTGAAAAATAAGAGTCAGTGCAAAAACATAACAGGATAACAAATGGTAACCTAGGAGAGAGGTGTTTCATCTTCATAAGGTGCCTCAGAGTGCTTGCAAAACACGCCACTTGGCCACTGAATTCCCCAAATGACCACACATAACTGACATTTATCACGAAGTCTAAAGGCTGCACTACACGCCCACTCTCAGCACCGTGCCATTCCGAGTAAAGAAAGAGTAGCTTATTGAGCAGCTTTCTTCGATACTCAAAAATCTACACCATGTGGCTCTGTTTTCTCCCCAATAACAAAGAGATACAGGCTTTACAGCAGCTAAAAATGTTGATTACATCAAATAAATACTCAAGAACAAATGAAATAAGAAAAAGGACAGCGAAGGTCAAGGCTACAAAAACAAATGGCAAGCGGCCGTCTCTAGAGGTCACTTTGAAGTCAAATAGCTACAAGAAGCTCCTGGAAGAAAAAGTCCTTCAGGATGCGTCCCTACAGCAGTACAGCCTGTACAGCCAAGGCTCCATTCAGGGACGGGAGAGCAACAAGGCGCGAGCCACCGCTTGTAATTACCTCAATGAAGTATTCTGAGCAAATGATACACTGGAGTTCATTCTCAAGCACATCATTCAGGTGGCTGGAAATTTCCTCCTTCTGCGCTTGCACCTTCTCTTTCTCTTCCTGCAAAGACACACAACCCCACCTGTCATTCGGGAGAATCAACAAGAATGCAAAACAGGACAGGGAGCAGGGTTAATTGTCTGGAATAGGAATCAGAAGGAGTCTAAATTAAACATTCATCCTGGCACAGCAACAGAAAACAAAACACTTTCCCTCAGGGTTACTACTTCTCAGAACTGCTTTCTTTCCTCTCTGCTTTTTCAGTCTTTGTCTGTCTCCTTCCCAAAATTAACCAAATGACAAAAACTGAAGGTAGCATACCAACTCCACCAAACCACCCGAGGCCAGAGTGAGGGGATATAAAATCATCCCAAGAAGAAAGAAGACACAAAGAACAGTCCATAGAGGCAGGAAGCTTGAATTAGTGTATAGGGTCCCTTGTGCTCTTTGTAGCTGCCTCTCGTATAAAATGTGGTTAATTCCTATATTCCCTGGAGGCTGGAGAGGAGGCCGCCTGAAGTGCCCCAGGCCCCAAGCTTATGATGGCCGCCACTTCCCACTCCTGCTGAGGCCTGGGGCGCAATTTCCTTGAGCTTTCCCGAGAGGTCAGACGGCTTGTAGACACCCTTTTAAAGGAGGGTTCTAGGTATGCTATCTTGAAGAAGACATTTATTTAAGTTAGCACCTCATGCCCCCATCAGAGCGTATCAGGAGCCCCTGGCGGGCAGAGGAAAAGATATTTAGGGTATATTTGAGTAGTAGATTCATTTTTCATTTTCTCTTCTAATCAAAGCAGACTCTTAGACTGCTTACAGCAGTGAAGAGGGTCTAGACCCATTTCCAACTAAAGTCAAGTTCCCTGAAAACATATGAACTGCTGGGTTTAAAAAGATGTGGTTTCCTGGAGTTGTGGGAAGAAGGTCCTACGTGATTTAAACAGAGGATAAGGCTATCCAACCAACTGACAAGAGGCCCTTCCTTTCTATCCTCTGCTCCGGGTCTGTAGGTGAGGAGGGGTGAGCCGAGGAATGCAGTCAGACTCAGGCATTCATTGCAGGTCAGCGGTTGCAAACAAATGGCCTGTGGTCTGGAACCAGCCTACACACTTGTTTATAATAGTTTGGCCCTCATGGTATTGAAAAACAAAACAAAAAACTGAACTTGTTGCCAATATTTGAAAATTAGGATATTTCATGTAAACATCTGGACTTCCATCTTCTGGAGAAGACAGAAGATCTGGCAATACTGGGCTTGCATTTCTGGATGGCAACAACTGACTGCAGCAGAGCAGCGTTGCCTCTTGGGTGGGGGTGGGAGGTGAAGGGCCGTTTCCATGCACCTCTGTCCTCAGGGCTCCCTACTGTGTTTACACCCAGGTCACTTCACTCACTTCCATCACCAGGCTGACCCCAGTGGGCACTTGAATTTATAGCCCCTAATTTAAGAGTTCCACTGATTTGATGTGGGAAATAATTACATAAATGCATGAGGATGAACTACTTTTTACTCTGACTATACCGCTCCTTACTTAGCCTATGTCAGTGAGCCGCTGAAGGAGCATCTACCAGAGAGAATGGACTAGACAGCAGGATGTGAGTGTCTTATTCCAAGCGTTTCACTTCTGAATGAGGGAAGGAAATAGATGTTGTCTTACAGGCAGAACCTTCTATAGGCCTGAATAATTTTACAGATTATTTCCCCTGAGGCTGGGAAAAGCCATCATCTCTCTCTTCATTCACCATAGCAACACTTGCACTGTTGAAAATGCTGAGTTGCATTTATTTACGAACCAAAACCAAACTCTAAACCTTCATCTTCTTTCTCGTACCTTGATCTGCTCCAGTTCTCTGTTCTTGGCTTGAATAGCTGCTTCAAAGTTCTTCTTGCTGTGATTTAGCTCTTCCACCAGATCCTGATGCTGCAGAACAGAGCAGAAACATAACAAGGAAAGCTAACTGCATCCTTCCTGTTAGCCACACACACCTGTCTCCTCCCTGCCAGGGGCTTTGGTGCAAGGGATCAATGGACTGGCAATTTGAAAATAACGCCAGTGTTCCTTCAGGACATCCCACTTAGCTGGTACTCTTTTTCAGGGAAGGGAGCAGATAGGGGAGTTAGGCCATCAAAGCTACTAATCCCTCTGGAAACAACCTAACCTCCATGGCCATCCAAATCAACTGAAGAACTTACAATGCCTTCCAGAGTCTGATTCTATAGGTTTGGTTTGGGGCCCAGGAGTGTGCTTTTTTTTTTTTAAAGCCACCCAAGTAATTCTAGGAGCCAATGTGCAAGAACTAATAAGTAACTCTGAAGCCACCCAGCACTGGGAGTAGCTTTTAAAAAATAATCAGGGAGAAAGGAGACTCAGAAAAACAAGATAATCATTTTCATTGAAATAGAAAAGACCTTTAACCTATTTATTCTCCAAACCACACACTACCTGCTCATAAGGCAATGCTGCCTAAACCCTGCATGTCTGTTGTGGAACCTGGCATGCCCAAGAGCTAACAGCTCGAACACTGTGACTGACTGCCCACACCAAACGTCAAGAGATTCCACCTCTATGAAGCATAATTTATGAGCTCCCTCATGCTCAAGTATAGCTTATACTTCAATCTCACCTCAAATCCTTTTTTAAAGCAGGTAAAGTATTTCTGGAAAGATATTACTCAAGAAACAAATTTTAAAACGTGTGGTCTCCTGAGAAAAGCAGTTACATCAGAAGGCCTGGATATTCATTCATCTTGACCGCTACTTAGATGTGTGTACCTTAACTTTCTCATCTATAAAATGGGAAAACAGGTGCCTCTCCTACATCAAGTGTTAATAAAATAAAATAACACATAGGAAAGCATTCAGAAAAGTTCAAGCTCTATGTAAATGCAGTTGTTATAATGGCATCTTAAATGAACAAGAACAGCTTCAGAGAGACCACAGAGTAGACCAAAATAGAACCATGTTTCAGTTGAGAGTGGGATATCCCCCAGGCACGTTGTCACAGAACCGTGACCTAAAAGCATCCCATTTTAAGATAATGAATGGACTGGCCAAGTACCTCATGCTAAATGATGGTGTATTTTCCTATATGTCTCAGGAGAGGATGAGGTGCTATGGGTGCAGGGTGCTTAATGATCCCTCAGGGATTTCCAAGTAGCAGAGTCTTACCTTCCATTCAATTTCAAAATAATATCTGAATATTAACTGAATAATATTCTAAATGGGAAATATGCCTACCCTCCCATCCTAGAAAATAAACAAACTCAGGAAATAAAATTCCAAAAAGGTTGAATTCTTTCCAAGGCTGTTTGTGTGTCTCAAGGAAATCAAGGCAAGCACCTCCCAAGCTTACCACAGTGTGGGACTATTAGCACTGTAAGAAGGTTGGGAGGGGGCCGGCCCAGTGGCACATTGGTTAAGCGCTGGCTTGGGATGCCAGAGGGCACCGGTTCGGATCCCACATATGAGAGCGAGTGACACTGCCCTCCACAGCCAAGATGCTGAACAACAGCTCAACCTGGAGCTGGGCTGCCGTGAGTCGCTGCAACGGCGTAGGCTGCAGCCCCTGCTGCAGTGGTTGCCATGGGCTACTGTGTGTGGCGAGCGGCCAGCAGCTGCCGTGAGCGGCTGATCTGCTTTGCCCAGGAAGAGCACAACGATGGTGCCAACTTAGGCCAGTGAAGCAACGTCCTCCACAGCTAGACTGAAGAAAATGACAGCAACTTGTCTGTTCCCCTTTCCCCAATTCCCCAATAAAAATCTTTGAAAAAAAAAGGTTGGGAGGTGGTATGCAATAAAAGAATGTAAGGATAAATTAATATTTTAAGTTTTAATGTGACTGCCCACTTTTCTCAAGGAGATATGAACCACCCCGCTAACCTCCTGACTAAACTTGCATCAAACTACTAATCATAACACATAAAGGATAGAAGATAGAGGAGGTTTTAAAGATGCAAAAAAGGCTATGAAACATAATCAGATGAGAGAAACAGTCAAGTTAAATGAAATAAATTACAGGTGCTCTTTTAGGAGATTTTTATTCCTGTGAGCCTTGCCCTTTCAGTAAATCAATGTTTTGCTGACTGTTAAGCTGCACATTCTTGACCTGACCTACAATGCTTAATTGGAACGTTCCTGAATGGTTTCTGAATGGCTTCAGCTCAGGAATGGTAAGGTGATGGAGGCCCTTGCAGGCCTGGGGGGCCAAGTCACAGCTCGCAATTCCCCTCTGCTGCCCTCACCTTTGCGGAGGTGCAGCCACTCCCGACTCCCAGAGAGTCTCCTAATTGCCACAGGAGCAGCTTCTGCTCAGATGAAGATGTAAGTTTTCCTGCTGAGGTCTGGCATGTGTGTGAGGCTCCCACTCTCTGACCTGATGGTGTGAGCAGCTGCCACCTGCTCTGCCTACAGAATGGAGATGTTGCAGAGGTGTGTGCTAAGCAGCAGAGGCAGCCAGTGGCCACGTGGAGCCTGGGTGCCCCTCCCGGCTCTGCAGCCCGCTATAATCTCAGTACAATGGCAAGAGACAGGTTACCTCCTGCAGAGCCTGGGCCAGCTGTTGCTTCAGGTCCTCTTCTTGCTCTTTCTCCAACCCCTGCAAAGCCAAAAACAAAATGTAAGGTTTCCCTGCAGGAAGGGAAAAAAGGAACAAAACCCAGCAACAAGCAGAGAAGCCCAGCTAGCACAAGCATCTGGAAACAATAGGGAGCAGGCAGCAGGTGGAAATTTTCCCATTTTACTTCAAGCTGTTGGCAGTAAGGGATTTAAGCAGAGCTAATTACTCAAATTCTGCTCACCTCAGGGGTATCACCTTCAAGCCACCACTCAGGCTGTTCTGGAGAAACTCTGGGCTAACACTCCACGTCTCCTTACCTGGCAAATGCTGTGACTTCCAAAAGGTTGTACACTAAGAGGTTCTGAGCCAACAACTATCTAAACTCAAATATAATCCACCAAGCTGGCACCCAGGAGCTCCAGGTTTCTTCCCTTGATTCTGGGGACCCTGCTTTTACTCTGAGTCCCTTTACCACTTCCAGCCCATAAACGGCTCCTCCTCCCACCCTGCTTGAGCTTATGCTTTATTTCTTCCTTTGGTCCTCCCTGATATGAACGCCTTCCACATCATGATCACCCTACGTCTAGCACTTTCCACAAAACCTCTGGGCCTCCTTACTTTAAGAATTACCTACCCATTTAATATGCCAACTTGAAGTTGTTCTCTAATTTAAATATATTGACTTAAAACTGTTCTGATTATTTTATGTGTATAATACATTTATTAAGCATCTTTATAATCACCTGAACCCAAGTATAGGGCCAGGCAACATAAGTGCTCAAAAAAAAAAAAAAAATCTCTGTGAAGCAGCAAGGCTTCAGTGAGCTTCTGAACAAGTTACCGGGGTAGGATACACCCCCTAGGGCTTGGTGGCAGAGGGAAATCCCGCTAATAAATAAAGGACTAGATACGCTTAACTATGAGCAATTTATATATGACCCTCTCAAATCTGGAGAAATTTTCTAAGCCAGTCCTTTTTGCCTTTATCATTTCAGAATGAAAAAAGGTTTTACAGCTGTCCTGGAAACATGCCCAGAGCAGCCACAATATTAATTAACAGCAACTCTTATTCCTGAACGCATCAGCCTTGAAGCGAGTTCTGCCCTGGGAAGGGTGGCATATACTAACACACAGAGCTAAACCTCCCTCTATTCATGTCAAGAACCAGTCCAGGCTGGATAAGGGAAGAAAAAAGGTACACATAAGCAAGCAGTCTATACCCTTAAAAAACCTATTTAATCCATGGCTTCTAATACTACCAGTTCAAGGGGATAGCAGAGATTAGAATGAAATGTATACTTTTTCGGAAACAAGCCAATATTACTGGTTGTTCCTTGCTCTGAACAAAGTAAACAAAAGATAAAAGCTTATTCAGTTCCATCCTGATTGGCCTGTCTTAGTTACAAGTCAACAATGGGGAATTCTTGACATTCAGTATTACCTGGGCAA
Organism: Hipposideros armiger; assembly: GCF_001890085.2. Taxonomy (NCBI): domain Eukaryota; kingdom Metazoa; phylum Chordata; class Mammalia; order Chiroptera; family Hipposideridae; genus Hipposideros; species Hipposideros armiger. The sequence continues at coordinate 1,327,484 of NW_017731825.1, forward strand.
GTCAGTGGGAGGAAAACGTGTGGCTCTTGCCAGACAGGAACTGACATTTTGAGTAGAAACCAGGATTGACTCTAACCGAGAAACTCTGTGCAAGAGCTTGTCATCTAAAATGACTCGGGGATGGGGACACAGTTGGTCTTACCTTGACAGCTAAGACAGTCATTATTTTACCTTCCCGCTAACAGCACTGTGGAAGGTGGCTTACCACTCAGCCCAATAACTGAATTATGGTGTACCTGTCCCTCCCATGCTGGCTGCTCAGAACAGAAAGAAAACTATTTTCTGCCTTTGTAACCTTCCATTTCCTAGGTTAGTTACAGAGCTAACAAGTTGCCAGGTACATCAAGGGCAGAGTAATCAGCTGACCCATACCTGCCTTGGGCTAACCGATTGGGCTTTGACCACACAGCAAAGAAAAATAACTCGTGAGGACAACTATCGGTTTAATTAGAATGTACTGTGGTTTTGTGGCATCTTGACCTTCATCCAACCTCTTTCTAAATTTACCTGTTCTGAGACGCCTCAGCTTTGCATCCTGAGATGTTACACCCTGGGGCTGGCTCTGCCAGCCACCTTACCTTATCTGGCACTCCAACTCTGGCTCTTGAGCTGATCATCGTGCTGAAGCCTTAACCCCTGACCCAACCCCATTCTCTTACCTCAAAGTTTCCTGTTCCCATTCCATCTCCTGTCCCTGGCACTCAGCATGTGGTCCCTACCTCAGAGAGCTCTGGCCAGAGGCTCACCAAGGACCTGCCCAACCCTGAGAGCCACTCTTGTCCTTCCCTCCTGTGTGGTACCTGGAGACACTGCTGCTCTTTGTTGAAAATCTTCACTAGCTGCTCCACTCTGGCCTGCAGCTGGGCCTGCTCTGCATAAAGTAGGGACTGTAAATCCTGCAATTCCTGCTCCATTTTCACAATTTTATTTGAGTTCCCTTTTCGGGACTGCTTTTTCACCTTCAGAACAGCTACCTGTTTTTCCTGCATCTGTGCTTTAAGCTTCAGAATCCGAGACATAATCACCTTAAACAGCTCTAAGATGTTCTGAGATGCTAAAGGGTACGAGGCTTTCTGCTTCTTATGAAGTTCCACAGCTTTCGCAGGGCCAGAGTACACGTGAGCCCCTGTGGTCTTCTCACTTGGCTCAGAAGTCAACTTAGGGTCCAAATGTTCAGAGGGTTGACTGGCCACTTCCCCTTTCCCATGTGACTTCACTGGTTGACCAGGTTCACAAGACACTTTGCTTATTATGGACTTCAAATCTGAGGGGCCTTCAGCTCCAGGACCTTCCAATTCATCCATAAATTTCCTTTTAGTTCTCAAGTCCTTATTTTTTTCCATCATCTGGTCACTCTTTGGGGCAAGATAAGGATTCCTCTCCTGGTCTTCTTCAATAACTTCATATTCATACTCTGCATTCTCCTTATTTTCCAGAGGCATCCCAAGCTGGATGTGGTCTCCCTTTTGGAGAGAATAGACCTTTAAAGGTTCTAGACGGACTCTGTTGAGCCAAACACCATTCAGGCTCTGGGGAATAGGAAAAAAAGACAAAATAAGCTTCATGGTTTTCCTCCTCTTAATAGAATTTCTCTCCTGCTGCTGCAAAACCTCCCGCCTTTTCAGAAGAAAAACCCTTGAGAACAAATAGCAAAGAAAGCTTCATAAACCACCATCCTTAGAAACAGCATTCTTCAAACAGCGCTTTGGTTTTTTACCTATATTTCACATTCATGCCTCCACAGAGAATGCCTGTATAACAGGCAGGCATCACCTGATTACTGGTGGATGAATTACTCAAATAAATGGAGTGGCACTGAAAGAAACTGAGATTTAATAGTTCCTATTGACTTAAACTGGAGGCAATGGCCCAGGACTGAAAAAACTGCTATAAGTAAAGAAAGCAGCATCTAATGATGAGGTTTAAAAGGTAGGCTTCACCAGGAAAGTCATGCCAGCACTGCCTCTGGATGTGCCCCCTGAACAGTGGTGAATGAGCCAAGCACTTTCCAGTCTACATAAACCAAAAGGGAGAGTGCCAATATTTATCTTGGAGTCAAACTGCAGGTGGAATCGGACCCAATAAATAGCCCCAGAGGTCCCTGGGCAATACAGCATAGTGGTTAAGAGCTGGAGCTCTGGACTCAGACAGACTTGGGTTCTTAACCTCTGCACCACTTTGGGCTTATTAGTTGCATGGCCTTCAACAATTTATTTATTAAACTCTTTGTGTCTCAGCTTTGTGTGTAATAGAGATATACAGTACCTACCTCATACGGTTTCTGTGAGGAATATATGAGAGAATACATGTAAAACACTTAGCACAGTGACTCACATATAATAAATGCTCGATATTTACTTTATGGTTTTAATGAAATCATAGTTTAGGGGTTAAGAGCATGGATCCTAGAGACAGACTGCCTGAGTTTGTAATCTGGCTCCATCACTTAACTGTGTGACTTTGGCAATTTTGTTAACCTGTCTATGCCCCCGTTGCCACATGTATAAAATGGAGAATGAGTCTCTCCCTCGTGGTGTTTGTGTGGATTTAATGAGATAACATGTGTAACGTACTTAGAAAGTGCCTGGCACATGTAAGCGTTATGTGCTTACATAATGTGCTCATTACTATTATGTTCTGGCCCAACTGATTTATTAACAACCACTCAATTCTACGCTCAGTATCTCGCAAGGTAAACATACCAAGTACAAATGTAGCAGACATGAAAATAACTTTTAGCCACTGGCTATGGAAAGAACACAAGGGCACATATAAGCAAACGTGGGGTTACACAGCACAGCCTATAAATGCAACGAAATATCATGTACAGGTGGGTTAGTAAGTGACGCTAAATGGGGATGACGGGTTCTAACACAGGCTTGAAAGAAATGCAGGAGTCAGAGTTTAAAGAAACATGTGAGCATTTTAAACCATATCAAGGACTTACCTTTGGGGAGCAGGCCAGAGACGAAGCTCACAGCTGAACTGAGGTGAAGACTTATGTTTATGTTGGTAACTACAGCTACCTATTTTCAGCTAGGGAAATTATCCGGTCAACCCAAATATGAGGAACAGGGGCTTGACCACCCGGCACAGAGGACAGGTGGGGTAGAGACTGGATCTTAGCTCTGGTTTAGTATTAGGCCCTTGGCTCTGGTTTTATATTATTTGGCTAGAACGGGGAGAGGGAGAGAAAGCCAAGCACAGACACACAGAAACGCTGCCTGCCTTTAACCCACTGCTTGGGGCCTCACTGGGCTCATCTGGCCAACCTGCTTCCAACGTTTATGTTCATAGTCTGCCTCAGAAACTCCGGGGAGTAATCTGTTTTATGACAACAGTGGGGAAATAACAAAGGAGAGGGATAGAGGTCAGAAGAATCTATTTGAGAATAATTTTATATCAGAATAAGTTACACATAGGAAAAAGATTTCAGAAAAAGTATATGACACAGAAGCCTACCTAATGCCAAAGTACAGACACTTAAGAAACATCTCAAAAGCAAAGATAAACTTAAATAAATAAATAAAGAACGTTAGGAAGCAGCCCAAGGCTAGAGAGAACAAGGAATCCCGAAAAAGCTGGGGCAAACTCTCAAGACATTGCAAACCTCCACTAGATCGTCAACCCGCCTCCTTCAGAACCCTTTAGGCCTGGGAAAAAAGCTCTCAAAATTTTCCCACATTTTATCCTTGGATCCTTCTGTTTATCCATTCATCCCTCCTTGGTGACACCTAGTGGTATAATTTAGACCATCACCCTGAGTCAGGTCTGTTCACAAGGTGACTATAGAAAAGGATGAAATACGTGGCTATGTAAGAACAATTGAGTACTGCCCAGGATATGATCTCAAATATTATACAACGGTTTAAATAAATCAAACTCTGTTCAAATCTTTGATGTCGGTTTTCATAATCACCAATTTGAACAATGTCAGCAGCAGCAAAGTAATAACCAAAAAAAAAAGCCTGTGTAATGTCTCTTAGCCATCATTGGGGTAAAAAGGGGGATAACACGCACTCCCTTATACACTAATTATTTCACTTGATGCTCAATCTCTGTCCAGGGTTTTAATCAGTTGTTGAAGACAGTGGAAACCCAAAGCCACAAGGCAATGTTTTCTTGGGGTTTTCCGGATGATTTATGTAGCTCAGTGGTTCTTAACCCTGACTATATAGTGAAACCCCCTGGAAATGTTTAAAACAATTAGCAATACCTGAGTCTCACCCTCAGGCTGAGTTAATTGGTCTGAGATGGGACCAGGCATCAGGATTTTTTTTTTTTTATTTTTTTTTAGCTGAGCCATCCTGCCACCTGTTGGCAGCTCTGCGGCTGCTCAGCTCGGGCTGGACTCGAACTGTTGTTGCTCAGAGCTCAAACTCTTGAGTGAGCTCTTAACCAACTGAGCCACTCGGCCGGCCCTGCATCAGGATTTTTAAAGTCAGGTTTATATACAAATACATACAGCATGTAACTGTATTAAGACAAACTGTCCCTTGTAGCCAACCCTTCCCCGATTCCCAGTTAACTACTCCTCTGCCCTACCTACATAGATTTACCTTTTCCAGAACAGTTGTATAAATGGAATCATACAGTATGTACCCTTTTGAGTCTGGCTTCTTTCACTTAACACAATGACTGAGAATTGCCCACGTTGTTGCATTAAGAGTAGTGTGGTATTGTTTTATTGCTAACTATTGGGTCATCGGGAAAGTCATGATGCATTTTTGCATTGAAAAACATAGAAAAATACGTCATGACTTTCCCGACGACCCAATAGTATCCTAAGGTATGGGTATACGAGCTTGTTTATCCATTCCGTAGTTGTTGTTTTTTTCCAGTTTCTGGTAATTATAAATAAAGCCACTATAAACTTTCACATACAGGTTTCTGAGGGAACATAAGTTTTCATTAATTTGGGACAAATACCTACAAATTGGATCACTGGGTAGGTCTATGTTTAATTTTAAGAAACTGTCAGGGCCGGCCGAGTGGCGTGTTGGTTAAGAGCTGGCTTGGGACACCAGAGGGCCCCGGTTCGGATCCCACGTATGAGGGCCAGTGACACTGCCCTCTACAGCTAAGATGCTGAACAACAGCTCAACCTGGAGCTCGGCTGCCTTGAGTCGGCAACAGCGTAGGCTGCAGCCCCTGCTAGTGGGCTGCCATGGGCTACCATGTGTAGTCAGCAGCGAGCATGAGCGGCCANTGAGTCGGCAACAGCGTAGGCTGCAGCCCCTGCTAGTGGGCTGCCATGGGCTACCATGTGTAGTCAGCAGCGAGCATGAGCGGCCATCCAGAAGCCGGCAACTGATCTGCCTCACCCGGGAAGAGCACAGTGATGGTGCCAACTTGGGCCAGTGAAGCAACATCCTCCACAACTAGACTGAAGAACAAAACGACAGCAAGTTGTCTGTTCCCCTTCCCCCAATTCCCCAATTTAAAAAAAAAAGAAACTGCCAAACTGTTTCTCAAAGTGGCTGTACCATTTTGTATTCCCACTTACAATGTTTAAAGGTTCCAGCTATTCTGCATGCTCCGTAGCACACAGTACTATTTTATTTTAGCAATTCTAATAGATGTGCATCAGTCAATATTTTTTAATTCTTTACTAAAACATAACATACAAACATAAAAGTGCACAAATCATAAATGTACAACTAGATGAATAATCACAATGTAAATGCCTCAGTATAACTACCACAAAGTTAAAACAACATCAACAAAAAAACTAACCCATATTTATTAGCATCCCAGAAACTTCCTTTTGCCTCCTTCAGTCCTAGGTCCCCTTGCCCCGCAACAAGTTTACTATTAGCCTGGCTGAACACCACACATAAGTTTTGACATTGTATAAATGGCATCATATGTATTCTTTGGTGTCTGTTTTATTTCACTCATTACTATGTTTGTGGATGTATCCATGTTGTTAGATACAGTAGTTCATTCATATTCGTTACAATATAATGTTTCACTGCAAGAATAGTCTAGTTTATTTCTCCGTTATACTATCGATAAACATTTGGGCTGTTTCTCTGGGTGTGAAAATACTGTCATGAGATATATATGTGTGCACTTTTCATAAATAATGCCAAATAATTTCCCCAAATAGTTGTATCTATTTACACTTCTACCCAAAGACGACTTTTGCTCTGTGTCCTTGCTAATACCTGGCGTCTTCAATATTTAATTTTAGCCACTCTGGTGGTATGCAGTTGTATTCCATCTTGGTTGTGACTTTGAAACAACTAATTTTCTAAAACAGCTGGATCCAACACATAGGATGAACTATCTGAAGAGCTACTCAATTAACTGAAATCTACACAACTACAACCATCCTCCTATTATTATGTGTGCAGAGAGAGTAAGCAGTCCTTCAAGTTTGGGTTTTTTTCCCCTAAGCCAATTTTAAACCAAAATTGCATTTGTTGCAATTTCTGTATCTGTACTTGTTTTCCCTTTCTGGCCATTCCAGCATATAAGAGAGACCATTTTAGGAAGAGAGAATGTAGTTTTAAGTTTTGAATTATTAGAAACATCTACCTCTTGAAAAGATTTGGCAAGCAACTTCAGATATGACCACAACAATAACATGCTGCACCTGAAATTCAAATCCTTCATCAGGAGAAGAGGGCTACCAAGGCACCATGCCAGAAAGAAGCAGAGCGTCTATTAAGAAAAGTTTGTGGGAGGGGCTACCTACAATAGTTCCCCAACCCAAATATCTCAGTTACAGCTTCTGAGGATGGAAAAGGGGCCACAGGTTAAACCTGATAAGCTCAGGAGACTGAAAATAACCACATAAGATGGCATGAACAACAACAACAAAAAATTATAACTGAGGTGGGGCGTGGCGGGAAGTCACATCTTTAGCCTGAAGTTTCCTTCATAAAGTTAATCTTCACCTTAAGTGAGCCTGTCTATTGTCTTTTTGCACCTAAGATAACATCCTTGGAATGTCAGTAATCCCAGGACAGGAAACTACAGAATCCCTCATTATTATTCTTGTCCGCTGATAACGACCTCTATGTAAAAAGTGAACTATTAACTATCCTGCACTCATCTATGTAAAGGAAGTACCTGTTTCTCCATTTTACTTTTTATCCAATCCCAGAGATTTCCCCACTTTGTTTTCTCCCACCCCCTTAATCTACCATCAATGGATTTCATGTAATCTTCCTCCTTTGATTCTATTGCTCAGTGGTCTGGGGAAACCCTCCCCACACCTAGGAACCAAATGGTTCATCTCAGAGCCATTTTAATACACTTCCTTCTAACAGTTATCTTTAAACTCCTTCCAACCAGAGCAGTGTAGAATGGTGTCTGAAGACATTTTATACTTCCTAATCCTTAACTGTCCACATTAGAATGTCTCTCACCTCACAGCCTTTATTTTCACTGTATCCTGAGTGCTTATATATCTGCACTTTAGGCACTTCCTAATTGCTGGGCTTTATACATTATTTCACCTCCCTTAGTATTCACATTTTGCAAAATTTTAAAGCCAAAAAACCCTTTATTCCAAGGAAATCGTCCTTAAGAGCACCAATACATAAAACAGGTTTAACACGTTTGTGGACGGTGACACAGATTTGCGTCTATACATTTAAATGCCCCATCCTCATTGTGTTAAAAAGGAGGGAGATGGTTTGCTCTGACTGAAAGGAGTGGGGAGGGGGAGGGACTAGGTGCAGTCAGCTCAGCTCCCCACTCCTCCCGGGCTCTGAACCACAGGTGTGCTCCACAATCCTCACCAGCTTCCCATGGTTCCTGGACCTTCAAGTTACAAATGGCCAATTCACCCAGTAACTTAGTCTAGTTTCTGGAGCAGGACCTACTGCTCCAATTCAGGTGTTCCTTTCAAAGTAACTACAGTTGAAGTCCTCAGAAATGACTGTGGCACAGTCTCATCTCTGGCAGCATACAGAAATGGTTGTCTCTGGGGAAGACAACGGGGTGGCTTGGGAGGAATATATACTTTTGAATCTTTAAATTGTGTACCATGTATCACCTATGCCAAAAAAAAAGAGGGCCGACCGAGTGGCTCATTGGTTAAGAGTTGGATTGGGGGGCCGGCCGAGTGGAGCGATGGTTAAGAACTGGCTTGGGACGCCAGAGGGCCCCGGTTCGGATCCCACATATGAGGGCCAGTGACACTGCCCTCCACAGCTAAGATGCTGAACAACAGCTCAATCTGGAGCTGGGCTACCATGAATCGCCGGCGACGGCATAGGCTGCAGCCCCTGTGGCAGTGGGTTGCCATGGGCTACCATGTGTAGCCAGCAGCCAGCGTGAGCGGCCAGCAGCCGCAGTGAGCGGCCGTCCAGAAGCCGGCGACTGATCTGCCTCGCTGGGGAAGAGCGCAATGATGGTGCCAACTTGGGTCAGTGAAGCGACGTCCTCCACAACTAGACTGAAGAACAAAACTACAGCAACTTGTCTGTTCCCCTTCCCTCAATTCCCCAGCATTGTTCCCATCCCCCCAATTCCCCAATTAAAAAAAAAATCTTTAAAAAAAAAAAGAGTTGGATTGGGAACGCGAGCTCTGAGCAGCAAGGCCACCGGTTCGGATCCTACATGGGCCAGTGGCGCTGCACCCTCTACAGCTAAGATGATGAACAACAGCTCACCTGGGCTGCTGTGAGTCGCCGGCGACGGCATAGGCTGCAGTGGGCTGCCGTAAGCTACCGTGAGTGGCCGGCAGCGGGCGTGAGCTGCCTTGAGCTGCCGTCCAATGGCCGGCGACCAATTTGCCTCCGCCAGGAAGAGTGCAATGATAAACCAACATGGGCCAGTGAAGTGACATCCTCCACAACTAGACTGAAGAACAAAACGACAGCAACTTGTCTGTTCCCCTTCCCTCAATTCCTCAGTGTTGTTCCCATTCCCCAATTCCCCAATAAAATCTTTAAAAAAATAAATAAAAATTAAAATGAACAAAAATTCAATGAAAGTCATTAGGCTTCTATGGGTTCCTGTACCTTGTTGTCCATAATTGTCCACTGGCCGTCAGTGTTCTGCTTCAAAACACAGTGTTTTCGGGAAATCATCAGAGGGCAGAGTTTTGATATCAGTTGGTATGTGACACCAAATCCTCGCCCTATGGTCACCTAGGAAGACAACAACAAAGTAAAAGATACCATCAGCCATTGTGTTGAAAAAGGAGGTCCTTGAAATCTTGTCAACCAGCAGTATATACATGTCCTGACAATGAAACCAGGCTCCCAGGAAACCCAAACTGCTCATCAGCTATCTCCTCTTTCAGCTGCCATGGGAGCCACCAGGTAGAAAAAGGCAAGAAGCTGTGACAAGGAGAGACGGCTGAATGGAGTTACTCATGCGATGTCAGGGTTGCTGGGACTGACCCTGAAAAGTCATAAGGTGGAGGAATTCTTTTTACACACCCTCATCAACTAGTCATAAACTGCAAGAAACTACAGCCTCGATACACAAGACAGTCCCTCCAATTTCTTACTGGCCCCGAACTGACATCTTTCTTGCTATGAATTCCATTCACTGGCCCTGGCTCTACCCTGGGCGCCATGAGAAAATCTCCAGTTCCCCCACCACATGACAGCTGGAGGGTCTACCAAGTCCTCTCTTTTCTTGGCCCTATGTTCCCAGTTACTTCAACTTAATTCTCATGGCATGGGTTTGAGTCTCTCTGCTATCCTAATGGGTTTTTCAAGAGACTCCTGGTTTATTTTTATTCCTGGATGCCATATTAAGAAAAATAAACTTAATTTCTATTACACGGTTGAACCCAAGTATCACTTTCACATTTCTAAATATTATCACTGGAGCATATAAATTGCATTAGTGTTCATAAATCTATCACACTGCCAGTGTAACCTCAGTCTTAGAAATGATTAAATTTCTGACCCTCCCCCAAGAATTGCTACACTAAGAATTGCTTCTGTCCTATTCTTGACTAGTTGGTAATTCTGGATTCAAGTGCAGGACCTTACATTGATCCCTGTTAAATTTCATCTTGCTAGTTCAGTCTATCACATGAGTTTGTCAAGACCTTTATGAATTTTTAATCTGCCATCAGACATACTCAATATCCCTTCCAGCTTTGAGTCAACCAAACTGATAAGATGCCCTTCGGACCTTCATTCAAGACATAGGTAAAACATTGAAAGAGGACGTAGCCAAAGGCAAAGCTCTCAGGAAAGCCTAGTAAACATTCTACCATACAATCTGGGTATACCTTCAAACAGTTGTAATACAACCAAAAGTCTTTGCGCTGAGTCCATATTTTCCATCTTATCTACAAGGACAGCATGAGAGCTCCTGGAAAAGGTTGCAAAGAAGCCCCCATTCACATCTATCATACTTTCCTGATAAACTAGTCTAGTTCCTAATAACCCTGTCAAGGAATAAAATGAAATTCTTCCGAGATCCAGATCTTACAATTCCCTGCTTGTTCTTCTTGGTGCACAAGCCACCTCTTTAATGACCCATACCAAGCCTTACCGGGGAACATTAAGCCAAATCATCTGTGGTTTTCTAAAAGCTGCCCTCTTTGTTCTTGAATTTTTCAGAATCATGCCTGTCCTTCTCAGTCCCTCAAAGACCACCATGACTCTCCTTGCCCCGATCCAATCTACCCCACAAACTTTCATCTCAGTAACTGACACTCCCATCCAATCATCAAACTCAGGAGTCATCTTTGATTCTTCTCTGTCCCTCATCCCCACATTCAAATCATCAGCAAATTCTCCCGGCTGTAATTTAATATATTGTAAATCTGTTCACTTCTATCTCTATAGTCACTACCTTATTTCAAACACCTTGGCCTCCTCCAGTTATGCTGTTTTTGCTTCTAGACTAGCCCTTCTAAACTTAATTCTTCACACAGCAGCTGCAGTGGTAATGTAAAAACTTTAAATCAGGTCATTTTCTTTCTTTCTTTAAAATTCTCCAATGATCCCAACTTGCTTTCATAGCCTGAATGTCCTCTCTCCACCTCTTTAGACTTATATTTCCCACCATGGTCAGAAACACTCACAGCCCACCTGAGGGTCTTTTCACCTGTCTGATCTGCTTAGAACACTCTTCTCTCAGACATGGGCACGGGTTTCTTCTCATCTTTCAAATATCAGCTCCTCCAAGGCCTACCCTCATTACCCTACCTAACGTTGCTGCCTGCTCCCTATCCCCATCCTACCCTATTGCGTTCCTTTATGTTATTAGCATGCACTTACACAGTTCAAAATTAATTTGCTTGTTTTACTTATTTCTGTCTCCTCCTTACTAGAATATAAATTTCATGAACAGGGGCCTTATCTGTCTTGTGTACCATTGTTATTTCTGTACCTGCCATGGTGCTCAGGAAATATCTGTGAATGAATGGAAGAATACAGAGATCTTTATGAGTCCTCCCAGATTCTAGGATGGGCGTTTTTGGTGGGGTTTTTTTTAGGTCAGAAGTTGGAAACTGGGTTATTACCACTGGAAACTATGGAGCAGTAAGCGAACAGGAACTCTTACAATCTGACTTGTTCCTCTTTAAAATTTTGTGGTGACCACCTCTACCAAAATCCTGAGTTTGAAGTTTTTCAGTTATTTGAGTTTACCAGAAATTCCATTAACTATGGAAGTTCCTCTGAATACATATATCCTTTGAAAATGGAATGCTAAAGGATTTATCTGTCATCTGTATTCAGTTAGAATTTCCACTTAGGTAGCTTTATTTCTAATAAAGGAAGTACTCCATATTCCATTTTAATACTTGAGGGGAGATAGCCACATTGCCCTTGTGAGTAGCCTGGGGAAAGTATTACAGAAAAGCGAGGTGAGTGCCTTCTTTTGAAATTGCCTCCTACAGACTCTGAATCTAGAAAAGGAAGGAAATACTCTCTTTCATCCCTCCCTTCACTATCTGGTTCTAGAATTTACACCATGGCTAAAGAGTCTGCAGTGAGCTTATCTGGATATCCCAGCATCATTCATAACACAAAACTAAATTTCCCATGGGAAATGAGTGCCAACAAGCTCCCCACACATACGGTGGGGTTGTTTCCATTTGCCGTATAAATTTGCAAGACTTTGAGCTTACTGACATCATTGACCTATAAGATCATCTTGTTTTACCCACCTTCATTAATACTACCCCTGTCCTCCTTGGAATGACTCCTACTGTTTCCCAGATGACCAGCAAATATTCTAGAAACATCCTCTTTCCAAATATTTTAGGGCAGAAATTTTCATGAAAACCAAACACGAGAGAAGAAAAAGGGAAAAATGAAGATACTACAGTTTTTCCCAAAGCCCTAGATACTTACTATTTCCAGGAAACTAGCTAATCTGCGATACATGTCTATCTAATTTGTTTTTCCAGCAAACTGTCTGAATTGGTCTAAGAAATTTAAAGACACACATTCAGGTAGACAATTTACCACAGTATTCCCTTCAGTGAAATGAGAGGAACCTTGTTTTATTATTTTATCTGTGAAATCTGAGACTGTGAGGGGAACTGGGAAGGCAGAAAACTGACCTTACTCTGGTATTACAATTAAATGATCTCAGCACACCTCCTAAACTCATGTGCATGCCAGCTTGTGCTATGGTTTGGGACCACCAAAATAAGTAAGACTTCATCGCTTGGCTTTGACTCAGGTCTCTCTTCATACACACTGCAGGCTATGCTCTGATGACTTCCTAAGACCCAGCCTTGCATACAGCCAGCCCTGGAAGACCTTTCCTCCACAGGGCCCCAAGGCACGCCAATGCTCCCATGTTTCTTCACCATTCACTCTGGTTTCTATGGTTCTCTCCCCAGAGAGGTTGTCCCACACAAAATTATCCAACAATTTAAAAATATGTCTAGGGGTTAGCCGAGCGGCGTGTTGGTTAAGAGCTGGCTTTGGACGCCAGCTCTGAGCAGCAGGGCCCCGGTTCAGATCCCACATTAGGGTCAGTGACTGCGCCCTCTACAGCTAAGACGGTGAACAACAGTTCTACCTGGAGCTGGGCTGCCGTGGATCACCAGCGATGGCGTAGGCTGCAGCCCCTGCAGCAGTGGGCTGCCGTAAGCTACTGTGAGTGGCCGGCAGCCAGCGTGAGCTGCCAAGAGCCGCCATGAGCGGCTGTCCAGTGGCCGGAGACCAATCTGCCTCACCCGGGAAGAGTGCAATGATAATACCAACATGTGCCAGTGAAGTAATGTCCACAACTAGACTGAAGAACAAAAAAGGATAGCAACTTGTCTGTTCCCCCTCCCCGATTCCCCAATAAAATCTTTAAAAAAAAAAAGGTAAGTCTAGGAATGATTTTAGTCCTTTTGCTCTTGCTGCGGGTGCTTTAACTCTTTCTATCCTCCCTTCCCCACACCAAGACCCCCAGTAATACCAAGCTATTCAAAAATAATAAATTAATCCAAAGCAATTGAATCTGAAGAATGACTTAACACTTGACCTCTAAGTACCTTATAGGGTTGTGTGTGGGTGTGTAGTACATGAGTAGGACTCAGATTAAGTAATTATATGAAAGCCCAAACCCTATACAAAATATAGTTACTATTATTCAGGTGTTAGTCTCTTCTGAAACAGCCCAAAGGTATATGATTTTTGGAAAGAACTATACAAGGAAAGGTCAAGGCTCAGGCTAAAAGAACAAATGCCTAATGCGAACTTCTAGGCACTGACACCTACAGAAAAGAGGTATTTGGGGGCAGAGGTGTCTTCCTGGTGTTCTTCAAATCACAGCATACAAGTAACCCTTTATAACCTTCTAAAACAAACACTGAAGGCTGGACCTGAATCCCTCCTCTGACTTGAGGAACCACTGCTCTAGGACAGTACTAAATACTCCACCTCTTGGCACTTGATCATACAGCCTGCCTGGATGGTCTCAGGCTGCTTCACTGTATAAAATCCTCTTTCCCCTGTTCCAACCATAAACTCTTTGAGGGCAGAAGCCATTATTTGGCGCTCATAGTACACTAAAGCAACTTAAGTACTTAAATACCGGGGAGACTAAACTGAGACTACACAGTTTATAGGAAAAATCTAATTGAATATGCATTAACAATCAAAAGACTTTTATCTTCCATACAAATTACTTCCCAAAACCCACATGGTTCCCAGTCACCACAGGTTGGTCCCTAATCCAACTCTCCTCAAGCTGAATGCAACCTTAACTCTCTCTCTCTCTTCTTCCTCTTCCATCACCTTCTCTAGAACCACCACCCCAGTCCTAGTGGCCCCCAAAACAAACTGTGCTTCACCTTTTCTCTCTCTTTCTTAATTGGGGAACAATGTTTTTTTGCAGGACCCATGAGCTCCAAGTCAAGTAGTTTCAATCTAGTTGTGGAGGGCGCAGCTCAGTGGCCCATGTGGGAATCAAACCCGCAAACTTGGTGTTACGAGCCAATGCTCTAACCATCTGAGCCAACTGGCCCCCCCCCCCTTTATTTTTCTTTTTTGCAGTTATGACTGTATTAGAAAACAATATAAGCTGCCGTTGGAAAAGCAAGCTCTTATATTTCAGAATTCCTACCCCTGACCCAGCTCAGGGGGTGCCACTCGGCGGTACCCAGGCTCACGGGATAAATGTGGCCCACCCCCCCATGGAGTCGATTTTCCTCAAGAGTTGGAAAAGAAGGCTTTTTTACATTGAAGTTTGAGTATTTTAAGGGACATGACCCAAAACTCGCCACTGTTTTCAAAATAAATTCGAGCAAGTTCACGCCCTTGGCGCAAGTTGAAGCAACTCCGCCTCCCAGTTCCGCCGCCGGGGCTGGGCCCGCGGGACCCCGAGCGACGCACACGGGGGTGGCCGCGTCCGCTCCCCAGACCAGTCGCCTCCTTGCCCCCCAAACCCCAGCTGTCCCTCACTTCCTTCTCCGCCCACCTCCCGCCGTGCCCCTCTCCCGGGCTCTGTCCCGCAGCCCAGACTCGCGCCCTAGCTCGCCGCCCGGGCCTAGGCCGCCGTCAGAGGCCATCTTTCCTCCCAAACGGTCCCGCCTTCCCCGCAGCGCCTCCCACCTGACCCCCCAACCGTTCGCACCGGGCCTCCTCTCCCCCAAACACCTTCACGTCTCCCTCCTCTTCCCCTCTCCACCTCCGCTTTTCCATTGACCCCTCCGGCCCGGCCTCCTCCAACTCTCCCCCCGCTCACCTCGTTTCCATCCTCCAGCAGCAGCCGCTCGGCGTTCATGCCCACCCGCCGCAGGCACCAGACCCAGCCACCGGCGCGGCCCCCCATAACCAAGGAGCCGGGCTCCCCCATGGCCCACGCGACACTGGTTCGCGGTCAGCACAGAGCCAGACCCCGCTCCGGGTACCCGCCGCCTTGCAGCTTCTCTGACGGCGCCATGACCAAACAACAGACGGAAGCGATTGCTACGCGCTCGCGATCGGGGCGAACACTCGCTGGGGCTCCGCGCCCATCCCGCCCCAGGCCAGCAAGCCGCAGCCACTGCGCCTGCGCGAGAAGAAGGCTGAGGCCCGGCCGGCGCGAGCGAGAAGGGAGCTAACCCCAGGTGGTGTGCAGGCACCTGGGCCCAGGTGGGGCGGGGGTCGGGCGAGGCACTCCCAACTCTCACGTCACACCCTCCTCGCCCTCTCTAGAACGACCACCCCAGTCCTTGCCTCCTGAAAAACCAACTCTTAAATAACTTTGAACTTGTGGCAATTTTTAAATGTTGTCTGTTCCTAAATAGCATCTATTTTGCATGACCTTTTACTACTGGATTAGGAAAAAAGAGAGGAAGAAACTTATACTAGGCAAATCTATCCAGGCAGAAATCAGTTAACTTGGGGCTAGGTGTGGGAGCAGGGATGGAATGCAAATAGACTTGAGAGAATTTTGGAAGGTGATAGAAATGTCTAAAACTGGATTATGGTGATGACTGCACAGTTGTACACATTTACTAAAAAGTCATTGACACACACATGCACTTCTAGTGGATGAATTTTACGGTATGTAAACTATCCTCAAAGCTTTTAATTAAAAAAAACTTGAAAAAGAAATAAAGAGATGAAAAAATATATTAAAAAACACAAAAAAGAAAAAAACCCTCAAACTCTTTCCTTTGATTCTCCAATATAGTGTGGTAGCTGTTCCCTGTTGTGAGTCCCTCTTGTGATCATTCAATGCCCTCTTTTGTCTTTTCAATTTCCCAATACATAGTTAACAAATGTCTTACATTTTGTCAGGAGAAAATACATATGCTAAGTGAATCATAAAAAGTACATTAGTAAATGGCTAATGTTTATTGAAAGTTAAGTGCTGAGTATTGGGCTAAGCTCCCTACATTATCTTATTTGCTCCTCACTAACAATATAATTCTAGAGGTTACAATTATAATTTCTACTTTAGGGATGATGTGAAAAGAGGCACAGAGAGGTTTAGTAATCTTCCCAAAGCAACACATTAAATGGTGGAGTAGCAAGCCAATTGAGATCTGTCTCCAGAACCTAATTTCCTAACCATGGTTGCAACTCCAGCCTGGAGCATTTTAAATGTGTGGCACTGTCAGATGAAGAATTTTGGCCTGTGATGTCACAAAGGGTCGGGAAAATTAGTGGGTGCCCTAACTGCACTCTCACACAGATGATTCCCTAAGCTTTGGAATTGAATCTGTTGGTGCCTGTACCCTACCTTAGTGTTCTGTCCCAGGAACAGCAAGTGCACCTAGAGGCCATCCTGACATTTACCTGGCATGCCTCCTTAGCCTCTTCTTGGCTGTGACTGTTTCTCAGACTTTTCTTGTTTTTGATGACCTTGGCAGTTTTGAGGAGTAGTGGTTAGGTATTTTGTAGAATGTCCCTCAACTGGGATGTCTCTTATGTTTTTCTGGTGATTAGACTGGGGCGATAGGTTTTGAGGAGGAAGACTACAGAGGTAAAATGCCATTCTCATCAGATCATATTAAGGGTAAAAGTTATCAACACCAGTTATCACTGTTGATGTTGATCACGTGGCTTAGGAAGTGTAAAGTTACTCTTTTTTTTTTTTTTTTTAATTGGGGAATTGGGGGGATGGGAACAGTGCTGGGGAATTGGGGGAAGGGGAACAGACAAGTTGCTGTCGTTTTTGTTCTTCAATCT